>NC_034602.1:1141732-1144025 GCF_900095145.1 Mus pahari | reverse complement strand
CTTTGCTTGTGTTTTCTCTCTTTCTCTTCCCCCTCTTCCCGCCTCTTCCCATGGTGACTCCCCTGGCCTCATTCTTTGGGGTCAGTGAACTCGCCTGAGAGCAGCTTTCTAATAAACCTACCTTTAATATATACTAATCTGTCTTGAATTGGATCATTTCACCAGTGGAGAAATAATCTATCATATATGGCAGTCTCTTTTCAGATCTGGCTCTGTGATTCTTTTAAACCACGGGCTCAAACTGATTTCAAAACTATTATTTTTCTCAAGCTGGTCACTTTAAATTCCACACGGTATAGGGACAATGAGGCAGGCTAGACCCTAAACGACACAAGAAATGGATCAAGATTTAACTTCACTCATCCCTTAGGAAGCTGACCATAGCAGTATAATGTCTCCACTACACTGGTTATATTCCTAGTGTTGGCAATTAGGTATCTCCATGGCCAGCCCGAGGGACCTGGAGACAGACAGGTCATCACTAGCTGCCAGAGGTGACAAGTTCCCATTGCTGTCCTGTCGCAAGTACATTCATAGCCCTGATAAAAAGCTGAGGTTTTCCTCCCCACACCCCTTCTTCCCTTCCTCCATCCAGAGGCAGCCTCTATATCATGGCTCCTCCCTTTTCTCTGAAAAATCCCAGTACTGGGTGTTCCATATTTCCCAGGTGTCTGCCATTGGTCCCTGACTATCACATGACTTGTTCATCCAATTTGTACCGTACATGTTCTGTTATTATTTTCTCTATCCTTGGGATGCCACAAGTGGTAGAAAATAATTATCTTTTCATCACCCTTTGGAATCATGTCTTTGTCTATACCTCCAGGCTCCCCACTGGGATGACTCCTGGAGGACCTTAAACCTCTAAACCTGGTGCCTTATTCAAAGGCTTCTAGACTCATACTCCTTTGCAATCAAACTTGGCCACAATACCCATTATATAATGACTTTAAATGGCACTTTTGATCATATCATTATATGGGATCTTTACAACTCTTGCCAGTGATCTGGAAGATGGAAGGAGGTTTCCTATGTTTAGGCTTTTTCTTACCTTCACCCCAAACTTTCTCTCTGTGCTTTCTTGTTCCCCAATTCAGCTCCTTGTAGCTATGAAATCTCAACTAGACAAAACTTCCACTGTCCTTGATCCAGCTAATCAGCCTCTTCCGTACCCACTGGCTCCTTAAGCTTGTCCTACTTCCCTAACCTCTTCAGCTTCCTGGCTGCAGCATCCTCCCAGCCTAGAAGCAGGCTTTCTCAGACCTCGGCAGCCACTAGCTCGCGACCACCTGTGGTGGTAATCTTCAGATCTGCCAAGCCCGCTCTACTGTTTACACCGCCGCTGCCCTTCAAAGCATCTCCACTGCCTGCTGAGAAGACTTTTGGATGTTCCAGAGACAGCATTCTCAGGGCCCGCCTACAGGCTCTCACCTGTGCGCCCCAAAACTGGGGCTGGGGGGAAGAGCTTTTTCCCACGTTATAAAAACTGAGTAATTCATTAAACCTTGGGCTTTGAACAGAATCCTTTGTCTTGGCCTGCTTCCTCCCCGCTGTCTTTTCCCTTCCCCAGCTTGCCTTCCAGGGCAGACCCGCTTCGGAGTGTGAGACAGAAACACTCACCTGGCCTCTTCTCACTTCTGCTCTAACCATCCCACAGGGACATCACTCCCAAATCACCCTTCAGCCAGTCTCCTAGGCCTGGTCATGGATAACTGAAAGGGCCCAAGATTCCTTGACCAGATCACTAACATCACTAACAGACAGCCTTGTGTAGTCATTATGGTATCAGATCAACCATCTCCTTCATTTCGGACACTGGAATCACTTACTTGGTCCTGATGGAGTTTGGGGGATCTACCTCTCAGGGTAGGGGGGTAGCCTTACCAACCTTACCAGACCCCTTTATTTAGTTGCATTTTTAGGGGGGTTCCTCTCACCTATTCTTTTCTGGTAGTGCCATGTAGCCTCCCTCAGCCTTGAGCAGACTGGCTCAGACCTGTTGTGCCACTTTGAAGGAGACCACCTAGGGTGGAGTCTTCAGATCTAGATAAGTCTATTGTTCTGCCACCTCTGTGCTTTTCTCCTAGATGCTGCTACCCCCTGAGAGGCTGAACCTGTCTTCCTGAGGCGATCCTGAATAAACAGCCTGATGACCAAGTGCTGACAACCTGGCTACAAAGCATCAAGAACCTGGTGTGTGAGGTTACACCAGTCAGAATGGCTAAGATCAAAAATTCAGGGGACAGCAGATGCTGGCGAGGATGTGGAGAAAGAGGTACACTCCTCCATTGCT
>NC_034602.1:1139166-1140355 GCF_900095145.1 Mus pahari | reverse complement strand
GTCTCTAGCTGCATATATAGCAGAAGATGGCCTAGTCAGCCATCGCTGGGAAGAGAGGCCCCTTGGTCTTGCAAACTTTATATGCCCCATATAGAGGAATGCCAGGGCCAAGAAGTGGGAGTGAGTGGGTAGGGGAGCAGGGTCTGGGGGGGAGGGTACAGGGGTCATTCGGGATAGCATTTGAAATGTAAATGAAGAAAATATCCAATTAATTAAAAAAAAAGAACCTGGTGTGGTGGGGGATGGGCCTTCCCCCTTTATAAGCTCAAACTCTTAAGTAAACTTTGGGCCTTGGTCCTGTTTTGGCTAACCCTTATATGCTTCTTTCCACTATCCTCTCAGGAACTTCTTATTTCTCAGTCCTAGATCTTAAGGATGTATTCTTTTCTATCCCCCTAGATGCCCAGTCACAAACCATCTTTGCCTTTACCTGGATTGATCCTGACACCCACTTCTCTACCTAACTCACCTCAACTGTTCTACTTCAGGACTTTTGGGATAGCCCATAACTATTTGGCTTCTGACTCTTTGTCTCTTCCTAGATCTAAGCTTATTCAGTATGTTGATAACATTCTCCTCTGTGGTCCCTCTCTACAAATTTGCCAAACCAACACCTGTACCAATACCTGTGTTCATCTAAGTTTCCTGTCCAGCTGCTCACCCCTCAGGTCATCTACTATGGACTAACACTCCAACCCTCAAAGCTATTACCTTAGACAGAAAAACCTAATCCAGTCTCTAGCAGTTCCCTCTACTAAAGAGGAGATTTTTATCATTCCTAAGAATATCTTGCTTTTTATGTTCCTGGGTTCCTTCCTTTTTCCTCCTTTCTTGCCCCTTATATGAAGCAGCCTTAGGGCCGACACAGGAACCTCTTCTCAAACCTGTTACTAAGCCCTTTCAAAGGCTCCAACAGGGTCTTTTTTGGGCCCCAACCTTACACATCCTGGACCTAATCTGTGCCTTCTTCCCTATGTAACACAGAAAGAGGGATGTGCCTTTGGGGTCCTAGGTCACCAACCAGGACCCTCCTTTGTACCCATAGTATACTTGTCAAATAAATTAGATCTAACCATCCAGGGAAGGGCATACATGCTTTAGCAGATGCTGAACTTCTTATTTGAGAATCCAACAAATTAACCTTTGGGTTACCTATCACTCCCTCTCCTCCCCTCCCCTCCCCTCCCCT
>NC_034602.1:1135330-1139092 GCF_900095145.1 Mus pahari | reverse complement strand
TCCCCTCCCCTCCCCTCTTCTCTTTACCTGTCCTAGCTCTTAACTTACAAAGGCTTATAGATTCTACCTCCCTCCAGGGTTCTTTCACTTCTGGTAGCACTAATAGAAGATTCTACCCTTACTTTCCAATCATGCATACCTCTCAATATCTCAAGTCTTCTTCTTTGACCAAATGCTGTTCACTTCCCATCTAATTCCTGCACTGAAACCTTAGAGGAACTATCACCCTATCCCTTACACACAGAGGAGGGCACATTGCCTCAGGCCATCTATACCTGGTACACAGATGGCAGCTCCTTTATATGTGAAGGATCCTGGAAAGCTGGCTATGCTATGGTGTCAGATATGGAGGTGGTTGAGGCATGGCCCATCTCTACCCACACTACTAACCAACAGACTGAACTAATAGCTCTTACTCATGCCTTTCAATTAGCATAGGGACAACACCTAAACATCTATACAGACTCTAAGGCCATTCTAAAAGCCTCCCATCTCCCCGCAACTTTTGAAATTGTCCACTGCTGGTTCCACCAGACAGATGACTCTATTATCTCTAAGAGGACAACTGGGCTGATGAGGCAGCTAGAGCTGTGACCCTCAGGGTCCTAGACTCAACTTACCCACCATAGGACATTCTCATACTACAACCCACATCCCCCTGTTACCCTCTGACACCCATCAGATTCTGTCCTATCTTCATCAGCTCTTTTCCCTTAACAGCTAAGTCTTATCTTACTTTGCTAAATCCTACCTACAGCCTACCCCTAAGAACCTGTGTTTCTTAAAATCTATCACTGCCTCTTGCAAAACCTGCCAGATGTCAGACCCCAACTCCAGGTATCATAGCCTCCCTTTTCCTACCCACGAGGCTAGAGATTCCCTCTCTGGGACCAACTGGCAGTGACTTTACCCACATGCCACTATCAAATGTGTCAAGTACCTCCTGGTCTCGTTAGGCACCTTCTCAGGGTGGATGGAGACATTCCCTGCCAACAAAAGGGCTCGACAGTCTCTGATCCCCTCTGTAAGGTCATCCCTTCATTTAGAACCCAGGCTCTCTCCAGTTAGACAAAGGTTCCAAATTCACCACTCAAGTTTCTTACACCCTACCTAACGCCTTCAACATCTGTTGGTGTTTTCATATTCCATCCCACCCTCAGTCCTCAGCAAAGACAGGCTGGACTAATCAGTTCTTAAAAACCACCCTTGTCAAACTGTCATGGAATTTTCACTTCAAGTGGCCAAAACTCTTACCTTTGGCTCTTTTCAGGCTATGGGATTTCCCCAAGGGACCTCTTTTCATCTCATCTTTTGAGCTCATGTATGGATGACTAGTTCTGACCTGATCTTCAACCCAAACCCTCCCCTTCCCTGATCACCCACTCGTTCCCTTACTCTGTTGTCTCTACTCCCTCCTATGGAACTTTACTGACCGCCATCTACCACAGCCATACCCTGTCGCCTGTCCACTCCCTATCAACACTGGAGATCAGGTTCTTCTCTCACCTCTGGACCATTACTCCTCATTCCTTCCCCTAAATGTCAGGACCCTTCAAGGTAAGTCTTGTGACCCCCACAGCTGCTAAGCTTGAAGGACTCTCATTGGATTTGCCTCAAGCCCTTTCCCCTCCACTCCAAACTAACTCCTCTTCTTATACATCGACCCCAACATGATTCCTCCCTTAAGCTTCAGAGGACATTGGGACCTTGTCCCCAATTCCAGAAGAATGAAGCTCTGCTCAGGCAGTTGTGCCTACTGGATTGGACATGGGTTTCTCATCATCCTCGTCCTGTTCCTTTCTATTCAGGGTATTCTATGGAGATGTTTGAGAAACTTCAGCTTATGACAGTCTCTCTAAACAGGGTCAGAGGATTGCTCTCTAGCCAGATGCCAGGAACTGATCAGAGTTCCCCTAACCCCTATAACCACTGTTCCTTCTGTATGACCTTTTTGTTTGCTTACTTTTTTTACCAGACAAAGGATTATTGTAAGGAATGGCCAGACAGATGTCTGGGGGCTGTCAATATTGGTCTTGTCAATTACCTATGTTGACATCACAGACCAATTGCCTCTTCTATCTATAACTCCAGACCCTCTTCTTCTATATCCAGGACACATGAAATCTCAGGTGGCAAGTGGGTATTGTTGACAAACTACTGCACCAACAAATCTGTGCTCCTGAAAAGCATGATTCATATCCAGAGAAAATATGTCCCAATTATCCAACCTTTGAAGACAGGCAAAGAGGAGAAATAATCAAACATTCCTCTAAGGTCATTACTTCTTTAATATTCCCCCTCATAAACAGCACTAACCTTTCATTTTGCCTTCTGCTCCAGACTCTGACTTCAGTTTATCAGCTCTTTAATGTCACCCAACCTGGCTGCTTTGGAGACTGTGCCCCCTGGAACTAGCACACAACTGCCACTTAAAGCTTCCCCAGTGACCCTGTCAAATAGCCTTGCTTTGCCTTCACAAACTGCCCTGACCCTGGTGTTGTCATGACCCTCTCTCTATCTTATCTATATCATCCTTTGGCATGGCAGACTGTTTCAAGACATCCAGGACACATTCCTACAGAACACTAAGTTCCCTAGACTGTAACAAAACCATAACTCTCCGTACCTCATCAGTGTCCTACAATCTAGAAGATATCGATTTTTTGTGGTACTCAGGTGTATCATCTTCTACCTCCCAGCTGATGAGGAATTCGCACACTGGCATTTTTCTTCCCTAAATTAGGGGTAATACATGGACAGGAGCTCCTACCAATCTTAGTTGGGGACTCAATAGCCATCTAGCATAACAAAAGGGCAAATCAAACACTGCCCCTCTCGGCCATTGCAGGAATAACCTTGGATGTTGCCACAGGAACAGCAGGACTGGCTCTTCCCTAACCTTGTACCATCAGTTCTCTTCCCAGTTTGTCTTCAGTCTTCAACAGGTGGCCCAAACCACACCCACTCTCCCAGGACAGAACAATTCCCTGGCTACAGTGGTACTTCAAAACCAACGGGGACTAGACCTGCTTACAGATGAAGAGAGTGGCATTTGCGTTTTTCTCCAAGAAGAATGCTATTTCTTTTTTCTTCTTCTTCTTCTTCTTTTTTTTTTTAAAGATTTATTTATTTATTATATGTAAGTACACTGTAGCTGTCTTCAGACACTCAAGAAGAGGGCGTCAGACCTTGTTACGGATGGTTATGAGCCACCATGTAGTTTCTGGGATTTGAACTCCAAACCTTCAGAAGAGCAGTCGGGTGCTCTCCACTGAGCCATCTCACTAGCCCATGAATGCTACTTCTATGTCATCCAATCAGATATAGTAAAGAACAAAATCTAACAACTCAACTCAATATCTCTGATCCTAGGCCTTTGAAAACCCCATATGGAAATGGATCCTGCGCTTCCTGACCCCTCTTCTTCCTACTCTTCCTCCTCCTCTTCTTCTTCCTCTTCTTCTTCTCCTCTTCCTCTTCCTCCTCCTCTCATTTTTCTGTTTTTACTATTTGACTCTGCTCCATCAACCTCTTCTCCACATTCCTCCAATGACAAATCTCAAAAATTTCTAATCAAACAATCAGTTCCTCTTACAGGATTACAGAGGAGACTGATGGTCACAACTATTGAATGTGTCTCAGTGGTGAGGATCAACTGCACCCCAAAACTGATGATGCCCTTGGACAGCAGGAAGATAAGCTGATGCCCCTATCCCTGCCTCACCATCGCCTTCTCCTCTTCTTTTTTTTTTTTTAAAGATT
>NC_034602.1:1128600-1135200 GCF_900095145.1 Mus pahari | reverse complement strand
CAAACATCTTTATTAAAGATACTACCAAAATTTTGGCAAACATTTCAAAACAGATTTGTAAACATAATGCTTCCCTTTTCAACTGGCAGCACTTTGAAACGACAATACAAGACAACCTGAATCAACTTTAGTTCAAAATCCTTATATTTTGACCACATAACTTATGTTCCCACATGATAAGACAAGTGATAGTTTAAATCAACGTTAACAGATAAACTCCATGAAATGAAAGTTTGTGCTATTTGATGAGTCACAGTATGTTATGGTTAAATATATCTATTCTTTTTTTTATATTCCTGGGATCCAGGATGAAAAAATTTTAAATATACATCTGATGTAGGTAATAGCTTCTTTGAATATCTTTCTTCAAAAAATACTTTATAGCAGTATATAAATAGGTCACCTACACATTTATTTTTGTCATTTTGCCCCCAAACTATAAGATCTGTTCATTTTCATAACATATCATTTTTGCCCAACATTAATAAATCTAACAAACTGTTGAAATGGAAATGCTTTTGCCTTCCACAATAGAAGTAGCAATTTGACAGAAACAAACAAAAACCAAGCAAACACACACCAACAAGCTACTGCAACACTCATCAGCTCTTTAACCTGAGTGTCCGGCCTACTGAGAGTAGCAGCTTTTTAACCTTCACGCAGCTCGCATCCACAGCAGCTCTGCAGACATACAAGCAGAACACACAGGTTCTGATGCTGAGCTGCCCTTCTCTTAAACACCACACACATACACACTGCAAGTGCATCGGAATTCATTCAGAACTAGAAAAGAAGTTCTGAATTTGCTCACAATAGGGTGGCTGATAGTTTTAGATCCCAGCGGCTAGATCCCAGCGGCTGTCTTCTCTCCAAACAGGACTATGATGGGTCCTGAGGGAGCAGGCAGCCCTTATTCTACTTTGACTACTATGAAGCATAGGGCAACCTCAGGAACCACAAGGATTTACTGAACACAAATGCAGAATTTACCTAGAAAGGAACAACAGATTTGAAGGGATCAGAAGAAAGACTGTGCTGAGGGGGCTGAAGAGAATGAAGGTGCTGAGAGGAAGGGATGAGGGCCTCCTGCTCACAGATGAGCACTAGAGAAGCCAGGAATGCTAAGCAGGTAGGCTAATCTCTTCAATGGGAGGCATGTGTACTTGTTTCCCACCCAAAAGTCAGGGAGGGGATGTTGTTGATAGCCTGGTGATTCCCTGCTATTAGAGCCAGGCTTCTCCTGAATTGCCTAGACTCCTCCTGAGCAAGATTTCTCAGCCAATTGAATCCATTCTTACTAAAGAGGTTCCAAGAACTTTGCAAAGAGTTTACTATTATGCTTATTACAAATACTTCCCACAAGACCCTTACCTTAAGCATTGTTACTTAGCCAACGGAACCCATTCATATGGAAGAGATCACAGGTACTTTGCAAAGGAGTCTCTGCAGTCAGGCCTTAAGATTTGTTGTGATAATTATTAGAAGGAAACCTTTTTCCCCCCAAAGTTGTACTGCACTTAAATACATAAAAAACAGGGCTGCCGATAGTGGAGGTTCTGGTCCGCCCGGAATGGGGCTGAGGCAAGTGGGCTGCCGGTCCATCCCCGCCACTGTGTGAGCAGGCGCACTGAGGACGCAGGGAGGACAGAGACCACTCCCTACACTCCATTTCATGGGTGGTCATCGCCCTAGGGGGACTGAAGCTGAGTGGAACAATTCGCGTGGGCGAGCCTCTGAGCCAGACTCCCTCTCTCCGTGCTCTCACTGAGGTCCAGCCGGAACCGAGTATCAGGAAGAAATCTAAGAACTTAATGAAGTAGCAAGACATCGGCCACGATCCACACTAGTTATGGGAATCCAGCAAGAAAACAGACAAATCAGAGAATCACAACAAGAGAACAAAGAACTGCGAACATCCTTGGAAGAACACCACTCTGCCTTGGAACTGATAATGAGCAAGTATTGAGAGCAAATGTTCAGATTGCTAATGGCCAGCAAAAAAGATGATCCAGGTATAATAATGAAGTTAAAAGAGCTATACTCAAAGGAGTTGCAAGCACATGTTGACCAGATCACCTAGATGGCAGCAGTAAAGAGGAAAGCTATTGAAATTGACGAACAGCAGGGTTGCAAAAACCAGGAGCGAATATTTCAACTTGAACAAGAAAGCAAAGGCTTGAGCGAGATCCTTCAGATAGCTCGAGAATCCTTTTTGAACTTTCGGAAGGATGATGCGTCAGAGAGTACATCCCTGTCTGCCTCAGTGACTAACAGTGACCTGAGTCTGAGGAAGAGCCTTTTCCCTCTAGTACTACAGGACACTGGCAAAGAGACAGCAGCAGAATGTTTAACCAGTGGTCATAAACTAGAGCCAGAGTGAACGGCGAGTCTTCAAGGTGCTGCTGAGCACTGCAGTTTCAGAAGTGCTGTTGGCTTCTTGGATGCTACCTAGATAGATCACCCTGAACACTTCTAATAAATGTTGGAAAGCTTAAATTAAAAAAAAAAAAAAACATATGCCAGCAAGATTCTGCTGAAGGGACCCTGATATAGCGGCCTCTTGTGAGGCTATGCCAGTGCCTGGCAAACACAGAAGTGGATGCTCACAGTCAGCTATTGGATGGAACACAGGGTCCCCAATGGAGGAGCTAGAGAAAGTACCCAAGGAGCTGAAGGGGGCTGCAACCCTGTAGGTGGAACAACAATATGAACTAACCAGTACCCCCTGAGCTCGTGTCTCTAGCTGCATATGTAGCAGAAGAAGGCCTAATCGGCCATCACTGGGAATTGAGGCCCCTTGGTCTTGTAAACTTTATATGACCCAGCACAAGGGAAGGCCAGGGTCAAGTAGTGGGAGTGGGTGGGTAGGGGAGCAGGGGCGGGGGTGGGGTATAGGGAACTTTCGGGATAGCATTTGAAATGTAAATAAAGAAAATAATAATAAATAAATTAAAAAAAACATAAAAAATAACTGTTCAGGTTAGACTCTAGAAGTTTGAACTAGCCCAGCTTACTAAGCGACCAGATTTCCTTTTTGCCTCTGGTGGATCATTTCTCTGTCAGCCACAGCATTTGCGGGGAGCCCCACAGAAAGGGACACAATGATTCCCATGTGAGGTGAGAGGATGGAAGGGAACTGACAATGTGGGCTCAAGTGGAACCCATAGCTCAGGGGTTCTACCTTCCTACACTACCTTCTGTCATACTTCTGCAGTGTCCACAGTTGTACAACAAATTCGGAGCAGCCTAGGAGTAGTGACCCTCACCTATTGGACAACGTTACTAACTAAATATGTCCTGAAAATAAATGTCCAACAGTACTGCCTTACTTACTTATATAATAGGCAGTACTCAATAGACCACAGCAGAAACTACTTTCATTATTAAGCAACAATAAAGAAACAAGAAAGAACAGAATGGTAAAAGCCCAAAAGTAAAAAGCCCTTATTATCAAGTTTAAAGCATATTTAAATAAAATAAAATTGCCTCAGCTATAATATTTTATAAAATTAGAAGAGTTTACACTGTAGTTTAAATTACAGTATAAAAATTTCAAAAATTTAGAACTGTAGCATTTATAGAAAAAGTTTAATTTGCAAACATTTTCAAATTCTTGAGGGTTAAAATATGCTTTTCCATAATATTAAATAAATTATGGACAGAAAAAGGAAGAGGTAAGTTTGGAAGGGACCAAGCGAAGCACACTGAGAACAAAGACATCTTAAGGGGCTGTCTATAGCATGGCTCCCACGGTGGCCGGCACAATCAGATGTAGAGCTTTAAGGTTTGCCTCAGCCAGGTTTTATTTTATTTGTTATTTTAAAGAGTGTTCATTCTCTGTCTCTGTCTCTCTGTCTCTCTCTGCCCCTCCTCTCTCTAGTTTTAATATATGTATGTCATTTTAAAACAGCTTTTATCTCCTTCCCCATTTCCCCTCCTCCTCTGATTCCTTTTTGAACTTTCCACTTTGATTCAATTTCTCCCCTCAATCCATTTTCCTCTTTCTCCCTTTTTGGTGATCTCCTTATGAGTTTCTTAGGCTACAGCCACGAGGTGCACGAGCATGTACACACACACAGACATACACACACACACACTGTATGCTGGGATCTGTATATGAGCAAGAATACACCAATTTTGGCTTTTTGAGTCTAGGTTATTTCATTCAATATCCTTCCCAATTTCATTCATTTTCCTGCAAATTTCATGATTAGATTTTTCTTTACAGCTGAATAAAAATTTGTTGAGTAAATAACATTTTGTTTAGCCACTCATCTCCTGGTGGATATCTAAGTCAATTCTATTTCTTTGCTACTGTGACAAAAAAAAAAAAAAGGCAGCAAGAAACATACATGTACGAGTGTCTCTGCAGGAGGGTGCAGTCCTTGGGTGCATATGGGAATTCTACTTTTGAGAACCCTTCATGCTTCTTTCCATAATGACTAAACCGGTTTATACTCCCACCAGCAGTGAATGAGTGCCCTCTTTCCCACATCCATGCCAGCATTTTTATTTTTTAAATGGTAGTCATTCTGACTGAGCGAGATGGAATCTCAAAGCAGTTTAACTTTCATTTCCCCAGTGGCTAAGGATGTTCAACACCTTTAAAACTACTTTTTGTCTATTTGTTTCTTCTATTGAAAACTGTTCACTAACCCATTTATTTACTGGCAGAGTGTTCTCTTCATGTTTAACTTGCAATTCTTTTTTTTTTTTAAAGATTTATTTATTTACTATATGTAAGTACACTGTAGCTGTCTTCAGACACTCCAGAAGAGGACGTCAGATCTTGTTACGGATGGTTGTGAGCCACCATGTGGCAGCCAGGTGCTCTTACCCACTGAGCCATCTCACCAGCCCCTAACTTGCAATTCTTTATGTAGTCTCACTATTCCTCCCTTTATGGAGTGCAGCTGGCTAGGCTTTTCTCCCCTGTGTAGGCTGTGCTCACTGCACTAACCACCTCCTTCGCTGTAGTTTCCTTTCCTTTCCTTATGTAGTCACATCTGTTGATGTAGGGTCTATTTCTTATGTTATTAGAGTCCTGCTCAGAAGTTCTTGACTGCACCTGTTTCAAATGTACTGCTCCCCTTGGCAGTTTCCACGTTGCAGGTTTTAAGTTATGGTGGGCCATAAGTTACAGAATGAGACAAACCCTTTCCTCCTCAAGTTGGTTTTGGTCTTGGTGTTTTATCACAGCAATAGAAACCTGAATTACATAGCACATTTCTTCATTTCTCCTCAACACAACCTCATGGCCGTACATGCCTTTTCACTTTCGAGGGCAGTGTCATCAGTCCCGACAGGACTCCTGCCCATCTGTGATGCTTGAATCTGGTTCTACCTAAACATGTTTCCTAAGGGAAGGGGATGAGGAGAACATAATGTAGCTGTGTGAAGCAAGGCCTAACGAAGTGTGTGAGGAGCAGCTAAATTATCCTGTTTTATGGACCAATAGATCAAAAGGCGATATAGCTATCATCTGATTGGGATGGTAAGACTCTGAACTTAGTGCATGCATTATCAACGGATAAGGTTCTTAGAGACTGTAGAAACGGGTCTTACATGTGGCTGGGACGTTTGTAGTTGGTGGCCAGGAATGGAGTGCAGACCTGCTCTTGGGGTAACCCCTGCAGAGCCTCTGATTTTCAGAGGGAGCCTAGCACAATACCTCCTCTTGAGTGTGGCATGACCTGTGGTTTGACTCTAACCAGTAGAATGTGGCAAGGGTGACAGAAAGTTCCAGGGACATGTGACTTAAGTATGTTGTGTAAGATCATAGTGTCTTTTTTTTTTTTTTTTGGTCTTGCTTGCTTGCTATGAAAAAAAGTAAGTATATGAGAAATCCTATGTGTGCCAATGAACGCTGAAGGTAGTCTGAACAACAGCTAGCAAGAAAATACGTGTCATTTCTACAGCCACAGGAACTAAATTCTGCTAATAGCCTAAGAGAAGGGAAGAAATTCTTCCCTCTGCTGCTGACCTTCAGCCTTGATTACAATAAGCAGAGGAACCAGTTCAGCTGTGCTCAGGCTCCTGGTCCACACATACGGGGAGATATTAAGAAATGAGTGCTGTTGTTGGTCTGTGGCCATTCACTGCACATCAACAGGTAGTGAACACCATGCTGGAGCATCCCAGGAAGTTCTGTGTAATCTTTATACCCCATGTGCTTCCTTTGTCCCACACCATTCTCAGCCTTGATGTAAACATGGTTTGCTACATATAATAAATGAGGTACCTGAACAAGCAGGGTCATCGGGCCACTCTTATCAATTTCTAGAATCTCTCCATTTTTTGTCCCCACGAGAATGTGTCCATGCCCCAGGGTAATTGCACGAATTGAAGGGTTATCCTCCAAAAGCAGTCCTGAGAGGGAAAATGCTGAATTTAGTAAATCCCACCAAGGCAGGTTAACATAGTGTCTTCTATCGCCAAAGTGCTAGGCAACAGTGTTCTCTGCAGATGGAATAAGCCAATCCAAGCCAGGCTTACTGGGGACGCTCTCAGGTAGGTTCACCAATCTCACTGGAGATTACTGAAATCACCATGGAGAAGGAGACCGAGGTGAATGGGGGAGAGAGAGAGAGAGAGAGAGAG
>NC_034602.1:1098343-1128181 GCF_900095145.1 Mus pahari | reverse complement strand
TATATACACACACACACAAACACACACGCACACATACACACACATCAAAACTACAAGTCACTTCCCCAGACCCACAAGGACTCAGGTATTTCTGTGTATCTCTTCTAAGTGAACAAAGCTGAAAAAAAAAAAAAAAAACTCCAGTGATAATAGAGTTTAAATATTTTAATTATTTTTATCCATATGAGTATGTTGTCTGGATGTATATGTATGCATCATGAGCATGAAGTGTCTATGGATGTCTGAAGAGGGTAATAGATAAAATTATATATGATTGTGAGCTACCATATAATGGGTATATGGTACCATATACCATACCTGGGTCCTTTGAAAGAATTGTCAGTGCTCTTAATCACTAAGTCAATTCTCCATCCGATGAAAAAAAATTAGTTCAGTACATTTCAATCAATCTCACAAGGAAATAGTATTTTGAAGTTCATTATAGTAAATACTTTTATTCTTATTAGAGCTGGTCTTCTACATCTCTGGATTCTGTGATCACAGTCAGACTATGAGGGAAGCAAAGTACTGTATCTATTCTGAATATGCACAACTATCTTTCTTGTCACTGTTTTCCTAATGCAGAACTATCGTGGCTTACACAGCATTTGCATTGCATTAGCTTGTTATAAGTAATCTAGACAAGAGCCAAAGTACATAGTGGGGTGTATAAATACATGGTATGTGTGTGTGTGTGTGTGTGTGTGTGTGTGTGTGTATGTGTGCACATGTGCCTAGGATATAGGCAAATGCTATTCCAGCTTTTATATAAGGAACTTGATGATCTTTGGATCTTAGGATCCCCTAGGGTTCTAGATGGGTTGAGTGGATACTGAGAACATCTGGGTAGAACTGTAGCAAAGAGAGTCAATCCTCAAACTAAATATAAGTAGAGTATATTATATTGAGCTATTCTTGCCTTCATTGTGATTTTACAGCTTGATATACTAAAAGCAAATGACTAGGTTATACTGACTTCCAGGCCTCCACAAATTTTACATTGTGCTTTAATTTTTTCTAATATTTACAATTCAGCCAAAATCAAATTTGCTACTAAAAGAGAAGCTCTACCATAAAAAACTGTCATTATAACTGCACTTCCAAAAAAGACCTACTTTGTTGTGGGTTCAACATATTTACTTGATATAGTTTTAAAAATGTGTTGAATAGCTGAAACTGAACAGTATAGATGAATTGGTACTACCAGCAAATTAGAACTGAATGAAAACTTGTCATTCTCAGGCATATGAATGGAAAGAGTGCTTTAAACATACTGGTAAATACTGTCTTTGTAGAGAATAAGGTAAGGCAGATGAGTAGCTGGGAAGTCTAGTACAATGACCTGGTGTGGAAATACAACCCATACATACACTTGATCACTCCTGGTAACTGAACCTGACTATTCAGGAGCAAACAGGTTATGAATATAACCTCTGGTCATAACAAATGAAAGCACTGGACAATGAGCTAGACCACTTGTACTTCTAGGTCACTGGAAAGGAAGCCATCATTGAAATACACCTGTGGTTTCTTCTGCTGTTGTGTGTCCATATCTACCTCTAGACTCCCTAAGTGACTTCTAGGGGTGACAGCCAGGAAGTCCAGGTATGAGAAAATGGAGAAATGGTACAGCTACTAACAAAAGAAATGATAAAAGTGCATGTGTTCTCTTCCTTACTATCCCTTGGTCAGTCCTTTCTGAGAACTCCCTAACTCAGCTAGGACTGTTTTTAGGTCCAGGCATCTCAGTGGTTCTAAGCATAAGGAAAAGAACATGATAAACATACCGTACCTTGTCCAATGCATACATGGCAAACACAGGCCCGTCATGAGCCTTCACCGTCTTCAGTAGCAGAACGTCCTTCCAGATAAAAATATCTCCAGTGGCTGCACCTGAGAACACCAGATCTTCCATTCGCCCATAAGAAACACACATCATTGTTTCCAACTTTCCAGCACTTCCAAAACTTCCTCTTTTAGAGGTGAAGCCCCCACCTGGAATGGAACAAGGGGATTTACTACCCTAGAAAGCTGAGGCTCCCAAGAGCACATAAAGGATCATCTTTAGAGGAAAGAACAGTGGCTACTTTATGTATGAAAGTAACAAAAGCAGCAAGGTCATCATGAGGGTGCTCAGCCACTCTCAGTATCTATGGCGTTCCTCCTTGCAGTCAAACGTGGTACCGAATGCCAGCATATAATCCTTTGGTATTAGAGCTAATATTCAGAATTCAGATATAATGGATTAAAATGAAAAAAAAAACTGGCCACTTTCCCATTGTTACTCAGGATTATTTATCCCTCACTCTTGGCAACATAGAGTCTAACAGATGCCTATCCATTAAATAGTCCAATGCAAAGCTGGGAGAATATATTAACCAGGCACACTTTAATTTCAGTTTTCAGAGAGACTGGCCACATAATGGCAATAGGATCCTTCATAGGTGTATAATGAGAAATGCAAATAACAAGGTAACAGTACCTGCTTGTTGCCAGAACTTGATATGCTTAATCCCAACTGTCACCAACTTGTCAGCATGGTGTGGATTACACTTTACCACAAATATTTTGTCTTTGTGTCCCCTGTAAGACACACACAGGGAAAAATAATGTCTAGTTTGGATGAAAGTGTTGGTAGAGTTATGTTAAAACCATGTATTTGGTTTAATTTTCATTAAGGGTATCTAATAAGATAAATAAGCAACCAAAAAATGTATAAAACATGCAAGAGTCTCCTATAAAATACTGGCACTGGGTGGGGGACATGTTTGGGACTATTCACTTTTACTCATTTCCACATTTAACTGCTTTGTTATAAGTAAAAAGAAGTCTGAAGTCTCCATAAGATAAAATTAATGACACCACTATAGGGTTGGATGTAATTCTGAGATAGCGAGATCTTGGACAGGAGAAATAGAAGAAATGGACAATCTATTTAAGATATTTCATCTTAAGCTGATCTTTGATTGAAAATGTATTCACTATAAATTGGAGTCCCTGACACACACACAGCCATTGAAAGAGAAAGGGTGTCATCTACTGATTCAGATCACCTTAGGATGCTCATCAATGCAATACTTACACTTACTTCCAGGCAAGATGTGTCCACAGGTGTTATAATAGCATGGTTGTTTTGGAGGTAACCAAGAGCTTTCTCTCTGTATGTGAGACTGACTCCACAGGAGGGAATGCATGCCTTGTACTGTAAACCTGCTCCAAAGCCTGTAGCTGGAGAAGCCATAGGCCATAAAGGGGAAGGTACTGCTGTTTTGCTAAGTGGACATGATTGATGTCTCTTGTCAAATTGCCTTTTGAGTATGTTTATGCTCATAGTTTAGCACTACTGTCAGCTTGGGTCATGGGAACTTCTTTTGTTGTTCTTGGAGGTTAATGCAGAGCTTTATAACTGGCCAAAATCCTGAGAATAAGTGACTGCTGAATACTCAGCTCTATATGGGACATATATATCATACATCCAAGTCAAGAAAGGTAGGAAACAGTGATAAGAGCTGCAGGAAAAGGTACTGGGAACACTGTCTTCCAGGCACTCCGGTATTCTCAGCATCTGTGATTACCTGTATAAGGCCTACATAACGGCCCATCAGCACTCCATCATGGAGGGAGGAGGGGCTTAAGAGGCCCTACCCTCTGTGCATTTATATGCAACTAATGATTGCTGGTAGGGAGAGACATCTTCAGTAGGGTAGTCACTGGTAAATTCCCCATGTTCCTTAAATAATCCCTCATCCATGCTGCTGTAAATTACTCTAATACACACACACACACCACGAAAACAGAAGCTGACTAATTGGAAACAAATTGGGGGGGAATGGGAGAGGATAATGAGGAGTGAATATAATCAAAATACATTATCTACATATAGGAAAATATTATAATGAAGCCCACTATTAAATAAAATTAATATGCTACCACAATGCTTAAAAGTAAAATAGATGTACCAATAATTTATTTTAAGAATTAAAATAAATTTAGTTTTATAATCAGAGACAGACAGATACACATACATCTAAAAGTCCCATTTGTAAATAGCTGGCTGAAATCATTCATGAAATTAGCAGTGATCCAAATAGAGCGGCTCCGTCTCAGTGGAGATCTTATGAAACCCCTGTTTGATAATTCTAAATGTCTTTATTCCCTGAGCCGATAATGAAGGTCAACTCCAATAGTGGAGTGGAGATGGCACGTGCAGGCACCGGGCATCAGCAGCAATGCCTTTGATGTCATCTCTGCTATGCGCTGTGCACCCCACCCCCAAGGGGGTCATTCCTAAACCTGGTGACCACACTGTTGAAGAGCAACTGTCTGCCAGAAGCAGGGCTGTGGTTAGAAACACTGTGGTTCAAAGCAACACTGGCAACAACTTAGACTCAGCAGGGCAAAGTTAGGAGTGGCAGGCACATAGCCCCTCTGCAGGAATTACTTGGCAGAAGCTGAGAGAGGTACTGCAAGCCAGGAAGAGGGTCACTTCACACAGCATGAATTCTGTTCCCTGTTTTAGATTCATATTTTCCTTAGGACTTCACTTAGGGCCATTCTACAATTTTTTTACTTAACTAGTTGGTTATTTATATATTTGTGCAAATAACATAAATATTATGTAAACATATTTATCCAGTATTTTAAAAATCTAGTATTCTCCCATAGAGATTCACTGATTCCTGACCTTCCACTGGGGAAAGAATACTAATTAATGCCACTGTCACAAGAAATGCTCTTTTAGGGCAATACTTTCTGCAGATTTCTTGTCTTTGGAATGAACATAGTCCTGGGAACAATTTCAAACACAAACTGTCACTAACATGATGGAATTAGCTTGCTTTGTGCTAATTAGACAGAAGTGATATTCTCCACAGCCTATAAAAATAGACTTAATAGTAGGAAGTATCCTTGTACTTCTCACAGTGTCTCCAGCATGTGGCTGTGAGCCACCCACAGCTGTAGAGGGGTGGCCTTGAGTTTTCATTGCTGACATGGGCTTTTTTTTTTTGAGATAATATGTAAATGCAGAGAATACCTTATCAGGAATACTAAACTAAAATTCAGTTTTCAGGCCCTAGAGGGAGTAGAACTTCAATGAGGGACGAGAGAGAGAGAGAGAGAGAGAGAGAGAGAGAGAAGCAGTCAGGTGGAGCTGCGAGTGTTACTGCTGCCAAGAATTGCCTTTCGACAGCCATCTCAGAACAGCTCTTTCCTAAGGTCAGCTGCCGTCATCAAGACTCCAGCCACAGCTCTGTTCCATCTCCAGCAGTTTGTATATCTTCATTCATTACAATCAATTACTGTAATCTTTTGATCTCATGTAACACTGTAGTAGATAGTATTTATTCAAAAAGCGAATATTGGAGTCCAAGGCCATTAACATTGATATTGCAACACAGACAGGCTGTTGGCAATGTAGGTCATAGCTCACAGAGAGGGTATGAAACTGTGCCTGGGCAACAAGCTGACTTCCCAGACTGGCCGTCAGTGGTCCTGGTCTCTGACCCGGCCTTGCACTTGGCCGAGCTGGATGTGAGTTGAGACGTGTTCAGACTTAGTGCTGAGAAGGCAGAAAGAGAAGCTGGGGTAAGGGAGGACAGATAGACTATAAACAGCAGTTGGTCTTGAGAGCCTATTTATAGGGTGTGGAGATTAGGGAAACAATTCGCCTGCTCTGAAACTGAGCAGCAGATGCACTCGATAGGGCTTCATTTCCAGCAGACCACAACCTCATGAGAAATGGACATTCTGACACCAGTGACATTGACAATCCTTCCCAGCTGCTAAGACAGAGAAACAAGAGATGAGGTACACATTTTTCTGTTGCTGGGGAAAAAAGCTTTCATAGAGATAATGGAAGGATTACAGAAAGAGATGATGAAGAGCTGCTTGGGGGAACACTCTAGAACGTTCTAATTTCTCACTAGCCACATTTAAAGCAGTCTTGGCACTGTGAAAGGGAGCAGTATGTGTTTACTAACATGTTAAGTTTCTATGTGAACCTTATCTGACTTTGAAGATGAACTCCAAGCAGAAAATGGAAAGTGTTGACCTTCCCCAAGGGGAGCTATAGGCAGGGGGTTCCCTGATCATTCTGCGATTCTTACCTGGTTGTGGCTATCTTTTCTCCCTTTTTCCAGTCCCAAAACACAACACTGTGAAAATCGTCTAAACCAACCGACACGAGACATTTTCCGTCAGCTGTATGAAAACAACACAAATGTCAAACAGACCATTTCTCTGGTGAAAACCTGAAGCATTTTATATACTGCAAAGAGGAACAAGAAATTCTGCAATACTCTTTAGGCTCAAATACATTTGACACAGAGTAAACTGTGTGAGTAACAATAGGAAAGGCTCTGAATGCACACCCTGGCTAGTGAGGTCAGCTACCCACCGGATTTCCAACAGGAGACAGTTGATGGGGCCTCTCATAGAAGCGGCCTGATCCTCTGTGACAGACAAATCTTAGGAAATGTACTGGAAGGGAGTAAATTTAGCTGTGTGACTCTGAAATGTGTGTGTGACTGCGAGAATCTGGCTGTTTTCAACTCTAAACATTCTAAAAAGCCAAACCTTGGTTTAATTCTCAACCTATGGCATTACAGAAATAAAGTGTACCTTCAGATGTTCTTATGAAGGGTGAGCTTCAGATGTTCTTACAAAGGAAATGACTTCATAACTATAAGGTTTTTATTTCTTATTTTTCCAATTCAAAGGAAATGTGCTTATGATAGACATTTAGAAATTATGGATGAAGAAAATTTTAAGCTGAGAAAGTGGCTCATTAGTGAAGAGCTTGCCCTGTGTTTGAGCCTAAAAATGACACACATACAAAATTACATAATTGTACACACATGTACATGCACACACATGCGCATGGACACATACATACATCTGTTCTTCCAAATCTCTTGTAGTCCCACATTTGATGTCAACCTACTTGTCTTTTTCTCCACACGAATCCCTTTTGAGAAACAAAAGCAAAGCCACACTGACCAAACTATCCACTAATCTTTTCTTACCTATTGTATTGTATTGTGAAATACTATTATTAATAATGCTATCATAATATAACTTTATCATTAAATATTGTATTGCCAATAATTGCTACAATTTTGACATTTAGGCTGTTTTATATTCTAAATGTAGTTAATATAAATAAATTCAGAAATGAATATAGTTAATATTCATTTCTCCTTCAAGATGGAAGAGGAGGCACAATCAATAAGCATTTCCTTAGTGTCTCCTTGCAAGGCTGGATTCAAAGGGACAGTGTCACAGGGAAGCACCCACTTCCTCCCACCACTGTGCCGTTGCTAGGAGATGGGTGACTCAGTGTCTTCTGCATCAGCTAATCAGGGACAGACCCCAAACTAGGGTAAGGGAGAGGAAGCTTTATGAAAGTAGAATTTCAGAGAAGCAATAAAAAATGTCTAATCTGTCTCATGCAGTATCTGAATCGGCTCTGCATATTTACATTTATATTGCATGGACTTACATCAAAAAAAATTCTTATCAAAACTTCAAATCTACTTGAGCCTCTTGAATTTTTATATGCTCAATCTTTGGCAACCCAAATTCTAGTGCCAACCAGTGTCCAAACTTTGAGTGGCTTTATTTGTGCAAATGGGAATGCTTATTCTTAGCAAATGAGAATGATAGCCTGCTCTCACTTGTCTGGAGGATGCAGGGTAAGGGAAAGTGGAATCTACCTTAACAATGTGGACATTCCCACCTCAGCCACCAGGGAGATCTGCAGCAAGGGTTTAAAGATGTAAGGTGAATATATTACCTGAAGGCACTGACAATGTGCTAAAGGACTAGATAATCACTATACACCAGTAATGCATGCCCTTACTCTTATAGCTTTAATTTTGGAGCAGACACCTCCTATTCTCTACCCACCCCATCATTCTTTCCTTATCTCTTGGTGTCTGAGCTAATGAACTCTAGTATTTGGCAATTTTATTTTTGGTGTTTTTTTCCTCTCCCTTCAGGTCATAAATTCTTTTAAGGTCCAGAGTAAGCACATCCTGTTTTGTAATCCTACACCAAGCTATGTTTGGATACATGTTGGTAGTCTGGTGAAGGAGAATGGGGATGATAAAGATGTACCTATGGGTAGTACAAATAGAAAGAGGAACTGTACTGTTATATGACTATGTTTAAACAGTGTCTTAGAAAACAGTGCACACTCATGCTAAAGCTTAGGGTGTCAAGAATGCTGTCTTGATATGTCAATATGACCTTGGCATGTGAGATCCATACATTTAAAGTGTCAATTTTTACAATTCCCATTTTCTGAAGAAGCTCTGAATGTAGACAGATAGATTTTTTTGGGGGGGGGCTCTGGGGGCTTTTTTAGAGTTTCTCTGAGCTCCCCACCTCACTCGCACAGTTATGTGACCTTTCTATCCCAACAATAGTTTACGCTTTTCTGGGATGGAAGTTTTCTTGAGAACTGTAGAGATAAGCTATTTCTGTAAAACATACTATTTAGAAATAAAATTGGGATCTTTTAATTTTTCTCCCAGTTTCCATTTTCCCTGTAGAGACTTGACCTTACCTTTGAAAATCTATTGTTTATAGTCCCTTGTGAGTTGGTTCTTTTCTCCTATTCTTATAGTCTAAGTCCTTTTCAGTCTTTATAGGCACAGTGTGAATTAATTATGGATGGTTGTGACATAGTCTAAAAATAGTTCTAAGGCAGTTAATGTCAACAGTAAAGGGCAAATTAGAAAAAGAAAAAAAACCTTATTCAGACATTTATAAGTCAGCCTTCCTATATACCAGGACTCATTGAAAGCACACAGGTTTCCTTAGCAGTCAATATCTGATGTGCTCTAGAAATCACCATTCCATGAAGCTTTAAACACTACGTGACTGACATTTAAGATAGAAAGTATTTATTAAGCTGAACATTTCCTAATTGATTTTTCTCTGCCACATGGAAGCAATTTCATTGCATTGTCACAAAACAAAAATGATTCCCATTCTCTCTAGGAGTGATAATAAATTCAAAGTAGCTGTTCAAGGATTTCAGAGAGGACTCTGGCAGTAAAGGTCTTGCCACTCACTAAGTCTTGAAACCCAAGTTCCACCCTTGGACTTACACGGTGAAGGGAGAGAACTGACTCTCAATAATTGTTCTTTGACCTCTACATGTGTGTCGTGGTATACACACGAGGACACAAACAACTGTAATCTAAAGAGCGCTGCTCAGCTGAATGAGAAAATGTAAATGCATTCCTTGGCAATGTCTACAGACACATCTTTGTTTCCTTTAGAGCAGCAGTGAGAATACATTGATTTATCCCCCATTGTATAACTATTTATGTGTTGTCTTGTTTTCACTCTGGCCTGCTTTATATGCCCACCACAGGTTGTTTTTCTAATAAAATGCAAAGTACTATTGGCAAGTTCCCATGAGACCCCTACAAGGAGTTGAGACAGGTTATGTGGGGCACATAGCTGGGGCCACCAATCACATAACTCATTGTGCCATGAGTCCACCAAATGGCTCTGGTCACCCATTCACATAATGTCGGCACTCTGGTTACATGGCTGAAGAGGGGCAGCTGAACAACTGTGTGAACCAAGCCACTTACTTCGCAGAAGACACTTTTCTCTTTTGCTACTTCCAGTTAATCAGTCATTCAGGGCCAGGCTTTCTGCTCATGGGAGCCTGTTTCATTTTGTGGCCTCTTGGTACTACTTGCCTCTCCACATTTAAACTGAAGGATGGGAGGGGCAGCTGCAGTTATTGGTGGGTGTAGGGAGGAGGGTGCTACACCAGATGCTACACAGGTGGTCCACACTTGTCATTTCACTAGTGAAAAGTAGGGACAGAACTAAAGACCAAGAATGGGGTAATACCAAGAGACCCACCAGGAGACCTGAGTTCTTGTGGGACGTCACCAAACTACCTCAGTTCTTACTGAAGCAGAACAGAGGCTCAGCCTACAATTACATTGTTATAACACTGTACCATAGAAATTAACCCCAAAAATTTCCATATAAATTTCCAATCAGTTTTCCTATTCATCTGGAGGCAACCATTTGTGGTGCTGAACCACTCATAACAGATCCCAGTGAAAATTCCTGAATAGACCTCAGGTGTTCTCTAAAGCCACCAACTACATTCCTCTCTAGCCTCTTACAGACCAACACTATACTTAACTTCAAAGACAAAATGCAATTTCCCAGGGTTCTCCTTTAGTGGTTGTTATCTGGGAAATGGGGACAGTTAAATTGAAGTACTTCACACCCTAGAACTCATAGAACAAGTTGTCTTGGAAACAAAGTGGGCTGGTATGAGAACAAGAATCATAGCAGTTACATAACAAAAGGGTTTCAACTCATCTATAGAAACAAAGACATTTCTTTAAACATGGGCAGGAGATGAAGATCATTGACAGAATCATCTTCCATACCTCCTAAAGAGTCTGGTTTCTTTACCCCATAGTGGTTCTAGAACAATTATTAAATTCTAGTTGTATTACTGTTTTCTTTATATGCTAGCATACATTTCATATTTTCATAGGAAACTGGTTGTAGGCATTATCTTTACCTTATTTTTGTCCAACTTGAGAGATTCTAATAGTCTACATGATTGATATTTTAAGGTATAATTTTTATGAGGCACTGTAAAACTGCTTGCTACACTTATTGAATCAATCTTCAATGTCACCAAAATATATGGGATTCTCCTAATCCTATGAACTTCTAAGCTTTACTAGATTTATTTCACTATGTTAACAAGGGCATTGCTAACCTTCTAAAGCAGTTACTTATGTTTCTTCCATGGAAATCAGTGTGAATATTTCTCACAAGGAAAAGAAAATCTAGAAGTATATCTATGAGCTATAATCCCCCTTTGCCTTTACCCGACTCAGAGACACCTTCACACCTCATGTTTACTGCAGTTCTATGCACAGCAGTTATGGTCCGAGCCTAGGTGTCCAGGAACAAAGGGATGGATAAGAAAACTGTGGTTTATAAATGCCATGCAACTTTTCAGCAATAATGAAGAATGTCTGCAGGAAAATGTATGAAACTGGATATTATCATAGACAGCAAATTAAATCAATTGCAAAAAGACAAATATTTGTTTTTTTTCCTTTGTGGTTCTTAGAGTTTATAGACATATTCATGTATTTATATGTTATAATATGTATTAAATGGAAATTGAAGTAAAATTGTCTAGGGGAACAAAGAGATGGACCTAAAGGATGAGGATGAAGAATGGGGCAGGGAGAATATAGTTAGTATATAATATTTATTATATGTAATATGTAAGAAAAAATTTAAATAAAGTGTTTTAAATTATTATAAAGCAATATATGCTTATGTATCTGTAGATAAAGTCAATTTTAACTCAAAGGTGGTTCCGCATTTCAGTAGTAGGCTATGGGTGAAAAAGAAAAAAAATGAGGATATTCATAGGAGTCTGAGAAACAGCAATACAGGAGCTAACAGTTTCATTTCTTTTAGATCTTGCTATTTTGTCAAGGATGCATGGCACACATTTTAAATATGCACAAAACTCTTCCGGAAGCCCAAGGCTTTGCATGCACTGTGAACTGAGGTATAAGCTGAGCATACAACAGGCAGGTGCGCTGTTGAGTGATTTCTCCTTGTACTGCATGCCTCCTCTTGTCACACAAGTCTACTGGCTTAAGAATAAACTGTCCACCATTGTTTCTACTAGTTCAATAATTGCAGAAGCTAGTGGAAAACTTTTAGAAATGCCATAGCAATTCATATTCGTGTAGTTTGTAGTATGTAACAATCTGAAATTTAATAAAAGAAAATACTGCCTTATCTTGGAGTTGTTAAGAAAACAGACAATTTTCTCCCAAACATGTTTTGCAATGTTTAGCAGAACAAAGCTCATTAAGTAAAACCTTGTGTGTTCATTCATCCATAACATACTTTAAATTCTCTACCTACAGCACATATACTGTGGGAGAGAGAGATGGGCTCTCCTCAACACCCTAACCCACAGTCTGTGTGGGATATAGAGATGCTGGCACAAGTAATGACAATGCATGGCCCCTAATAGATTCCATGGAAGCTCTCAACAGTGAGCTGCAGGACAGAAGAGGCACATTATCTCTGCCAGGCAGGATGGAGGAGGAGAAGCCTATCTCGATCCTCGAGACTTGAACTGACACATGGAAACCCTGAATAAAGCACATGAGCAGAAAGAAACAGAAGCACACTGCAGTGAGGGGTGAAAAAGCATGGAGGGTTAGTGGCTGAAATGCTGCCAAGAAAAGCTAATGTTATCAACTTCCATCCAAGGGCACAGCCCTAAGTCAACTAACCCAAGGAAATCTATGGTAGAGATGACGACTGTGCTTCCAGAAGACTCCAGAAATGAGCAGGATAGACTGAGTGCAACATTAATACATTCTTTAAAAAAACCCTAGCCCAGCACCACTGATTGTCTGACACATGTTCACTTATTCTCTCCCTCTTTCTTTCCCTCCCTCTCTTTCCTATCTTCCACTTTTTCTGTTTACTGTAGCTGCCAAGGGCTCTATGAGTGAGGCATTGTCCAGAGCATTGTGAATGCCTGGTACCTGTGAAGGCCAGAAAAGGGTTGGATCCCATGGAGCTGGAGTTACAGACAGAGCTATGAGCTGCCATGTGGGTCCTAGGAATTGAACTGTAGTCCTCCAAAATAACAGCCAGTGCTCTTAACTATGGAGTCATCTCTCTAGCCCTTGTGACAGACTTCCCCTACATAAATCTAGTTTCAAGCAAATTTACTCTGAAGACAGCAGCATCTACAAATAGTATTCTTTCTTTCTTTCTTTCTTTCTTTCTTTCTTTCTTTCTTTCTTTCTTTCTTTCTTTCTTTCTTTCCTTCTTTCTTCTTTCTTTTTTTTTTTTTACAAGTAGTATTCTTATAGTGTTGAGTTCATAGTTTAATTGGGAAATTCTTCTTTCCAAATAGGAAATTTGTTTCCAACCACTTTTATAAAGAGGCACTCTGCAGGTATGTAGCCCTCTTTCTAGCCCTTTCTAGTGTAAGTCAGAAGCAATGAGCTCCTACTCATTTGGAGACAATCTGTGGAACTGATCTCATTTTTGTTTTCTAAATAGGGTCCCACATTCTATTCCAGGCTGGCCTGGAACTCACTGTATAGTGCTGGCTTGCTTCCAGTCCCTTCCTGTCTGGGCCTCATAATGGCTATAGTTAGAGGTGAAAATCAACATGTCTGGCTTAAATGTGATGTTCTTCACCACTGCAAGGTGCTTGCAGCTCAGACTTTCTATAGCAATTGCTGTTTCTGACTTCACATCATTCAAGCAGATGCAGAGTTTCATATGAACTCCAGATGGCGACTTAGGAGAGTATTGAAACTTGAGAATATCATTCTGAGTGAGGTAACTCAGACCTAGAAAGACATCCATGAAATGTACTCACTTATAAGTGGACATTAGCCAAAAAGTGCAGGATAACAAAGCTATAATCCACAGACCCAAAGAAACTGAGTAATAAAGTAGGCCCAAGAAAGGATGTGTGGTTTTCACTCAGAAGGGGAAACAAAATAAGTCATTAGAGGTGGATAGAGTGAGGAACTTGGTGGGAGAGAGGGTGAGAGGGGTACTGGATAGCAATCAGGTACAGGGGGAGGGTAGGGTGGGAGAGGGCTGAGAGTGAGAATGGAAATTGGTGAGGGGGGGCATTTCTGAGACTAGCTGGAGGCCTGGGATAGGGGAGGCCAGGGGCAGTCTGTAGGGGTGAATCTAGCTGAGACTTCTAGCAGCTGGGGATATGGAGACTGAAGTGACCACCTCCTATAGCCACAGGACTTCCAATGGAGGAGGAGGACATCAACCCACCCACAAAATCTTCAACCTAAAAACTGTGCTGCCTACAAGATGTGCAGGGATAAAAATGAAGCCAACCAATGACTGTCCCAATGAGACCTATCCCACTTGAGAGAGCCAAGCTCTGACACTATTAATGATAATCTGCTATGCTTGCAGACAGGAGCCTAGCATAACTATCTCCTGAAAGACTTCATCCAGCAGCAGATGGAAACAGATGCAGAGACCTATAGCTAAAGATCAGGCAGAGCTCAAGGTATCCTGTGGAAGAGTTGGGGGTTGGGGGTGGGGAGGATTGAGGGAGCCAGAGGGATCAAGGACACTATAAGAAGACCTAACCTGGGCCCAGGAGATTCACAGAGACTGAACCACCAACCAAAGTGATTCAGGGGCTGGGCCTAGGCCCCCTACTTATTAGCGGTAGATGTGCTGCTTGGTCTTCATATGGTTCCAGTCAGTGGAGCAGGGATTGTCTCAGTCTCTATTCCCTGCCTTTGAATCCCCTTTCCCTCTACCTGGACAGCCTGGTTGGGCCTTAGTGGGAGAGGATGTGCCTAGTCCTGATAGAACTAGATGTTTCAGGGTGAGATGGTACCCAAAGAGGGCCTCCCCTTCTCTGAGAAGGGGAGGGGTAATGGTGGGAGGGATTTGTAAGGGTAGGGTTGGGAGGAGAGGAGGGAATTCTCCTTTTGTCATATAAAGTTAGTAAAAAAAATAAATTATTGGAAAAAAAAGTGACAAGGAAGGATGTGCAAATTAAAGGCCCCATTCTCTTGGTGAGGTATTCACATGTGGCTTCCAGACTCATGGGAGGTGGCATGCAAAGAGCTTACCTCATCAGAAACAGAATTCAAATGAGTAGGAGGCTGTTGGTTTGTTTTTAATCAGCCACAGACTCATATATTATGATACTAGTGAAAACTTACCTGAAAAATCCAGAGCACACACTCCTCTCTGATGGTGCCCTTTCAGTAATGACAAACATTTTAGAGTCTGAGTGTCCCACACATGAACAGCAGCATCTCTTCCAACCTACATAACAGGATGAATACTGTTAACCATGCACCCATGACAATGAGAACAGCATGGCTTCTTAGGGCCAAACATAACTCAGAAATAAAGCAGCATACATTATTTGTAAGCTAGGAAGATCCCTGGAAATAACCTGGTCTGGCCCAGTATTTTCCAGATGAAGAAACAGGATTAAAGTTTCTAAGAAGCTCATTGTGACCTCCAGTTAGGTTTTGGCAGATTCTTGTCCTGCACATGGCTCCCTGTTTAGGGATTTTTGAAGACATCTCTTTAAGTGTATGCTTTGTGGTTATTCTGTCATGGCCTTTGCCCTACCCCTGCCTCCTTGGTGTTCTCAGAACCTTCATGTCTTATGCTTGTTCCTACCAAAGACATTTTTTTTTTTCTATTCCAGGTAAACTGGATGAGAAACTAAATACCCCTTCTCTTTTGCTAGGTTTTCATCATTGAGGAGAGATACACACCTGTCCAGTGGCTACATAGTCCTTCACCGGATGGATGGTCAGGCTGAGAATGTCATCATCATGCCCCAGGTATAGCCTCTGGGCATGTTGTTGCCTGTTGTACACCACAGCAACTGCAGCAATGTGGTACACCACTTCTCCAGCTTGTGTGTAGAACAGATTGTTTCTACAGTCATAGCCTCTGTAACTGAAGCACAGGTCCAAGAGGCACAGAGGTTGAAGGAACAGCACATGAACAGAGCAGGAATTGTTGAGGCAAAGCAACTGTATTGATGTAAACTGTGTAAGTGGAGGCACATGGAGACTGATTATTGTCACAGAATCTACTTGCAGACCTTCCACTACTATCTATGTTCTTTGCTAAAAGCAATCCTTGTTCGGGAGTTAGCAGTGTCCACCTTCAGTCCTAGCACTTGGGAGGAAGAGGTAGAGACATCAGAAGGTCATCCTCAGACTGGGCTACATGAGACCGTTTCAAACCAAGCCAACAAATCAGCAATCCAGTCCTTGTGACATGTAGAGAGTGAGACTCCAGCTCTCCGTTGCGGTATTCCACCTACTGTTACTTAAGGGCATGGCATCTTCAGGGCGCCAAAACAAACAATTCCAAATACAACGGAATAGCTGTTTTGTTTTGTTTTGTTTTGTTTTCCTTTCTTAGGAATTACTCTTTTATTTCTTTCTCACTATGTGTCTCTGTATGTCCTAGGACTTAGCTACATAGACTGGCCTCACGTTTGTAAAGCTCTGTCCGCCTCTGCCTCCCGAGTAAGTGCTGGGATGTAATGTGAGTAACTGGTGAATGGTCTTCACTACTGGACAGTGCATCCTTTTGTAAACCTTGTGCTAAGTCTTTGTTTAACAGATTTAAACAGACACTGTATCAAATAATGTCAATGAATTAGCATTTTTATGATATCAAAATTAAAATGTTATTTTTAGCCTATAAGATAGGAAGAGTTTAGAGAACTGGAAAACATTTGTATTTTGTTTTTTCCTAGTTATTTGTGAGAATCAGTTCAATGCCTTCATCTTTTAAAAATAGCTGAAAAGTAGGACTAGATTCAGTGTTAAATGCTGCCACATTTTATCCATAAATAACATATATACATATATCTGAACTGAAAAGCTGTATGGGTTGGAAAGATGGCTCCATCAGTTAACGTTTGCTGTTTAAGCATGAGTTCCTCAGTTTGGATTCCTAGCACCCATGTAAGAAGTTATGTCCTGTGATCAGTCCTCGCTGCTTGAACCCCAGGCACGGGTCACAGACACTGCCAGCCAGTGCAGCCATGGAGTAAACTTCAGGCTCAGTAAGAGACTCTTCTTCAAAACATGATGTGGAGCAGCAGTTCTCAACCTGTGGGTTGTAACCACTTTAACAAACCTCTATCTTCAAAAAATATTCTCATTATGATTCCTAACAGTAGCAAAATTATAGCTATGAAGTGACAGCAAAATAATTTTATGGCTGGGGGTCTCCACAATTTGAGGAACCTTATTAAAGGGTTACAGCATTAGGAAGGTTGAGAGCCACAAATGTGGAAAGCGGCTGGGGAAGACAGCTGATGTTGCTCTCTGACCTACACATATACCCATCATCTTACTAAAATAATGTCCAAATAAAGTTTTCTGTTCTTAACAATTAAATACATCTATATGTAGCATAAATGTTTGATTTGCTCAGTTTTCCAGTAATAACTGAATTTTAAAGGTTAACAGTAGTACTGTCCAACAGAAATATGTGAGTCAAATAGCTAACAGGGGACGCTGAGGTAGGACAATTCTACAAGTTTGAAGTGAGTCTGGGCTAGAGAGTCAGCCTTTGTCTCAAAAAAAAAAAAAAATTAACTTGTTTGAGAACTTTTAACTCATTGCATTTAAATCATCATATCAAGATATACAAACATTTTGGTAAGATAGTCTCCTTTTTTTCTGCCATATCTTTAAAACCAAAATTTATTTTACATGCTGAATATATCTCATTTCAGACAAGCCATGTTGTCTTAGATTATTTTCTTTTTACATTTTACTTTGTATTTGTATGTATATGTATACATTTGCACATGTGTACTGTGAGCATGTATGTGTCCTACTGAGCACTGGTTTCCATGCCTAGACTTCATTTTCTTATAGATGGTATTATGCCATACCTGAAGATTTCCACAACATTTATTTAGACAAGTTATGAGATGGAAAGTAGTATAATAATAGAAATAGTTATCCTTGTGTTCAAAGTTGACAATAGTGAGAGTGAAGCACAGCATTTGGGTTTTGTTGGCTACATTGAAATGACTGAGGTATTTACACTGTAGCAGGTACATTTTTATTCTTCTCAGTCATTTAAGCTGACAGTGAAAATACCCAGGTGTCTTGTGCACATGAAAAAAGAAAGTATCTGAAGAAATTCCTTGTCCTTGGGTGGATCTAGAAAAACATAGTCCAGGGCTGGAGGGGTAGACGTGTGGACATGGTGATGGCAAAGCCCTGAGTAGCACGGAACCGTGTCAAATCTGTGCTGCTCAGGAATGCTGTACAGAGCCACTGAGACCTCACTGCCTGGATGAGTACAACCTGGAGAGAAGAGCATTTTACAGAAGGATCTCTTTGGCCTGGTAGTAAGACTGATTGAAGACAAGATTGGCAGGGACAGAGGAAGAAACTCAGGGTCCCCAGGTAGGCTACCTACCCATGTATGAACTGCAGTTTCAGGCTATCCTCAGGAGCCTTCTCCCTCTTCAGGAATGGCACTGCATGGTTTTTCTCTTTACTTTGTTGCTTTAGCTGAGGTAGATCTTCTTTGTAAACCTACAAGTACAATAAAAATGTTTAGTGAATAGCCTCTCCCGCCCCCCCCCCCCAGAGTCCCCCTCGGCTTCTAAACAGTGTCTTGGCATTACTTCGCTACAGTGTAGGTTTTATGTAACTAGGACCAATATTACTTTCCCTAATAGAGCAAAACTAACATGAAATCTTTCAAATACCTGAGATGTAAAATAATTTTTTCTCCCCCTTGGTTGATACTGCTTCCTTAAGTAATTATATCCATAAAATAAATGAAGTTGATGTTTTAGTAAATAAGAAAGAAAACAATTATTAGTCAAATATATTTAACTCCATAAGACATCTTTGACGATTCAGATGTTTGCAAAACGGGAGTTTCCTCGGTCATTTTCTCTCTAGATTTTTTCTTTGTAGTTTCCTGTCTTTCCTGGCTTCCTTTAATTTTGCAGATCTGAGTCTGAAATACTCTATGAGTTCAACCAAGACTCAAGGACTGCTGTTAAAAAAGTATTTTCTACATTTTATATGTACATGAAAAAATTAAATCTGTTTTTTTCTTTTCTCATGTTTGCTTCTCAAAAAATACTTTAACACATGCAAAAAAAAAAAACCCAATTTATCAGTAATTCCTCATCTTCAGAAAATTTTCATCTTTAAGTAGAATAAGACAGAAAAGACCAGTTATTTGATGCTGATTTATTGATTACTTAAGAACTGCCTGTCCTGAGCTGGGCGTGGTGGTGCACGCCTTTAATCCCAGCACTCAGGAGGCAGAGGCAGGCAGATTTCTGAGTTCGAGGCCAGCCTGGTCTACANAGTGAGTTCCAGGACAACCAAGGCTATACAGAGAAACCCTGTCTCGAAAAACCAAAACCAAAACAAACAAACAAACAAACAAAAAAAAAAAAANAAAAAAGAAAAAAGAAAAAAGAAAAAAGAAAAAAGAAAAAAGAAAAGAAAGAACTGCCTGTCCTGCACATTTGTCAAGTGTGGCTTTACTTGCTGCCTGGAGCAGAATGACCTGGAGGAACGGATGAGACCATTGCCCGTAACATGCTGACTGCTGTTTGCTTCTGTTAAATCTTGATCGTCTGTCTGCCCCAGCGTGTTTTTAGGATATAAATGAGTATATAAACTGGACCCAGCATCAAAACTGTCCTGTTTTGAGTCCACTAGTTGTTGGATTCTGTCTGGACTCCACCCCCACATTTACCTGGCAATAGCCAGGTAGGCCTGGCTCACTATAAAATGGTGGTCCCTCAAGGAGAAGGGATGCCTCAACATGGGCCAGCTGAGACACCACCTTCCCCCATACCTTACCACACCTCCATAGAACATATTCTTATATTTCTTTATCTTTTTATAATCATAACATTGTGCCGTGAGTCATATCTAAAATCTCTACAAGTTTACCTCCCATCTCAGCCACAAGAGAACTCCCTAGCCCAGTATCTGGTAAGCCCCCATCCCTTCCCATCCCCATGGCTCCAGGGGAGAGTTCTTGAGCTAGGAGATGCCCCTGTGTTGTCCTTGAGGAGGGAGACATTCAGTTCTTCACTGGCCCTTGTTTTAAAGCTTGCTCCCTTGGGTGAGATTTCCCTCTCCTTAGAGACAGTTTCTTTCTTGTGGCTGAGAATTTCAGGCCCGGCCACTGCTCTCTGAGCATTAGACTTTCCCTTCCCCTCCCTCCCTTACAACCTGCTGCAGACCAGATTTACCTGCCTGCCTGACTCTACTTACTGCCCTTCCTGCCCCCTACAAATGTAGAGAGCTTTTATAAAAATTTTATAAAAATTTGGCAAGTACTCGCCACTAGGCTCAAGGAAGTAGGCTCAGATAAGAATATTCACATTTGGGCTGATGCAAGGATCAAGGTGAACTCAGCCAAGGAAGGTGTGACTTCCCCTTTGTCCTGGTCATCCTGATAAGCCCCCAGACCCAGTGACTGGGGGTCTGGGGGGAGGATTTTGTTTATTGCTTTGTTTGATTACTTCCTGGTGTGATCTCTTTGTTCTTTGCCTTGGTTCATCACTTTGTCTTTGATTAAGAACTGACCCTGTTCTCTGCTAGTACCTAGAATGGTGTAAAAGCTGGCTGGGAAAACTAAAGCCACTTCAGCCTCAGCACTGGCTGGAGCCATGTTAATGTTGCCTAATTGTCCTCTTCTTTTCTCTTGCTGCTCTTCCCCTCTGCTCCTTAGCTCTGCGCCCGCTTCTCAGCCTGAAAAGTAGGTCCCTGCCCCTTACATCCTGCCAGAGTTCCTATCTGTTAGATTTGACTTTGTCAAATGGGCCCAAACCAACCACACAGTTCCACTTTTTCTGCTACCAGCCTGCAGAAGCTCTCTCTCTCTCTCTCTCTCTCTCTCTCTCTCTCTCTCTCTCTCTCTCTCTCTCTCTCTCTCTCTCTCTCTCACACACACACACACACACACACACTGACATTTGATTGATAAGGAGTTTCTCCAGTCAGCAGGAGGGCTGACTCTAACTTCCCAGATACGGCCTGGCCAGCTTTTTTCTGGGGGCTAGGGGTTGACATTTCACAGCCATTGTCCTTATGACCAACTTCCCAGCTGACATATGAGTTAGGACATCGACTCTTGGGTGACCATACTCCTTGAAAGCAGCTCTTGAGCTTCTCCATCCCCCCAGCTTTTGCAGCCCTTTAAAAAACCCCTAGGCCTAGGCCACTAGCTTGGCTAGAAGTTTTGGTTATTGAACTATTCTCAGGATGCCAGTACAAATAATCCAATAACTCCCCAGTGGGTGCTGCAATGTCTTCATTGTATATTTTTAAGAGATCTTCACACATACTGCCAGCAGTCTAGTAAATTAAAAACGTTCCCTATGCCCAAGCATTTACCTATCCATGCTCCCACACCCCTGGCTTGTTCTCACAGCCTGGATGCTCAGTTTGTGACACAGGCCTGAACCTACCTGGACAAACTCATTTTCTGTCACCGATCTTATGACACTGCTGCCAGCTTTCTTACTCTGGTCCTAGCCATATGTCTCTCTGCTAATACAACAATGTACTTTTCTCTACCTACACAACCTGCCAAAGTTACCTAAGGTTTTTATTCCTATCTTGTCTTAATATGAGTTTTACTACCGTCATTAAATTCTATTCAGTTATATCCAATATAGCACTCAATTCTGTCAGAAGTTTGTTAATTATTAAATTTACGTCAGACAGAATTTCCAAAAGTCTCTCCCATGAGGTCTACACAGTTACAGGATGCTGTCTGAATTGTGATATGATAACCACTAAAATACGCAGTAGCTAAAACTAGATACTCTGAGTCAAATGACTTAGCTAAGCCAAGGTAAGTCATTTCTCATGTCACCCATATCCATTCCAGAGAGAAAAGGCCTTGCATCTTCTGCACATGAAAGCCAGTCTGACTCTGCCCAAGTTACCACAGAGACCACAAAACTGCTGGCTAGTGGACTCTGTCATTTTTTAAATAATGTAACTACTAGATTTTTGTTTATTCCCCAGACTTCTGACTACACTGACAGGTAGACAGCTATCTCCTTACCTACCTAAACACAGTTTCCATTAGTTAAATGCTTCCTTCATATTTCCTCTTCTTGCTGTGTCACTGTCCTAGCATTATCTGAGTTCCTATAAATTTTTCTAACTCTAATAAAACATTCCACTATATGATCCAACTTTTTAATTTTGTTCCTTCTGCTCCACAAAAGGCTCATCTTAAAGACTGCTCATGTTGCTAACTCGTGTTGTTATTTTTATAAACTTATAAGCTACAAGAAACCTACTCAGATCTGCCTCTCATGGACCAAATAGGCTCCATCCAGATAAGTACATCTGCCTAACCTATTCCAGAGGGTGAGATTCCCCTGGGTTTTAAATGTACATCTTAAGAAAAAAATTTTCATTCTCCCAAATGTACTTAATCTTATTCTCTACCTATAATAATGTGTTCCAACATTTTGTCAAGTCCAGGCACTTATTACATCCAGGTCAGGTCCAGAGATACAACCTTCAGATGTTCCATCTCCTGTCACAGACACAGACATTTTCTACTGCTTGTTCCTTCTGACCTATCCTCAGATGGCTCCAAGACCCTGGACAGCAAGGAAACAGCCAGTTGGCTCTCCTAAGCCTGGACAAACATCTCCCATATCCATTCCTCTAGGTTCACTAGAGACACGTCACCCCAGTGTCAACGTAAAGAAGCCAGATATCACGACAACCCTATTCCTGCTTCACCACCACTTCTTTCTAATTTTTTTCTTTTTTAACTAAACCAAAACCGGGGAATGTTAGGATTCTGTCTGGACTCCACCCCCACAGTTACCTGGCAACAGCCAGCTATGCTCCTCCCCACAGTTACCTGGCAACAGCCAGGTAGGCCTAGCTCCCTATAAAAAGGGCTGCTTGCCCCCTCCTTCCTCCTACTCCTCTTTTCTCCCTTGCCTCTTGCTCCCTTGCTCCCCCTCTCTCCCAACTCCTTTCCCCCCTTCCCCATGTGGTTCTGGCTGACCTCTACTTGTCTACACTCTTCCTCTGCCTTTCTCTGCCTGTACTACTCTCTTAACCCCACCCCCCCACCCCCATGCCCTGAGTAAACTCTACTCTATGCTATCCTGTCATCCTGTGGCTGGTCCCTCAGGGAGAAGGGATGCCTTGACATGGTCCACTGAGACACCTCCTTCCCCCATACCTCACCACACCTCCATAGAACATATTCTTATATTTCTTTATCTTTTTATAATTATAACACTAATGGCATTTCTCTTCCACTTGCACTGGTGTCAGAAAAATTTCCACAACAATTTGAACAACTATATTACTGAAAAATGAAGAAACATAGCTATAATAAAGTTTCCTTTTAGGACATAGTCTGAGCCATCAAAAAGGAAGTCAGCAGGTTTTTTTCATCTGTCTTAGATGTAATGAACTACTCCTCTCAGTGTAAAGATAATTATTCATCTGAATGCATCGACTGTCTCAGAGCACTGAATTCTGGGACATTTCTACTGCCTAGATGATCATATGTTATAGCATCATGGGCCTCAATTTCCCATCAGTGAAACAGAATAAAAGTTTCTCTTCAGGAATAACTCATGACTATTGTAAATCAATATGAGGAAACACTGAAAAATAAGTCACAGATAATAAGCAAGCCCAAGGCCTGGTCTCACTAGCCATGCTGTGCCAGCTTCCTAGCAATGTTAAAGAAAAACCCTCCAAGAAAACAAAGTGGATCTCTCCCAGAGCTCATGCTGTCTACGTAAGCTTCATTTCCCTGGGCATAGTGCTCAGTATTTATGTAATATTTTCACTGTTACAGTTTCCTTCCAAGTCTTTTTAGTGCTTTATACTGTATAATACATTTATTGATTCACAGTCAAAGTGATCTAATTATGAGGTTGATCTGAACTGTCAGTTGCACTGTCTTTATACTAATCTGACTTTTCCAACATGGGGTTAAGAAGAAATGACTATAGTAATAAAAACAGCAAATTCGGTGCTTATATGGAGTCACATTAGAAGTGTATAGAGAGAAGTTCAGGTCAGTATTTTCTTAAAACGGCAGCCATGTGGAAGTGGACAAGCCACTTAACTAACCTGCCTAGATTTGTATCAGCCACATGAAGACAGTTGCTATGTGGTAGTTTCACCTATAGGCCTATAAACATATGTTACTTATACAAATACTTCTACTTTTTATAGGATAAAAATACCATACCTATATGAAGGGGAGAAGAGTCAGATTCCAGCAATTACCATTGTGATATGGTACTCTGTCAAGATTCCGTTGAAGCATTGCTTTAACAGTCCCTTCTTTCTGTTAAAATGATGTTAATTTTTGTGGAAGGCAAACTGGATTCAACTTACCAATTTTTATAATAGAAGTAGGTTTTTACTGGAGACATTGTAATTGGGTTTACTTTAAGTAAACAGATAATGGCTGTCTAAGTTGAGTAAGAAATGAAAATAACAACTCTTATGCAGACTACCATTTCTTCCTTCTTTCCTTTGGGACAGCCTTGGGTGTTTTGGAACTACCTATAAATAGACCAGGCAAGTCTCAAATCCACAGAAATTTGCCTACCTCTGCCCCTGGAGTCCTAGGACTGTGCCACCGATGCCTAAGTTAATTTAATGTGTAAAAGGGTTTTTCTTACAAGCATGTCTGTGCACTCCATGTATGACTGGGACTTGCTGAGGTAAGAGAAGATACTGGGTTACCTCGAACTGGAGTTAGAGATGGTTGTGAGTCACTATGTGGGTGCAGGGAGTTGAACCCAGTCCTATGGAAGAGTAGCCAGCACTCTTACCCATGGAGCCGTGTCTCCAGTCCTTTACTCAAATACTTAATAGTTACTGTTAACCTGCATCCGAAGGCAAGATATGAACATTTTTCTTATTTTTGCTGCATTTTCGTTCTGTTCTTCTGCTCTATTTGTTTTCAGGGCAGTGTTAAAATTTAATGGGTCCAGGCTTTCATTCTCTCCTTACTGACCTGGCGATCATAATTGATCTGAGTTTCTTGCTCGATATCAGAGTCCAGTTCTGGAACATCAGAGAAGTCTGAGTCAGAGTCTTCACTGTAGGAGTCGGCACCACCTTCTGCAGAGACAGAACCCATTAGAATACAAAATGCTGAGATGTTAAAGATCACAAAGGCACTTCAAGTAGCGGCTTCAACCCTAACAAAGCAAAGAAAAAGCCTCAGTCATAGTTTCCATTTAATTCAGGCCTGGAACCTGATATGTTGACCTCCAGAGGCTAGCCCCAGGAATAACCTTGACCTTCAGAGCCTAACCCTAGGGATGACCTTGAACTCCCAAGGCTAACCCCAGGAATGACCTTAAATTTCCAAGGCTATCCTAACTTCTCAAGTGCTGACATTGCAGGCACATGTCACCACACCATATCCTAACTTCTCAAGTGCTGACATTGCAGACAGAATCATGGGTGAGCACATTGACTCACATCACTGTAAATTGCCTGGTTTCATGTGGTAGGCAGTGTGTTACTCCCTTATCTTTTACCCTGAAGTTCCTTATTGCCTCACTCACTGCCTTGTCTCCCTAAGGGCTTAAGTGTGTGCTTTCACCTTGTCCCCAAAGGCCACATTTCCAGTGTGAGCCTTCAGTTGATAACCTGACCCTTGTTTAAGCAAAATCTTTCAATGAACCAACCTATGCTAATCTCCAAAAATTTTTCCTTTTCTTTACATTTATTTTATGTGTATGAATGTTTTGCCTACATGTATATTTGTATATCACATGTATGCCTGGTGCCCTCAGAAGTCAGAAGAGGGTGTCAGAATCCCTGGAGCTGGAGAAGGGAATGGTCGTGAGCCACCATGTGGGTGCTGGGAACTAAAACCTGGTCTTCTGCAAGAGCAACAAGTGCTCCTACCTACTGAGCCCCTCAGAAGGTTTTCTTTACGTTATATAAATGGGTTTTAAAAACCCGCCTTATCTCTTTAGCTCCAGAACAGATACTAGGAGTATTCTTTGAAATTATTCTGAAAAATGAAGACACTGAAAAGTTCTGACTGGGGCTGGAGAGATGGTTAAGAGCAGTGACTGCTCTTCCGAAGGTCCTGAGTTCAAATCTCAGCAACCATGTGGTGGCTCACAACCATCCATAATGAGATCTGATGCCCTCTTCTGGGTGTCTGAAAACAGCTACAGTGTACTTACATATAATAAATAAATAAATCTTGAAAAGAAAAGAAAAGAAAAGAAAAGAAAAGAAAAGAAAAGAAAAGTTTCAACTGTTGTTTACCCTGGGATGTGGTTTCCAACACGCCATTACTGACTGCTTCTGGGATAAATCTCCACTGGAAAACAGAGTGATCAGCTCCTCCTGTGCTTAACACCCACTGGAAATCGTGGGACCAACGGACATTGGTGACATGTGCAGAATGGCCCACATATTTTCTAAATTTGGCTCCTGAAACAGTATTTTGAGATTAATTATGTTTTTAATCATTCTTTTAAAAACCAATCACATTCTTCTCCACATCAAGTAAAAATTTTCAATATACCAGAAACAGATTTCCAGTCTTACACATTACAATAAGGAATCGCATGTCCCCAATTATTCCATTATGCATTAATCTGAAGATGTGTCTTTCAAATTCAAGCTCTACAGCTAAATGCTTATTAAACCTATTCCAACTAATGCACACAGCTTCAATGTTTCTAAGAAAAAAAAAAGCAAGAATTAACATCTTACCCATTCTTTTTTTTTTTTTAAAGATTTATTTATTTATTATATGTAAGTACACTGTAGCTGTCTTCAGACACTCCAGAAGAGGGTGTCAGATCTCGTTACGGATGGTTATGAGCCACCATCATCTTACCCATTCTTAAAGCAGGCAGTTCCTATAAACAAAATATTTCCTATATCTCTATAGATCTTGAAATGTGGGGCTGGCCCTTTCCCTCTACAGAGACCACCTAACCTGTCTCTTCAGTGGGTTATAAAGATGGCAAAAAATAAATAAAATAAAATTAGTAGAATTCATCAGGCAGTGGTTGAGCACATTAGTCCCAGCATCTGGAAGGCAGAAGCAGGTGGATCTCTGAGTTTGAGGCCAGCATGGTCTACTGTGCGAGTTCCAGGACAGCCAGGCTACACAGAGAAACCCTGTCTTGAAAAACAGAAACAAAGACCAAATTAGAATTCAAAGCAAAGTAGCAAAAGTAAAAATTTGTGATGTCAAAGAAGAGGCAGAAGTCATTATAGATTCCTCCTTGGTGTCTCTCTTGGGCCATGCCATGTCCTAAGGACACACAAATAGCCTGTGGAGAGATTTTAGAACAAGAAACTGGGGCCTTCAATGGAAAGTCACATCTGTGAAGTAAAACAGAACTTCTGGTCTTGGTTCTAGCCTCCAGATGACTATAAGTCATGACAGAGACCTTGAACTAGAACCACCCAGTAGGATACTCATTAATTCCCCAACCCCACCCCATTTCTACCTCATCCTCCTCCTCCTCCACAAAAATCTGTGAGATTATTTCTCATATTAGCGTCTGAACTTGGAAGTAGAGTTATTATACAGCAATAGATAAGCAATACACCCCAGTAGGCTGAAGCCACTGTCACTGATAATTAAGCTTCACTGCTTTGACCCCTTTTTCTCCCATCTCCCGTTGGCCTACTCTGCTTTAGATACTTGACCCCTGGCAGTTCCTCAAGCCTGCCAAAGTGTTCTTTGTCTCTAAGTCTTGTCTTTACTGCTGTTACTTTGTGATGCTCTTTCCTGGGATATCTGAATGTCTGGTTCTCTCATCCTGCAGGTATCTAGGCTATGAGACCTGACAGTGAGCCCTTCTTTGGTCTCATTAGTGGAAACAGCACTATGTTGTTCTGCACAGCATTCTCCTCTTTGCTTCTCCTGATAGCACATATGACCATCAGACATATTGTCTGTAGTTCCATATCCATTGTGCTCACTCTGTGGTACAAAGCTCCATGACAGGGAGACTTGTGCTGATGTACTGAAGCACTTTCATACTCTAACACAGCACTGAACAAAAAATACTTGTCCAGTAAGCTGAGGCATATCCTCTCCTAAAGCTTTCCTGGGGATAAGCAGTGACTATACGAGATTTCCTTTTGGGTATTTGTCCAAAGAAGGCTTGTGTCCATCATCTCTTCTCTACTGACCTCTTCCAAAGCTTAAAAATCTTTCCATGTGCACCTGAATAGCAAATGTTTATTGCTAACCTTGGGAGCTCCCTGGAGCTCAGATCTGTTTCAGTATCTAATGGGTCCCTCACCACTTGGCTGAGACAGACTGCAGGGCTCCCCAGCTATTCTGCCCTATCTGTTTGAGTGTCTAACAGGCACCCCAACACATGGCTGACTGCAGGGCTCCCCAGCCATTCTACACGTACCCCCTATAAAAGCACCTTTTCCTTCTCTCATTTCCTGTCACGTCAGGACAGGATCAGGCCCAAAACTCAGGAGATATTCTCAATGGTTCTTTTATTTTTCTCCCTCTAGTCCTAATCCAGTCTAGAAACAAAATCTTCAGCTTTAACTAAACCAGTCACCTCTTTTGACACCTATTTTAGACACAGCATCCCTCAGACAAATGCTTAAAAAACCTGTTTCATACAATATCAAAGTAATCTTTCAGAGACTTAAACTAGCTATGCAAATTCCTAATTTACAACAGTTTTCCAGTGCATACAACATAAGACCCAAATATGTGGGAAGTCACACACAGGATTCAATTTACATGCATCAGGAAAATTTGTCTTATTTATTCTAAAGGATTTGAAAACTATTGAGATGAGAAAAACAAATTGCTCAGGCTATGTAAAAATATAAATTCAGCAATTTTCATTAACTGTAGAACACTTACATCTAATTTCTGCACAACAGAATATATACACACATGTAATTTCAAATATGCCAAGTTGCAAGATTTATGAACTGTAGTGGCTATTCCTGGCTGTCAACTTGACTATATTTGGAATGAACTACAATCCAGAATTGGAAGGCTCACCAGTGACCCTAATCTGGAGGCTGTGAGATAGAAGTTTCTGATCTGGATCTTGGTTTGGAGATCTTGAGACACAGTGGAGATTGATTCCAGAAGATTAGGACAGGGAGCTTAAGGTCATCTGGGATTAAAGGTGTGGTGGCACACACCTTTAAGCTGGGCTACACCATCTGCTGGAGACCATATAAGGACATTGGAAGAAGGGAGTCTGGTTCTCGCTCTTTTGCCTGCTTGCTGTGTGGGACTGAGCAACTGCTAGCTCCTTGGACTTCCATTCACAGCTACTACTGAACCATTGTTGGGAATTGGACTGCAGACTGTAAGTCATCAATAAATTCCTTTACTATATAGACTATCTATAAGTTCTGTGACTCTAGAGAACCCTGACTAATACAATGAACTGTGCCATTCAAGGTAGAATTTGGGTTGTTCCGAGGACCTCGATACTTGAGCAAATGGCTGAGGAAGGCTCCACTGCTCCCCTTATGCTCACCCTGCAGTCTCCCTGTCCTCATTCATTCCATTGCCCACTTTGTATCTTCTCACAGGGTTATGTTTTATTCATGGGCATTTAATTCTGACAGTACTATTCACATCATCACCAGCTCTCATAACAGACCCTCACACACATCTCCATTTCTAAGACTCTTGTCCACTCATAAGGTCTGAGATACAGAGAAGATACAACTCTCACTGACTTCATGTTACTCTTGAGTCCTGACACTGGAGACCATTGCTTCTAACCTCACCTGTGATTTTCCTGAATTCTGAATTCCTAGATACTTTCTAACATTACTTATTCTCAAATGCACATTAATTTAAACAAGTTATGTCCTATTATTACCCACAAGGTGCACTAGGAAGGGTGGGGACGTCTTGAATTTGTCACACTGAAGTCTTTTTGTGCTTCAAGCACTTTGAGCTGATGTCCATTCTGTCCAGTGCGAGTCATGGTGATTTCATGATGCATTTTATGTCCCATTTTGTCCTGTAACTGTCACTGCTTCAAAACTGCCAGTTAGTCGAGAATTACTTTCTGATTGCACCTTTCATCCCCTTCCCTGCATATCTTAAAAAACCATTCAAGTGAAAACTTTGCAGGCAACAACATATCCCCACTGACCACCCAACAACATATCCCCACTGACCACCCAACAACATATCCCCACTGACCACCCAACAACATATCCCCACTGA
>NC_034602.1:1090993-1098063 GCF_900095145.1 Mus pahari | reverse complement strand
AACATATCCCCACTGACCACCCAACAACATATCCCCACTGACCACCCAACAACATATCCCCACTGACCACCCAACAACATATCCCCACTGACCACTCTGCCAAGATTCTGGCACAGTGTAGAAGTAAGAAGAGTTTGTGGAGGGAGGGGCTTTCTCTAAATTTTCAAAACATGCCCAGGATCATTGCTTGGTGGCAACAATTACAGTCTTCAAAGCTTAGAATGCTTCCATAGGAGTGCAAAACGTGTAAAGCTGTTTTCAACCCAATTTCTCTTTCAAAAAAAAAAAATTACCTAATACAGTCTTGAAAGATTAGTCCTAGGACAAGGGGTTCATAGTTGTAGAACTGCCATGTTTATTTAATTATATTTAAGAAGAATTGCTTTTGTTTTCATGTAGAAGTACAAGTAGGTGGATGTATAAAAGTTAAATTATAGCCAGGTGGTGGTGGTGGTGGTGGCGCATGCCTTTAGTCCCAGCACTCAGGAGACAGAGGCAGGCAGATGCCTGATCTACAGAGCAAGTTCCAGGACAGTCAGGGCTCCAAAGAGAAACCCTCTCTTGAAAAACAAGTACAAGCAAACAAAAAGTTAAATTATAACATTTTAAAGGAATAAAAACCCAATATAAATCATGACTATTTGTTCCTATAAACATGTGGAAATATCATGATGTTAACTCTTAACAAATTCTCCCTGAAATTTGCAAAACCATATAGGACAGCAAAAATAGAGGACTGAGCAGCATGTTCTATATAAGACAGGTGAAAAATAAGTACAGACACAAGAAAATGAAGTGTCTGGAGAGAGGTACGAAAACCCACTAGCTAAGCAGCATCGAGAGTCCAGAGAAAGGCTTCACCCACTCAAACAGCTTACCTTTTTTGAGACAAGGAAATTTGAACAATTTGACCAGTCCAAAATCATCTCCAGAAACCAACACTGAACTGTTATAATTGGCGTCCACTGAATTGATGTCAATAACCTCAGTGTACTTGGGCCAAATTCCACTCACTTCAGGGCCTCTCACACATGTCCAGGAGGCCCAGGAAATCCCCTTGATTTCTTCTTTACTTGTTAAAGGCTTCCCTGCTAAAACAGTCAATATGATGTTACATTTATATGTGAAATCTATTCTAATATATTTAAATCATTTTTCTTTTCTTAGTGTCTAAAACCTTCATTAGATATATAGATCAGAGGAACTGCAAGTTCTAATCTCTTCACCCAGTTAGTTACTTTTTTGGAAAGAATTTAAAGAAAACATCAGCTCAAAATTTAGAAGTGAAGAGAACAGGAAATGATTATTGCTAAATATAATGTCTCAAACTATTGATACCTCCTTGACCTTATTTTCCAAGTTACAGGTGCAACTACAGTGTATTTCTATTTGTGTGACCTCATTAGGTTACATGTTGTCAGCACTGAGTCACCAACATGTTGCTTTAAAACCTTGGCCAAGCTTGTCTTAAACTTTATTTTTCATAGTTTATTGGTGCGGGTTATATGCATGCTCAGGACAGACAAAGGACAACTTGCAGGACCGTTCTCTCCTTCCACTGTGTGGGTTCTAGGGACTGAGTTCTGATCATGGGTTGCAGCAGAAAGTGCCACCTTGCCAGGCTATAAATGGTGTTTGAAATTTTTATTTTTAAGATTTAAATTATATATATAATGTATGTGGGTATGTCCATGTAAATGCAATGCCCAATAGGTCCAGAGATACTAGATCTAGCAGAGCTGGAGTACGGATGCTAGCCATCTGTCAGTACTGGGAATCAAACTCATGTCTTCTACCAGGTCGGTAAGTTCTCTAATCACTGAACTATCTCCCCAGCCCCCCACAAGTGATTTTTGCTTTAAACAAAAATTCAGGCTCTACAAATTTTAAAGTGGATTTTATTATTTAAGTCCTAATCACTGAATCCACAGGATTATGGTGAGCTAAGTGTATCTGGTTATTGGATAATGGTCCTAACAATGACTGTGTGTTAGCTGCTCCTAGATACACAGCTCAGTTCCCATTTCTGCTAGCAGATCAGTGAGGTTCACAGATGGCACAAAATACATCAAGCCACAGAAGCAAATGTGTAGAAATATTTAACTAGATACCATTTTAAATTAAAAAATCAATACAATTAAGCATATATCCTCATGCCTACCCTATTATGATAAGCATATATTTTCAAATAAAGAACTGAAGAAGAGATATCTTTTCAAAAGGGAACTCCAAAATTCTGAACTATATCCAAAATTTCTGGACTGGAAATTCTAAAAGAATGCATTTAAATGACCATAGACTCAGAGAGGGTATAGTTGGTGCGTTATCTGTGACCAGTTCGTGCTCAAGGGATTTCATCCTAGGAAGTGACTCAGAATAGAAGGTGATCTCACCGCTGCAGGCTGCAGAGGCAATAGAAGCTGCACCGCCCCCCCCCCCCCGGACCAGTAAATACACTGGAAATAAGCCGAGTACCCATAACAGAGTGATAACGTAAGCTTCGGCCCCATCCTTGAGCAGGATGTGATTTCATTCCAACTGACAAATGGCTCCAGATGTTCCCACACGTGAAAAAGTGAAGTATGCAGTACAATGCCTCCTACATGCCAGGCCAGGGCTCTGCCAGTAACCAATACCTTATTCTTTCTAATATTTTGTTTTGTGTCAGAGCCTTAGTAGGCTGCCAAAACTGATCCCAAACATTGACTTCTGCCTCAGCCTCCCAAGTAAGTAAAACTCCGATAAAAATTTCAAGACAATATATAATTATCGGAGGTTAAGATCTATGCTTTCGGAGAATTAGGCATTTGGCTACCCTTTTCGCCAAGATGGCGCCAAAAGCGAAGAAGGAAGCTCCTGCCCCTTCCAAAGCCTCCCAAAGCGGCCTTGGAAGCTAAGAAGGCCGTGCTGAAAGGCGTCCACAGCCACAAAAAGAAGAAGATCTAAACATCTGGCAGCCCAAGACTCTGCAGCTCCAGAGGCAGTCCAAATATCCTCGAAAGAGTGCTCCCGGGAGAAACAAGCTTGACCACTACGCTATCATCAAATTCCCACTGACCACCGAGTCAGTCTTGAAGAAAATAGAGGAACACTCTTGTGTTCATTGTAGATGTCAAGGCCAACAAGCATCAGATTAAACAGGCTGTCAAGAAACTCTGTGACATTGATGTGGCCAAAGTCAATACCCTGAGAAGGCCTGATGGAGAGAAGAAGGCGTATGTTCACTTGGCTCCTGATTATGATGCCCTAGATGTTGCCAACAAGATTGTGATCATCTAAACTGAGTCCAGATGGCTAATTCTAAATATACACTTTTTTTCACCATAAAAACAAAATCTATGTTTTCTCTATTCTTTCCTTAAAAAAAAAAAATTAAAGAAGCCAACACAATCATGATGAGAGAAGCTTCATCTAGCAGCTGATAGGATCAGATGCAGAAACACAGAGCCAAACATTAGGCAGAGCTTGAGGAATCCTGCTAAAGAGGGGGTGGAAGGATTGTAGAAACCAGAAGGGTCAAGGACACCACAAGAAAGCCCACAAAATCAACTAACCAGGAATGCAGGGACTCACAGACACTGAACGGACAGTCAGGGAGCCTGCATGGGTCTAACCTAGATTCTCTGCACATGTCACAGTTGTGGGATGCTTAACAGGTCAAGCAGGGACTATCTGTGTCTCTTTTGCCTACTTTTGTGACCCTTTTCCTCCTACTGGGCTGCCTCTTCCGGCCTTAACATGAGGGCAGGTGCCTAGTCTGCAACCTGATATGGTTGCAACACTATGGTTGATATTACTGGGAGGCCTGCTGTTTTCTGAAGGGAAATGGAGGAAGAGTGGATTGGGGAGAGGGTAGGTAGTTGGTGGGCATGGAGTGTGTGTGAGGAACTGTGGTTGAGATGTAATATATGAGAGAAGAATAGATAAATAATGATTTAAAATTATTAAAGACTATAATATGAACATCATTATTTTTTATGTGACATTTTAGTCTTACAAACTAAATGTCACTTAATTTCTGTTACATAAGACAGGTGAATCTCATAAAAGTTGAAAGGTGAACATAAATACAAAATGTGCTCACTGGGATCTTAAAGAGCTACATTTCACCAGATAATAAAATTATGATAATCAGACCTGGGTCTAGCTTACTCACAGCCACTAAGGACTACAATGCTCAAAAATTTGAGGTGTCAGCTCTTGTCTAAAGGCTCTAAGCTGTTCAAAGAGATAGTCTCAGATTCTCTGTGGTTCCACAGACCATCCTGTTCCTTTTGGACCTTGACTGAAACTCATTTGCCTAATGGTCACATATCTAATGTGTGTGACAGAAAACAAAATTGAGAGAGAAACCCTTTAGGAATGAAAAGTTTTAACTTTTAAAGAGGAGTATAAAATAAATTTATAGCCAGTTTGCAAACATTAAAATAAAGATGAGGTAATACATTTTTGGGCTTTCAAAGGTGAATGCAAAAAAACTTAACCATGAAGACCCCTTGGTAGTCATATGCAACTTCCTAGCAGACTGCACAGGGCATGCACACAACTCATATCCTTTGTCTTAATCTCTGTTGCAGAGGTGCATGTGAAGACACTAATAGAAATAGCATGAGCATTTTATAGAATGGACATTCAGTTATTTGCCCTTTGAGAAAGTTGTTAACAAAAAAGGTAAGTGGCAAAGCAGGAAGGAGATGGAAGCAAGAGAACAACATAGAGCAAAAGCCTGGCAGTTTCCATCAGCACCTGGAGCTGACCCTGCACCACAGCTCTCTGAACCCAAGTTTTTCCAGGAGAGAGCTGGTCTCCCAAGAGTACTGACACACCTGAGAGCACAGGTAAAACCACCACTTCTGCTCAAATTCCTGGCCCTAGAGGGACCCACTCAGAACCATCAGGACACAGGAACCAAGGAACAGCCTGGGACAGGATCCTTCCAGTTTCTGTCTGTACCACAGAGCTGACCCTGTGCCACAGCTCTCCATACCGAAATTCCTCTCTAAAAGAACTGGTCTCCAAGGAGTACTGACACACTGGCTTGCAAGAAGGACAAGCCACAGTCTGAGACAGCAGGACCAGCTAACACAATATCAACAAACCAGACCTTCCCCCTGACCCCCAAAGCTCCCAGGGACTAAGCAACCAACCAAGGAGTACATATGGCTCCAGCTGCATATGTATCAGAGGATGGCCTTGTCAGTCATCAATGGGAGAAGTCCTTGGTCCTATGAAGGCTCAATAGATGCCCCAGTGCAGGGCAATTGAGGGCTGGGAGGCAGGAATGGTTGGGTGGGTGGAGGAATACCCTCATAGAAGCAGGGGGAGAGGGGATGGGATAGGGGGTTTCCAGGAGGGGGAAAACATTTCAAATTTAAATAAAGAAAATATCCAAGAAAAGAAAAGAAAAGAAAAGAAAAGAAAAGAAAGGGGATAACATTTCAAATTTAAATAAAGAAAATATCCAATAAAGAGAGAGAGAGAGAGAGAGAGAGAGAGAGAGAGAGAGAGAGAGAGAGAGAGAGATATGACCAGATGGTGAGAGGCAAGGGCAATAACAAGCAACAGAAACCAAGGCTTGTTGGCATCATCAGAAACCAGTTCTCCCACCACAGCAAGCCCTGGATACCACAAAACACTGAAAAAACAAGACTCTAATTTAAAATCACATCTCATGATGATGATAGAGGACTTTAAGAAGGATATAAATATCTCCCTTAAAGAAATACAGGAGAACATGGGTAAACATCTTGAAGCCCTTAAAGAGAAAACACAAAAAAGTTCCTTAAAGAATTACAGGAAAACATAACCACACAAGTGAAGGAATTGAATAAAACCATCCAGGATCTAAAAATGGAAATAGAAAAAAGTAAAGAAATCACAAAGGGAGACAACACTGGAGATAGAAAACCTAGGAAAGAAATCAGGAGTCAAAGACACAAGCATCACCAACAGAGAACAAGAGACAGAAGAGAGAATCTCAGGTGCAGAGACACCATAGAAAACATTGACACAACAGTCAAAGAAAATGCAAAATGCAAAATGCTCCTAACCTAAAACATCCAGGAAATCCAGGACACAATGAGAAGACCAAACCTAAGGATCATTGGTATAGAAGAGAGTGAAGATTCCCAACTTAAAGGGCTAGTAAATATCTTTAACAAAATTATAGAAGAAAACTTCCCAAACCTAAAGAAAGAGATACCAATGAACCTACAAGAAGCCTACAGAACTCCAAATAGATTGGACCAGAAAAGAAATTCCTCCTATCCCATAATAGTTAAAACATCAAATGCACAAAACAAAGAAAGAATATTAAAAGCAGTAAGGGTGAAAGTAACATATAAGGGCAGACCTATCAGAATTATACCTGACTTCTCACCAGAGCCTATGAAAGCCAGAAGATCCTGGGCAGATGTCATACAGACCATAAAAGAACACAAATGCCAGCCCAGGCTACTATACCCAGCAAAACTCTCAATTACCATAGATGGAGAAACCATGATATTCCATGACAAAAGCAAATTTACACAATATCTTTCCACAAATCCAGTCCTACAAAGGATAATGGATGAAAAATTCCAACTCAAGGAGGGGATCTACACCCTAGAAAAGCAAGAAATTAATCTTCTTTCAACAAACCCAAAAGAAGATAGCCACACAAACATAATTCCACCTCTAACAACAAAAATAACAGGAAGCAACAGTCCTTAGTTTATAATATCTCTTAACACCAATGGACTCAATTCCCCAATAAAAAGACATAGACTAATGGACTGGATATGTAAATAGGACCCAACATTTTGCTGCATACAGGAAACACACCTCAATGACAAAGACAGACACTACTTCAGAGTAAAAGGCTGCAAAACAATTTTCCAGGCAAACAGTCCCAAGAAACAAGCTGGAGTAGCCATCCTAATATCCAACAAAATAGACTTCTAACCAAAGGTTATTTAAAAAAAAAAAAGATAAAGAAGGACATTTCCTACCGGAGGACCCAGCAATACCTCTTCTGGGCATATACCCAGAAGATCTTCCAACTGGTAATAAGGACACATGCTCCACTATGT
>NC_034602.1:1088137-1089838 GCF_900095145.1 Mus pahari | reverse complement strand
GCCAAGTAGTGGGAGTGGGTGGGTAGGGGAGCAGGGGCGGGAGGGGGTATAGGGAACTTTCAGGATAGCATTTGAAATGTAAATAAAGAAAATAAATAAAAAAAAGAAAAAAAAAGAAAAGGATGGACCATCCAGAGACTACCCCACCCAGGGATCCATCCCATAATCAGTCACCAAACATAGACACTATTGTATATGCCAGCAAGATTTTGCTGAAAAGACCCTGATATAGCTGTCTCCTGTGAGGCTATGCCAGTGCTGGGCAAATACAGAAGTGGATGCTCACAATCATCTATTGAATGGAACAGGGCCCCCAATGGAGGTTCTAGAGAAAGTACCCAAGGAGCTGAAGGGGGCTGCAACCCTAGAGGTGGAACAACAATATGAATTAACCAGTACCCCCTGAGCTCATGTCTCTAGCTGCATATGTAGCAGAAGATGGTCTAGTTGGCCATCATTGGGGAGAGAGGCCTCTTGGTCTTGCAAACTTTATATGCCCCAGTACAGGTGAAATCCAGGGTCAAGAAGTGGGGGTGGGTGGGTAGGGGAGCAGGGCAGGGGGAGGGTATAGGGAACTTTTGGGATAGCATTTGAAATGTAAATAAAGGAAATATCTAATAAAAAAAAAGAGTGACAATCCATCAAAAAAAAAAAAAGGACATTTCATATTCATCAAAGGAAAAATCTACCAAGATTAACTCTCAATTCTTAATATCTATACTCCAAATGCAAGGGCACCCGCATTCATAAAAGAAACTTTACTAAAGCCCAAAGCACACATTACACCTCACACACTAATAGTGGGAGACTTCAACGCCCAACTCTTATCAATGGATAGATCATGTAAACAGAAACTAAACAGAGACACAGTGAAACTAACAGAAGTTATGAATCAAATGGATTTAACAGATATCTATGGAACATTTCATCCTAAGACAAAAGGATATATGTTCTTCTCACACCTCATGGTACCTTCTCCAAAACTGACCATATTATCACAAAACAGGCCTCAACAGATTCAAGAAGATTAAAATAATTCCATGCATCCTATGAGATCACCATGGACTAAGCCTGGTCTTCAATAACAACAAAAAATAAACAACAGGAAGTCCAAATACACATGAAAACTGAACAACACTCTGCTCAATGATAACTTAGTCAAGGAAGAAATAAAGAAATTAAAGAATTTTTAGAATTTAATAAAAATGAAGGCACAACATATTCAAACTTATGGGACACATGAAAGCTATGAGTGCCTCCAAAAAGAAACTGGAGAAAGCATACAATAGCAGCTTAACAGAACAACTGAAAGTTCTAGAACAAAAAGAATCAAATACACCCAAGAGGAATAGATGGCAGGAATAATAAAACTCAGGGTGGAAATCAACCAAGTAGAAACAGAAAGAACTAAATAAAGAATCAACAAAACCAAATTTTTTCTTTCAAAAAATCAACACAATAGATAAACCCTTAGCCAGACAAACTAGAGGGTACAGAGACAGTATGCAAATTAACAAAGTCAGAAATGAAAAGGGACATATAATAACAGAGACTGAGGAAATTTAAAAAAATCATCAGATGCTACTACAAAAGCCTATATAGTCAGTGGCTGGTGAGATGGCTCAGTGGGTAAGAGCACCCGACTGCTCTTCCGAAGGTCCGGAGTTCAAATCCCAGCAACCACATGGTGGCTCATAACCA
>NC_034602.1:1077256-1087297 GCF_900095145.1 Mus pahari | reverse complement strand
CATACAAGTGAAAGATGTGTACAACAAGAACTTCAAGTTTCTGAAGAAAGAAATCAAAGAAGACCTCAGATGATGAGGTCATGAATTGTCAGGATTAATATAGTAAAAACGACCATCTTTCCAAACGCAATCTACAGATTCAATGTAATCCCCATCAAAATTCCAACTCAATTCTTCATAGAGTTAGAAAGAGCAATTCTCAGATTCATTTGGAAAAACAAAAAACACAGGATAGTGAAAAATATTCTCAACAATAAAATAACATCTGGGGGAATCACCATCCCTGACCTCAAGCTCTACTATAGAGTAATAGTGATAAAATGTGCATGCTATTGGTACAGGGACAGGCAGGTAGATCAGTGGAATAGAATTGAAGACCCAGAAATGAACCCACACACCTACGGTCGCTTGATCTTTGACAAAGAAGCTAAAACCATGCAGTAGAAAAAAGACAGCATTTTTAACAAATCGTGCTGGCACAACTAGCGGTTATCATGTAGAAGAATGCAAATTGATCCATTCTTATCTCCCTGTACAAAGCTTAAGTCCAAGTGGATCAAGGACCTCCCCATAAAACCAAATACACTTAATCTAATAGAAGAGAAAGTGGGGAAAGGCCTTGAACACATGGGCACAGAGGTAAATTACCTGAACAGAACACCAATAGCTTATGCTCTAAGATCAAGAATCGACAAATAGGACCTCATAAAACTGCAAAGCTTTTGTAAGGCAAAGGATACTGTTAGTAGGACAAAAAGGCAACCAATAGATTAGGAAAAGATCTTTACTGATCCTACATTCAATAAAGGATTAATATCCAATATATACAAAGAACTCAAGAAGTTGGACTCCAGAGAACCAAATAGCCCTATTTAAAAAAATGGGGAACATAGCTAAAAAGAGAATTGTCAACTGTGGAAACTCAAAAGGACAAGAAGCACCTAAAGAAATGTTCAATATCCTTAGTCATCAGGGAAATGCAACTACCCAAGAACCCAGCTATATCACTCCTGGGCATATACCCAGAAGATGCTCCAACATGTAATAAGAACACATGCTCCACTATGTTCATAGCAGCCACATTTATAATAGCCAGAAGCTGGAAACAACCCAGATGTCCCTGAACAGAAGAATGTATACAGAAAATGTGGTACATTTACACAATAGAATACTACTCAGCTATTAAAAAACAACGACTTCATGAAATTCTCAGGCAAATGGATTGATGTAGAAAATATCATCCTGACTGAGATAACTCAGTCACAAAGAACACACATGGTATGTACTCACTGATAAGTGGATGTTAGGCAAAGAGCGTGGAACCCGTGACACAACTCACAGACTACATGAAGCTCAAGAGGAAGGAAGACCAAAGAGTGGATGCTTCAGTCCTACTTAGAAGGAGGTCAAAATAATCAAGGGAGGTAGAGGGTGGGAGGGACTTGAGGGGAAGAGAAGATGTGGAGGGAAAAAAGAGGGGGGAAGAATCAGGTATAGGAGGATATGGAGGAGATGTACAGAGGGTCAGGAAATTGAATAGAGGTGTGTAGCAATGGGGGTGGGGAACTGAGGATAGCAACCAGAAAGTCCCAGATACCAGGAAAGCAAGAGCTTCCTATGACCCCACAGGAATAACATTAGCTGAAATACCACACAAAGGGGAGGGAGAATCTGTCAAGACCATATCCAGAGGTTAGGCATCCCCCAACCCCTGCAGTTGAGGGATGGGGCCACCCACCTGTCTCCAAAATTTTAACCCAGAATTGCTCCTGTCTAAAGGAAATGCAGGGACAAAGAGTGGAGCAGAGACTGAAGGACAGGCCATCCAGAGACTGCCCTACTGGGGATCCATCCCATATGCAGACACCAAACCCAAACACTATTGTGGATGCCAAGAAGTGCTTCCTGACAAGAGCCTGATACAGCTGTCTCCTGAGAGGGTCTGCCAGAGCCTGACCAATACAGATGGGGATCCTCACAGCCAACCATCAGACTGAGCACAGGGACCTCAATGGAGGAGTTAGGGGAAGGGCTGAATAAGCTGAAGTGGCCTTGTCTGGCATCAGTGGGAGGGGAGGCCCTTGATACTGTGAAGGCTTGATGCACCCGTGAAGAAGAATGCTAGGGTGGTGAGGCTGCAGTGGGTGGGTGGGTTTGGGAGCACCCTCATAGAAGTAGGGTAAGAGGGGATACGATAGGGCATTTGCAGAGGGGAAACCTGGATAGGGAGTAACATTTGAAATGTAAATAAATAAAATGTCCAATTAAAAAAAAGAAAAAAGAAAAAAAAAGAAAAAGGTTGGGCATGGAACAAAGCAGTCATGGACTCCACACGAAAGTTCATGGAACAACAATTTTAGGTCATCTTTTTCTAAAAGTGATGAAATATTTCAATTATGCAGAAGGTGACAGAGTACTATAAGGAGCAAGTGTTTGTAGCACTGAGTTTCAATGAATATTACTGGTCTTTATCACAGAAAATTATTTGTTACTATTATTAAGGTGCGTGCGTGTGTGTGTGTGTGTGTGTGTGTGTGTGTGTGTGTGTGTGTGTGTAGGTCAGAGGACAACTTGATGGAGTCCGTTCTCTCCTTCCACCTGTATGGTAGGGTGTGTGTGTGTGTGTGTGTGTGTGTGTGTGTGTGTGTGTGTGTATGTAGGTCAGAGGACAACTTGATGGAGTCTGTTCTCTCCTTCCACCTGCATGGTAGGGTGTGTGAGTGTGGGGTTCTGAGGATTAAACTCGGCACACCAGTATTGCATGGTAACTGCCTTTATGTGATGAGTCACTTAGTCAGTCTCTTTATAACACAATTTTAAGAACATATTATAACCACTTAAAATCCACTGGACACTCATCCCTAATTTAATTTCTTTTTGTTTCTTTAGAGGCAACCAATACCCTGAATTAAATGCTAAACTTTCCCATACATTTAAAAACCATTTTCTCTATATGTAAGTGGCTATTATATGTGAACTTGTTTTAATATCATAATACTTTATATAAATGACCACTGTGCATATCATTTGCATTTATTTGCTCAGCATTACACTTTTGAGACCGATCCATATTGACACAAGTTGGACTAGTTACTGTGATATTACTGTCTGTGACTACATACTTTAGGCTCTCCTCACGCAGATCGCTGCTTAGAAACTTGCTATGGTTTTAGTTCTTGCAATCACAGCAAACAGTTCTGCGCATGTTCTTAACAGCATTGTGCATCTTCCTCTTTCACCGTGTAACACTGATATACTTTAGTCAGTCTAAATAATTAAAATGGGCCTTTAGTGCTGCTGTATATATCCTTTACCCCTTAGAACAACATAGGTAGTATGCTCCCTGTAGGCTTTATCTTTAAGTCTTCCTTGTGTTTTCCTAATATAAATTATTAACATGACCCGACTCACTAATGTTTTCTCTGAGGGCTATTATTTAGGGATCTTGTCTCAGAGAACACTCCTTACCCTGAGGTCATAGGACATTCTCTACCCTTCTGTGTGTGGTTCCAGGTTTGCTTTCATGAGCACTTACCACAAGCATAACCATCTACCTAGGACTCACATGGCATTCTGTAGAACAGTCTCTCCCCAGCACCGTCGTTGGTTTGCAAGTATTTACTATCCAGAGACCAGTCGATGTGTGTGATGAAACTCAGGGACTTGTTGCATTCTCCTATTTTCTTATAGCGCTGGGCAACAGCGTAGACATCTACAGGGCCATCGTTGGATCCTACTGCGAGGTAAGAGCCATCTGGGGAGAATTTCATCTCATGAATGACTTCTTTCCTGTCCTTGATATGGACGACTTCTGTCATATCTCTGTAAGAATAAAATACAAAATGACAAATAGAAAATTGAGAAATATAAAACCCAAGTCTTATTTTAAAAGGTGTGTGTCATCAAGAAAGAAAAATCCTACAGGAACTAAAATATTTATATTCATAAAATGATAACATGCTTACAACTTATATCCTGCTTATAAAAAGTAAAACAAACATTTTAAGTAATATTTTGTGCCCTCAGGATAAATATAACAATCCTTACACAAGGAATATTTGCTTTCATGTTTAACTATATATTATTGAAATCTTTATTTAAAAATTAGACTTAAAAGCCACTTAAAATGTACCACAGAGAAAGTCAAAACATATCAAAATTAGAGTAAAAATAAGTAAAAATAAAAAACAGTATAAAAAATTTCTGTTTATGCTTTTAAAATGAGAAGAAAAGTAACTAACTGTCTTGGATTGCAAAGACCTGGGTGGACCTCTTTCTCAGTGTCCAGTGTCCTGTGGCATAAATTCAGTGCAATAAATCTTTATAGAAAAAAAAAGAGAGCTGATATGGTGGTATATGCCTTTAATTCCAGCACTTGGAAGGCAGAAGCAGAATAACCTCTGAGAGCTGGAAGCCAGCTCATCTACATACTAAGTTTCAGGCCAGACAGGGCTATATAATGATATAATGAGATCCTGTCTGAAGGAGAAAAAAAAGATAAACAACTATTATACTTATTTGTTATTTAAGAAGAATGAGTCTATTTATTCATGTATATCAGTACTCTGTTTGCATGTCTGCATGACAGAAGAATCAGATCCCGTTATATGTGGCTGTGAGCCATCACGTGGTTGCTGGGAATTGAACTCAGGACCTTTGGAAGAACAGACAGTGCTCTTAACCACCGAGCTATTCCCCCCTCCCTAGACTTACTCCTAAGTCTAAAAGGAAGAAAATTACTAGCTTTTAAAATGTGAAAATGGTATTCAATCTCTCAGTTCTCACCATGAAGGATCATAATGAATATGCCAGATCACTAAAACATTTTGTATTTTTTCGGTCAAATTCTTTCTTAAATTATTAATCCTTGGAAAAATTTATACATAGTATATTTTGATCATTTTTTCCTCTTCTCCCAACCCCTCTCAAATCCAGCAGAACCGTCTTTGTGCCATCTTTTTAAAAAATCCACCAGGTGCAATATGTGCTGCCATATATTTTTGGATGTATGGTCAGCCACTGGAGCATAAAATTGGCCAAATTATGTTAAGATTAATTTCTGCTCATATCTGAAAGCTCACTGGGGTTGATTTTTCCCTAACTAGAGGCAGGATTATGACTTGCAGGTCCCCTGCGCCACTGAAGGTGGAGTCATCGACTCTAAAACAGACATAGAGTGCATCCAACAAAACAGCCAGACAGCGCTACAGAGTGAGATCCTGTCCTATTAAAAAAAAAAAAAACAAACCAGTATTTTTTTGCAGCAAATCAAACACCACATTGCTTCTATGAAGAGACTGAAGACCGTAGTCAGGCTCACGTCAGGTCCCTAGGTTTGGCTCTGCTTCCAAATAGTTTACCAAAGAGGTCAGGATCTTCAGGGTTTGGGATTTCAGAATCACAGGTAAGAGATTTCCTATCAGCCTGACACATTTTATGACCAGGATACACTTTAATTTTTAGCAAAGGTACATCTCAAAGTATTTTCAGTGTTGAATGTACCTGACTCGGAGGACAATGAAAGAGCCGTCCTTCATGCCTAGGGCCAACTGAGATCCATCCGGGCTGAAGGATACACTACGAACTGCTTCCTCCATATTGCAGCGGGCAATCAAGGCATGGTCAGCCAGACTCCACAGCCTAAGGATCAATAACAGAGTAGAGTTCAAGGCCAGCCTGGTCTACAGAGTGAGTTCCAGGACAGCCAGGGCTACACAGAGAAACCCTGTCTCGCAAAATGAAAAAAAAAAAAAAAAAAAAAAAAAATTATTTGGGAAAAAAAAAGAAAAACCCATTTAAAAAAAAAAAAAAAAAAAAAAAAAAAAAGAACAGAGTAGAATAAAGAGCAAGCCAACCTGTCAGCCATCTGCCAGCCCGGGGCAGGGAGCCTGCTCGTCACACTGACAACAGTAAGAGCACGGTAACCTCACACTTGCGTCCTTCATCATGGCCTGTCAGAAACCCTGTGGAAGTGTTTTGTTTATCTTTGGGCCACTTTCATCATTTGAAAAACTCAGCAAGAAATATGAGGTGAAATTACATTTGCAAAGATTTTGAGATCCACAGACCAGAAGATATAAACACCACTTTACAAAATGTCTTCTTTGAAAATTAGTAACTGTCCTGTATTTATGCCAATGGCTGTAAACCATGCTCCAAGGAGAGGGACTGCTAGTGTTATGTCTTAGCTAGGAGGGTTACTATTGCTGTGATGAAACACAACAACCAAAGAAAACTTGGAGAGTAAAGGGTTTATTCAGCTTATACTTCTGCAGCACTGTCCATCATTGAAGGGAGTCAGGATAGGAACTCATGCAGGGCAGAAACCTGGAGGCAGGAGCTGATGTAGACGCATGGAGGCGGGCTACTTACTGGGCTGCTCACAGAAGTTGCTCAGCCTGCTTTCTTATAGAACCCAGGACCACCAGCCCAAGGACAGAAGCACCCTCCTTGGCCTGGACCCTACCCCACAAATCACTAATTAAGAAAATGCCTTATAGCTGGGTCTTATTTATAGCTGTTCTCAATTGTGGCTCCTTCCTCTCAGATGACTCTAGCTTGTGTAAAGTTGACAGAAAAGCAGATAGGACATGTGGTCACTGTTAGTTTCTCTTAAGCACTCATGAAAAGTTTCAAGTAGTTGGTTCTTAAGCATATGTAGACAGAAATGCATATCATATTTGCTGGCTTCCCTGGTGCTTGAGAGAAGGTGTCTGAGATATATGAACAAGTGACGTCTCTTGTATAGCCCTAGAACTTACTCATGGTTATCATTTAGAAGCCCCAGGCCTGTACTGATGGGCCACTATTTATAGGGCAATGCTTTATGATGTTGGTAGCTAAAATGTACAGTTTCTGGTGGAGGGCCAGGAGGCAAGCACAGTTCACAGAGCTTTGGGTAAAACTACTATAGGGTTCCTAGCTCCAGATACTTAGCCCAGGTACCCTAAGCTCAGTGAACCCAGAGGAAATATTTACAATATACAAATAACAGCTTCTGTGTTAGTTGTAGTTGTGGCCTTTGATTTCTGTAAGAGATTATCTTATGATGATGATGATGGTGGTGGTGGTGGTGGTGGTGGTGGTGATAATGGCGATATATGCTGAATTGATTCTCTTCTTCCACTATGTAACTTTCAAGCACTGAGCATGTCATCAGTACTGGCAGCTGATGTTTTTACCCACCAAGCTATCTATCTGGCCCTGTGAAAGCTTTCTTAAGACAGTCTTCTCTTCATATACAATAAATGTCTGCCAGAAGAACCAAGAATGTGCAGTTCTGAAACAAGTGTAAGTACCAAGTGGCAGTTTCCTTAAGTGCACCCAGCCTTTGGGAGATGTGAGGAGCTTCACAGTGAGTGCCTGATTGGTCCCTTAGGAAGCCTGAAATCTTCAACCTAAAGCTCAGGATAATCTCTCATCCATTTTTTGTGACTCCATGCTGTAAGCAATGGAAGTTTTCCTTTAGCAGAATGAAGGCACGGCCACTCCCTTGTCGGTTGTACTATTTCCCTAAGGCTTCTAAGCTTATCTCAAGAACGCATGGCTTCTACCCTTTTTACTTCAAAGTTCTGCAAAAATACACTCAGATGTTTCACTGAACTAATTGCTGAGGAGAGAATACTACAGATTCTGCCAGCCAGAGGACCTCAGCACATTTACAACTCTGAGGCTTAAGTCTAAAAATATAAAAATCAAGGACTTTCATGAACTGTTTCCCTTGGATGAGTAAGAACCAGTCACTGGAATTTGGTTAATTTTGGGCACTGTTTTGGCTGCTTTGAAAGTGCTCAGAGGGAAAAAATAAAATGAAAACAAAGAGGTGCATATCCAACTAAACATTTATGTTGCCTGTGAAGAACTATAGCTATTTCTACCCAGTCTGAAATTAATAAGGTTTACACATTTGGTAGGAACTAAACCACAGAATTGAGCATCCTATGCTTTGAGAGTTATATAAACCTATAGAGTAAGTGGGAAAAGCCAAGGACCTTTAGCATAGTTTACATGGTTCTATTTTAGTTTCTAAAGCTCAGAAACACTAATATATACATGAAATATATACATGAAATGATCACTCTCAATCCTTCCTGTGAAAGGAGTTGAGTGCTTTAAGTTTCTAAACACATTGCAGTATGAAATAAATATAACAGTTGTCAGAATATTAAAGGCTTGCTTAATTTGATTATTTTTACCCAATATTGTACATTTAAAGAATAAATGACCAATAGCAAGAACCATTCAAGTCCTGACAAAATTACACATTGCCTCAGAAATTAGCATTCTCTTTTGTTTGATGACAATGTCTAAACTCTCATTTCAGAACTTGCAAAAAGGAAATAATTTGCTCATGTGTTGAAGACAACTTTGAAATCAGATCTGAAAGTATCATGAAGGATGAGAGTCTAATTAAATCCTAAAATGGTTTAGCAATTCCCTACAGAAGGGCAAGTACATGAATGGGAAAGAAATCTTGTCTTACCAAAGAGTTATGTGTTTGGTTTTTCTGTCAAATTAAAAAGACAACTGGAAGAAAGCCTAAGTGGTACTCACACATTTTCACGTTTGAAAAGATTTTCATGACTTTAGATGAAGCAAAAAAAGATAACAACAACAACAACAACAACAACACGCTAAGAAGCCAACTAATGCTAGCTAAATACCCTAGCTTCCATTTGGAAAGTGTGTGTGCCTATGCTGCAGTTTATCCTTAAATCACAAACATATTTGAGCAAAAGAAATATGTTACCCCCAGGAAGTCCATGAGGGTATGGTGGAGCCTCACCTGACAGAGCGGTCATCACTGCCTGTCACAGCCAGAGGCTTCTTGGGGTGTAATGCCAGAGCCCACAGTTCCCCCTCGCAGTGGCCCTGAAGGATGAGCATTGGCTTATCTCGTTCTCGAACGATGACTTCAAATATCTCACTGTCCTGGGTTCCTGCTAGAAGGCGGTCAGCTTTCCAGCACACGCTCCGAATAGAGAGTCCTGGCAAAGGGAAAAGAAAGCATTTATTCACACTGTCCACACACAAAACCAGCACCCAAAGTTATGCACCTTTCACCAAGCTAGCATCTGACACCATACATCTGTGTAAGGCCCAAAGGTGGAAAATCCATTCTACTCAGTAGTCAATGGTACTTTTACAAGTTAAATGTTGTCTGCTAGAGTGACCACCATGTCTGACTCAGGAAAACTGTGTTTTTACTCCTTAATTTAAGTACTACATTTAAAATAGTAGAGAAATCAGACATGATGAAAACTGACCCTCAGTGAACTCCATCTCCCTTCCTGCCTTCACCTCCACAGGGGCAGATTGGCATGTCTGCTCCTTTACTCACCCCACATCTGCAGGTCTCCCAGGGACACAGGTGAGACTCCTGCCCAAATAACCACCCCGACTGGGAACCTCACGGAGCCCAGCAGATGGGGGCCTCCCCTCTGTGCAGACCCCATCTCCTTTCCAGTCTACACCTCCACCGGAGCAGATCAGTGTGCTCCTCTCTCACTCCCCCAAGTCTGCCAGTCTTTCAGAAAGCCCACCATAACCAGGGACACAGGAGGTTCCCCTAACCAAAAACTGAACAGCCTGCCTCCCAGGAGACTGGCTCTAGTCAGAGACACCCAGGCCAGTTAACACTAGAGATAACCAGGTGGCAAGAGGCAAGCACAAGAACATAAGCAACAGAAGCCAATGCTACTGAGCAACATTAGAACCCAGTTATTCCACCACAGCAAGCCCTGGATACTCCAATACACCTGAAAGGCAAGATGCTGACCTAAAAACCCATCTCATGAAGATAATAGAGGCCTTTAAGGAGGATATAAATAACTTACTTAAAGAAATACAGGAAAACACAGGCGAACAGGTAGAAGCTCTTAAAGAGGAAACAAATAAATCCCTTAAAGAAATTCCTTGTAGTGGCTATTCCTGGTTGTCAACTTGACTATTTTTGGAATGAGCTACAATCCAGAATTGGAAGGCTCACCAATGACCCTAATCTGGAGGCTGGGAGATAGAAGTTTCTGATCTGGATCTTGG
>NC_034602.1:1066441-1075591 GCF_900095145.1 Mus pahari | reverse complement strand
AATATCCAATAAAATAGACTTTTAACCAAAAGTTATTAAAAGAGATGGGGAAGGACACTTCATATCCATAAAAGGAAAAATCCACCAAGATGAAGTCTCAATTCTGAACATCTATGACTCAAATACAAGGGAACCCTCATTAATAAAAGAAACTTTACTAAAGCTCAAAACTCACATTGAAACCCACACAATGATAGTGAGAGACTTCAACACCCCACTCTCACCAATGGACAGATCATTAAAACAGAAACTAAACACAGTGAAACTAATAGAAGTTATGAACCAAATGGATTTAGCAGATATCTATAGATATCTATTCTATAGAATATTTCACTCCAAAAGAAGAGAATATACCTTCTTCTCAGCACCTCATGTTACCTTCCCTATAATTGATCATATAATCATAATTGACACAAATCAAGCCTCAACTGACACAAGAAGATTGAAATAACCCATGCATCCTATCAGATCACCCAAGACTAAGGCTAGACTTCAATAGCGACAAAAACAAAAGAAATCCCACATACACAAGTAAACTGAAAAACTCTGTGTTCAATGATAACTTGGTTAGGAAAGAAATAAAGAACAAAATTAAAGACTTTCTAGAATTCAATTAAAATGAAGACACAGCATAACCAAACTTATGGGACACAATGAAAGCAGTGCTAAGAGGAAAATTTATAGCACTAAGTGCCTTCATAGAAAAACTGGAGAGATCCTACAATAGCAACTTAACAACATACCTGAAAGCTCTAGAACAAAAAGAAGCAAACACACCCAAGATGAGTAGACAGTAGGAAATAATCAAACTCAGGGTGGAAATCAACCAATTAGAAACACAGAGAATGATACAAAGAATCAACAAAACCAAAAGGTGGTTCTTTGAAAAAGTCAACTAGATAGATAAACTCTTAGCCAAACTAACTAAAGGGCACAGAGACAGTATCCAAATCAAAAAAATAAAACAGAAATGAAAAGGGAGACAGACACTGAGGAAATTAAAAAACTCATCAGCTCTTACTACAAAAGGCTATATTCCACAAAACTGGAAAACCTAGATGAAATGGATGATTTTCTAGACAGATACCACATACCAAAGTTAAAATCAAGATCAAGTAAACTATCTAAACCATCCCATAACCCCTAAGGAAATAGAAGCAGTCATTAACAACCCCTCAACAACAACAACAACAACAACAACAAAGCACAGGGCCAGATTGTTTTAGTGTAGAATTCTACCAGAACTTTAAAGAAGTAATACCAACACTTCTCAAACTATTCCACAAAATACAAACAGAAAGATTATGTTATCTATGCAAAAATGCTCAATAAAATTCTAGCATACTGAATCCAAGAACACATCAAAACTATCATTCACCATGATCAAGTAGGCTTCATCCCTGGGATGCAGAGATGGTTCAATATATGAAAATCCATCAATATAAACACACACACACACACACACACACACACACACACACACACACACCACTACTTAAACAAACTCAAAAAAATCATATGATCATCTTATTAGATGCTGAAAAAGCAGTTGACAAAATCCAACACCCCTTCATGATAAAAATCTTGGACAGATCAGGAATTCAAGGCATACACCTAAACACTATAAAAGCAACATACAGTAAACCAACAGCCAGCATCAAATTAAATGGAGAGAAATTTGAAGCAACCCCACTAAAATTAGGGACAAGGGTGCCTACTCTCTTGAAGTTCTATCCAGAGCAATTAGAAAACAAAAAGGGATCAAAATGACACAAATTGGAAAGGAAGTAGGCAGGGTATCACTATTTGCAGATGATATGATAGTATACATAAGCGACCCCAAAAGTTCTACCAGAGGACTTCTATAGCTGATAAACAACTTCAGCAATTGGCTTGATATATAATTAACACAAACAAATCAGTAGCCTTCAACTATACAAAGGATAAATGGGCTGAGAAAGAAAATAGGGAATCAACACCCTTCACAATAGTCACAAATAATATAAAATATCTGGGTATAACTCTAACCAAACAAGTGAAGGATATATATGACAAAAATTTCATCTCTCTGAAGAAAGAAATCAAAGAAGTCCTCAGAAGATGGAAAGATCTCCCATGATAATGGATCTGTAGGATTAACATAGTAAAAATTGCCATTTTCCTAAAGGCAATCTATAGATTCAATGCAATCCCCATCAAAATTCTAACACAATTCTTCACAGACATGGAAAGAGCAATTCTAAACTTCATATGGAAAAACAATAAACCCAGGATAGCAAAACCAATTCTCAATAATAAAAGAACTTCTGGGGAAATCATTATCCCTGACCTCAAGCTGTACTACAAAGCAATAGTGATAAAAACTGCATAGTATTGGCACAGAGACAGGCAGGTAGATCAATGGAATAGAAATGACCCAGAAATAAACCCACACACCCATGGACAATCTTTTCCAAAGCCATACAGTGGAAAAAAGAAAGCATATTCAACAAATGGCAGTCTGCATGTAGAAGAATCCAAATTTACCCATATTTATCACCTTGTACAAAGCACAAGTTCAAGTAGATCAAGGATTTCCACATAAAACCAGATACAGTGAATAATAGAAGAGAAAGTGGGAAACAGCCTCAATTGTATTGGCACAGGGGGAAATTCCTAAACAGAACAGAAATTTCCAATGGCTCAGGCTCTAAGATCAACAATTGACAAATAGGACCCCATGAAACTGAAAAGCTTCTGTAAAGCAAAGGACACTGTCAATAAGACAAAACAGCAGCCTACAGATTGGGAAAGATCTTTACTAACCCTACATCCAATAGAAGCCAGAAAACCAAATAACCTAATTAAAAAAGGGTTACAGAGCTCAACAGAGAATTCTCAACAGGTACTGCAAATGGCTGAAAAGCACTTAAAGAAATGTTCAACAACTTTAGACATTAGAGAAATGAAAATCAAAATGATCCTGAGATTCTACTTCGCACCAATCAGAATGGCTAAGATCAAGAACTCCATAGATAGTACATGTTGGCAAGAATGTGGAAAAAGAGGAATACTCCTCCATTGCTGGTGGGATTGCAAACTGGTACAACCACTCTGGAAATCAATCTGGAGGTTCCTCAGAAAATTGGAAATAGATCTACCTGAAAACCCAGCTATACCACTCCTGGGCATATACCCAAAAGATGCTCCACAAGGACACATAGTCCACTATTGTCATAAAAGCCTTATTTGTCACAGCCAGAAGCTGGAAACAACCAGATGGCCCTCTACAAAAGAATGTATACAGAAAATATGATTCATTTACACAATGAAATACTACTCAGCTATTAAAACAAGGACATCATGAATTTTGCAGGCAAATGGATGGAACTAGAAAATATTATCCTGAGTGAGGTAACTCAGACCCAAAAGGATCAGTGACTACATAAGTGGATATTACCAAAAAGTTCAGAAGACCCATGAGACAACTCACAGACTGTAGGAAGCTTAACACGAAGGAAGGCCCAAGTGTGGATAACTCACTTCGAAGGGGAGAAAAAGTATCATGGGATGCTGAGGAAGGGAGGAACTTGGGTGGGAGAGGGGACTGGGAGGAGAAAGGGAGGCAGAATCATGTATGTGGGGAGACAGGAGAGAAGCCTAGAGGGCCAGCAGAATTAATCGAAATATGCAATAGTGTGGGGTTGGGGGAGGTGAAACTTCTAGAAAATCTCAGAGACCTGGGATAGGAGAGGCTACCAGGACTCAATGGCGATGACATTAGCCAAATGCCCAACAGTGGGGAGAGCGAACCTGAAGAGACCACTTCCAATAGACAGACATAGCCCCAAGTTGAGTCAGGGGACCACCCACATCCCAAATTTTTGACCCAGAATTGTTCCAGTTTAAAGGAAATGCAGGGACAAAAATGGAGCAGAGACTGAGAGAAAGGCCACCCATTGACTGACCCAACTTGGGATCCATCCCTTGTACAGCAAACTCTGACACTATTGCTGATGCCATATTGTGCTTTCAGACAGGAGCCCAGCATGGCTGTCCTCTGAGAGGCTCTACCAGCATCTGACTGAGACAAATGCAGAGACTTACAGCCAACCATTAGGTTGAGGTTGGGAATACCTAACGGAAAATGTTGGGGAAGGAGCTGAGGGGGCTGAGGGGGCGGACCACCCCATAAGAGCAACAACAGTGTTAACTAACCTGGACTCTCAGAGCTCCCAGAGACTAAGCCACCAAAGAGTACATGGGCTGATCTGTGCCACTCCTCCCCCCTCCCTGCACATGCATAGTCAGAAAGGGGGCAATTTGTGAGATGTAAATAAAATAATTAAAATTTTAAGAAAAGAAAAGAGAAGAAAAGAAAACTGACCCTCCATGATCTCTGGCTTCTTTGGTACATTCAACTCGGTACTGAGTTTGTTATATATTGACTTATGCAGGGAATTGTCTCACAGCTGAGTTAGAAATACACAAGCAATTCCATTTTCTGAACTCTCTGGAAACAAGGTTGCAGTTTTGCAACCTCAGTTGCTTTCACATCTGTGCTGTACCAGCACCAAGCTACAGACACAGGAGTCACCCTTGCCTTACACCTGATTAGTCAGATGCCCGGAGGCAAATGCTTTAATATTTATATATTAAATATATATAATATATAATATATATATTATAAACTGTAATAAGGAAGACCATGTAATTTATCATTCAAATTTGAATCCCTCTGAACGTGAAAGGAAGCTGTAAAAACAATTGAATTTTCATATTTAAAAACATGTATTTCTAAAAATATAGTTTTATTATGCTAAAAGATGTAATAAATAATTATATGAAAAGTTTCACAAAATTCTACTATCACTATTATGAAATGGATTATCTTAGGACAAGGAATAAATGGAGCGCAGATAATTTTTAAGATCTTTCCATTGTTTCGTACAATACTTATCATGTCAGGTATATGTCATCATGCATCCGTCAAAGCCCATGGACTACACATCACTAAGAGTGACCCCTCACATGAACCATGGACGTCAAATGAAAATGACTTTCGTCACTGTAGGTGGGATGATGATGGTTGAGAGAGGTGTGCCAGTGTGAGGAGGAGATGCTAAAACCAGCTCCTCACTGGTACCCATTCCTTCAGCAGCACCTGCTGAGCCTTTACACCAGTTGAGCTGTAATCTACTAACATTCCCTGCTGTGTGGCTGTGTGTGTGTGTGTGTGTGTGTGTGTGTACTTGTAGTGCTTACCAATCTTGTGATTTGATAAATGAAATGTTAAAAGTCTTTTTTTTTAATATTACAAAAGCCATGTCAGATACACTTTTTATAGAGAATAAAATAAACTCTGGTGTTCAATGATTTTTTTTTAAAGATGTATTTTTAAACATCCAGGAGGAATGCTAAGTCAGACGGGATAGCAGGAAAGCAGATCAGTGATTTAGAATTTCTGAGAATCTGTAATACTGATCTGTAGTCTTACAAGGGTTGAATGAGATGCTGTCTTTATTTATTTTCTGGCCTTCCTCCCTTCCTTCCTTCCTCCCTCCCTTCCTTCCTTCCTCCCTCCCTCCCTCCCTCCCTCCTTCCCTCCCTTCCTCCCTTCCTTTTTTCCTTCCTTTCTCCCTTCTTTCCTTCCTTTGGCAGAAGGCTTTTTGTATGCGATAACTCTCTTCAACTAACACTGGCATCTTATTTGGTACAATGTGCAAACCTGTACCACCACCTCTATAATATAACCTCTTTGGAGGAGTGTGAAAAGGTTCAGAAAAGTACTAAGAAACCCACAACCTGTGTCTTAGGGGGAAAAGGCAGCTCAAGAGGGGCTGAAAAATGATCAGTTGGTAATGTAGAGCAGCTATACTACTTATACTAAGCAAGTGTCAGGACCTGAGTTTGATTCCCAGCACCCATATAAAAATCTGGGTACAATGGCACATGTCTTTAATCTTGGCTTTGGGGAGCTGTGAGTAACCCTGGAGATTGCCAGACAGCACAGCAAAATCAGTGAGCAACGGGTTTAGTGAGAAACCCTGTATTAAAAAATAAGACAGAGTACAATTGAAAAGAACACCCAACACAATATCTAGAACACACACACACACACACACACACACACACACACACACGCGCGCGCGCGCACACACACACAGACACACACACCACCACATACTATCCCAGTCAAACACCCACACACATACTAGCACCAGAGAGCCCACACATGTACATGCCAGCTCAGTACTATACACATGCCCCCCCCTCCCCACACAAAATCTGATTTTTTTTTTTAATAGATTTCCTTGGAAAATGTTTCTGGTGAACTAAATAGTCTAGCAGGAAAACTTAACACTTAGCAAAAGCAAGAAGGCTGGTTGACAGAGTGTGTGTGTCTAGGTAAGTGTGGTGGGAAAAGGGAGAGGAACTAGAAAAAAAAAGAGGGGAAAGAGGAGAGACAGAAGGGGGCAAAGAGAAAAGGGAGAAGTACACTTTTGTCACTTATAATGAACTTAATGAGCTGCCAACATTTCCTCTCAGAGAACAATTCAGGTTTTCTACACATTCTTGTTCTTCAAACAGAAATCAGACTAGCCTATTCTAAGGGCCCTTAATGACACCTTAAGTCACTTTCTTTTCTGAGATAACCATTTTAAATAGAAATTACTTCCCAAAGACCCATCAGTGGGAGAATTGTATTTAAGCTTCTTAGTCATGCCCACAATCTTTGTTCTAAGCCAAATTGCTCCTCTGCTCATGAGCTGCACAGAGCCTTGTAGCCTTTCCCAGGTTCTGAGAGGCCCTGCAGAGTGACACTTCCCTGACAAGAGCAGTACTTTTATTCTCCTGTCCATCCAGGCTTGGCTTAAGTACAGAGAACAGGACGGTAATTAGAGTCTTCACTGAGCTGGCCAAGGCAGCCATTGCATCAGTACTTAAGCTGCGTTTGGTTCTTTATCTTTTCCTCTACTACTATTTGGAGTAAGGTTAGACAACTGCTAATAGCAAATGAGAAGCAGGGAAAGCTGCCACTGAATGCTCTTCTTCTTTGAGATGCATATTGTGGGTACTTTTGACAGTGTGGTGAGGTGTCTAAGTTGGATTTTAGGCCCCCTATGCACTATGATGGAATGGTAAAGCGCTGGCCAGCTTGGTACATGTGGACAGCAGATGGCAGTAGAGAGCAAACTATCCATCCAAACCTGAAAAAATTCTCTAAGCAAAAACCAAATTGTTTTGTTTTGTTTTGTGAGACAGGGTTTCTCTGTATAGCCCTGGCTGTCCTGGGACTTACTTTGTAGACCAGGCTGGCTTCAAACTCAGAAATCCGCCTGCCTCTGCCTCTGCCTCCTGATTGCTGGGATTAAAGGCATGCGCCACCACTGCCTGCCTGTAATAATAATTATTAAAATAAGAAGAGTAATAGATGAAGGTCTGGCATTGACCACTGGCCTGCATATGTACACACACACACACACACACATGCACACACACATATGCACACACACTCATACATGCACACATACACCCTTATATGTGCTCACACATGCATACACCACATGTCTGAATGTGTGCACAACATAGGTTATATGATCTGTCAAATCATACAGCAAACAGAGGAAACTCAGGCAGTTCAAGGCTTCCCATAAAAGGTGTATTTCCCATCTCTGTCAATGTACCCAGGATGAGGAAGCAAAGGTTATATAAGAGAGAATGTGGTGGTTTGATAGGAATAGTCCCCATAGACTCATGTGTTTGACGGGTTGGCCATAGGGAGTGGCACTATTCGAGGGTGTGCCCTTGCTGGTGGAAGTGTGTCACTGTGGAGGCAGCTTTGAAGTCATATATACTCAAGCTATCTATGCCCAGTGTGCTCCACAATCTCCTTTTTCTGCCATTGATCTAGATGTAGAATTCTCAGCTTTTTCTTCAGCCCCATGTCTGTCAGCATGCTGCCATGCTCCTTGCCATGATGATAATGGACTAAATCTCTGAAACTGTATGCCAGCCTTAATTAAATATTTTCCTTTATATGACTTGCCTTGGTCTTGGTGTCTCTTTACAGCAATAAAGCCCTAACCAAGACAGAAATGTTGATACCAGGGACTGGGTTATTGCTGTGATAGGCTTAACCATATTTTTGTTTGGAGGAATGTGGACTTTGAGACTTCAGATTAGAAAAGCAGTTGAATCACTTTCATAGGGCCTAATGAGCCACACAAGTAGAAACATGAAAGACAGTGGTGCTGAGGATGATTTGAACTATGGGAGCTCTCAGAGAGGAATGTTAGCATGTGGCCCAGAAAGTATTCTTGGGATATTTTAGTGAAGAATGTGGCTGCTCTTTGTCCGTGTCTGAAAAGTCTGTCTGAGACTAAAGTGAAGACTTTTAGATTAATAACATTGACAGAGAAAATATCAAAATAGCTTAGTATGACTCTGTCATGTGGTTAGTAACGTTTACTCTTATGAAAATCTATAATGAAAAGGAGCAAGCTGAGCAAGCAAAAATTTAAAAAAAAATTGTACAATTTGAGGAAAAAAGGGGGACCAGGAAGTGGAATGGATCTAAATCCTGTGTTTAAGGAGATAAACAGATTAAAGAAGCCTGATATTAAATGGAATAGAGTGGTGACCTCAGGGCGAGACCCCACTCAGCTTCTGAAAAGGAATTAAAGAACGGCTTAGATCCAGGAGTCGTGGCGCACGCCTTTAATTCCAGTACTCAGAAGGCAGAGGCTGCTAGATCTCTATATTAGAGGCCAGCCTGGTCTACAGAGAAAGTTCCAAATCAGCTGAGCTTAGGCAGTGAAGGAAACCATCGAAAACAGAAAACTGGCGAAGATGGAATTGAACAAGGGGCCATGTTCCTGCCCCAGCAAGTAGCAGAACTTGGCAGCTTCAGCCACATGTTTCTGGCTTTAGAGACAAGGATAGGAGAAAGAGTTTATGGAATCTCCCTCCAAGACTAAGGAAAACCCCTGAGGCCTGGCATGTATCAGGGGTGTCCCTGCATAAAATCTAGAGAGGATAGGAAGCTGTGAAGGTGAAGCCTGCATTGCCTTGGAGACCCCAAGATGCTGGAGATGACAGTCATGGGACACCTGTCAAGGAAACCTGCTAACAGGGAGTAGAAATAGCCACACACACACACACACAGAG
>NC_034602.1:1063125-1066316 GCF_900095145.1 Mus pahari | reverse complement strand
AGAGAGAGAGAGAGAGAGAGATTACAGTCAACAAAGATGAAGGTAACTGGAGATCTGAAAGAATGTTTTGACATTAGGCATGGCAATGTAGACTTTGGAATTTGCCCAGCTGGTTTTTGGGTCTTGCTTTGATCTAGTATTTCTTCATGATGCTCCCTTTTGGAATGGTAATGTGTATCCTGTACTATTATATGTTAGAAGTATGTGATTGTATGTGATCAGTTTGACTTTACAGTTAAGTGATTGCATGAGTCTCAGAAGAGACTTTGAACTTTGGACTTTTAAACTAGTTTGAGACTGTTTTAGACAATGGGGACTTTTGAAGTTGGACTGAATGCATTTCTGCATTATGGTATGGCTACAAACCTATGGTGGCCAAGGAGTGGAATGTGGTGGTTTGAATAAAAATGACCCCATAGGCTCATAGGGAGTGGTACTATTAGGAGGTGTGGCCTTGTTGGAACAGGTGTGGCTTTGTTGAAGGAAGTTTGTCACTGGGGGTGGGCTTTGAGGTCTCAGAAGTTCAAGCTTGTTCTCCTTCTGCTGCCTGTGGATCAAGATGTAGAACTCTTAGCTCCTTTCAGGACCGTGTCTGCCTGGATGCTGGCATGCTTCCCACCATAATGACAATAGACTGAACCTCTGAAAAAATAAGCAGCTTCAATTAAAAGCTTTCCTTTTTGAGAGTTGTCATGGTCATGGTGTCTCTTCACAGCAATAGAAACCCTAAGACTTAACCATTAGGGGTAGGATTTGAGGTGTCAAAAACCCACCAGGCCCAGTCTTTGTCTCTGTCTCTATTGGTCTCTATGTGTCTGTCTTTCTCTCTGTGTGTCTGTCTGACTTTCTGTCTCTGTCTCTGCCTGCTGCTTGTAGATCAGCTACTGCTACAGCATTATGTCTGTCTACTTCCTGTCATGATAATAATGGACTAACTCTGAAACTGTAAGCAAACCCCAAATAAATGCATTCTTTTATAAGTGTTGTTGTGGTCAAGGTGACTCTAGCAGCAAAAGAACATTAACTAAGACAAGCACCTACCTTCCCAAACATGAACTAAAATAACATTGTGAGGTGGGCACAGGGAAACACTGGAAATCAACAAGAGAAAGATAGCAACATTCATTATGAGATTAAGAAACCTGGAACAACAGTATAAGAAAGCAACCACCCAGCATCTGTCAAGGCACAGTCAAGGCAGAAGAGAGACATGCAAGCTGTCAGTGCAAATGTTAGAGACACTATGGGAGCTACGGGAGGCACACTGAGAGAAGTAGCCTACTCTCTGCACAGAAACCCTGCTTTGGGAAAAGAGCTCACACTATCTTCCCAGAGAATTCCTAGTGCTACAGTCAGAGGCCATCTTTACAAGGAAGCTACTGGTTGGATTTGGGACTCCTACAATGTCTCTAAAGCTACTACCTTAGCTTGGGGTGGGGGTAGCTGCCTCGCAAATCTGATATGACTCAGCATAACAACTACAGGACACGAGTGTCACACCACAGAGTAATTAATAGGTAGAATCCTGAAGAACCAGGTGTTCAGGGACAGACCTTATGAGACCAAAGGCATAGCCAATTGCAAGTGGACTTTGCCGGTGCCAGGACTGAAGGAGCAGGTGCAGCCTCTAACACATCTTAACCCTGCACTGTGATGCAGCACCTGTGGCTCACAGGTAATGAGGGGTGCCAGTGGATCCCACTGCTGCCCTACCCTCAGGTTTGCCACATGTCCCTCTGAGCCAGAGCTCAGCCTGTCAGGACCAAATGTACACGGCACAAAGGAAGTACTGCAGCTTCTGCCACTGCCTTTTATGTATAGTGCCTACAGCAGCACCACTGACTAGTCAGAGGGAGAGAACTTCAGATGCTTAACTACTGCTGGGCCCATCAATTCAAGAAGCCTTTACTATTAACAGAGGTAACTTTAACATTAAGAGAGGAAACCTCTACTGCCTGATTAGGGCCATCCCTCCATCTGCAGGAACAGTTACACAATGGCTATCTCATTGCTTTGTGCACCACACCTTAGTGTCCCTCACTTATGTGGCCTGCAGAGATGGTAGGTCACTGACCTTATGGTAAACACACAGGGAAGGCTCTGCATGTGATTACATGGAAGAAGGCTTCCTGGGAAGAATAAATATATCTCATTAAAGAGATAATTATTCCTCCCATCTTCATAGCATGGCTTTGGGTGATTCAGAAATTCTTTGGGTGGAATCCTAGCCAGTTGATTGATAGGTCCAGTTGGTTTAACTCTTAAAAAAATGGCAGCAGTATATAATTCTCTAATCTTTGGAGCAAACCAAGAATATCATTTCTCTAGCCAGGGCCTGAGGTATTGCATTCTATTGAAAAGGAAAAACAACAAAACAAAACAAAACAAAACAAAACAAAAAAAAAAGAACAAAAAAAGAAAAAGTCAAAACATAAAAATACATAAAATCTAATTTTGAGGCATACTAGAGAGGCATATGGCAAAACATATGCATGAAAATAAGCAGATGAATGAAACTAAAAAGATACTAGAACAAACTAGCAGAGTGAACGGTATCTTGAAATAGGTCCTGTCTGAATCGGGGTTTCCATTGCTGTGAAGAGACACCATGGCCAAGGCAACTTTTATAAAGACAACAGTTAACTGGAGTTGGCTTACAGGTTCTGAAGTTCAGTCTATTATCATCATGGTGGGAAGCATGACAGCATCTAAGCAGACATGGTGAGGGAGGAGCTGAGAGTTCTATATCTTGCTTCTATGGCAACCAAGAAAAGACTGTCTTCCAGGCAGCTACTTCCATACTAGATGGATCCTAAGCATAGGAGCCTCAAAGCCCAGCCCCACAGTGGTACTCTTCCCTCAACAAGGCCACACCTAGTCCAACAAAGCTACACCTCCTAATAGTGCCACTCCCTGTGCCAAGCATATTCAAACCACCACAGATACCATATATTACATGGAGAAAGAACAGTCTCTTCAATAAACAGTCTTGGAAAACTGAATATTTGGTTTGTTCACAGATTTGAACATTGTCTCTCACTCTAAAACAAAAATCAACACAAATATAAGACCTAAATATAAGACTTGAAACTACAAAAGAAAATAAAACTTACAAATGAAATTACACACTAAAACTAATAAAACCACTAAAACTACTAAAACTACTAAAACTACTAAAACTACTAAAACTA
>NC_034602.1:1060421-1063075 GCF_900095145.1 Mus pahari | reverse complement strand
ACTAAAACTAAAACTAAAACTAAAACTAAAACTAAACATCCTGTATGGCAAAGTGAGCCAAAAGACAATGAATGAAAATGGGAGAAAGTCTTTGCTAACTATGTATCTGACAGACAGTTAATATTCTGAATACTTAAGGAACTATAAAACCAAAAACTCAAGTAATCTACTTTTAAAATGGGCAAATGATCTGAAATGATTTTTTTTTTAAAAAAAGAATACAATGATCAACAAGTGAATAAGAATGTTCACTATAATTAGGTACTAGGGCAAGACAAATAGGAACTATAATGATATGCTAACACAGGACAGTTATTACAGAAAGTAAATAACAAATGGCAATTCAGATTAGTACAGCTGTTATGGAGAACATTGAGGAGGTTCTTATAAAACTAAAAGCGACCTACCATTGTACTTCCAGATTATTCAAAGGACATGAAATCAACATACTAAAGACATTTTGCCTACCTATGTTTACTGCAGCACTATTTACAATTACTAACATATGGAATTGGCTAGAGCATGGCAAAGGCCAAAGGGAAGGGAGGATAATGGAGGCCTTCCAGGGACATGGAGAATGGAATGCCTTGGTTACATTTCTTTTGAAAATATAGGTCCTTTGATTTGAGAGCTGGTTTTTGAATCTTTTACTTGGATTTCTTCACTGCAGCACTTGGCACCAGAAAATTCCTCATTGCACATACTATCCTGTCCAGTATTTGGTAGCATCCTTGATATCCAACCACAACTTCCCATAAAACTTGCGAAGTTTTTACAACCAAAATTGTCTCTAGACAATGCCAAATCTCTTCTGGAAAATGAAATCAGTCCAATTTGAGAAATGTTATACTATATGGTCCCTAGGGTGTTCTGAGGACTAAAAATAGTCAAAAACGAACAATGGTGAAGAATCCAGGCCTCCTGTCCGACTCTCTGCTTGGATACAAAATTATGTTTCAAGTTGGGGTATTGTTTTGAATCAGATGTTCCCCATAGTCTTGTGCATTTGGATACCTGGTCCCTACTTGGTGGCACTGTTTGGAGAGGCTTGAGAGGTATGGCACTGGGGACAGTTTATAAAGATTAATACTATTTGTAGTTTGCACTCTGTTTATTCTTGGTGGTTTAAGATGTGAATCCTCAACTTCCTATTTCGGTAACCATGCCTTTGCTCTGCCATTATGGACTCTAAACCACGGGAACTGTAAGCCTAGATAAACTCTTCTATTAAATTGCCTTGGTCACAGTGTTTTATTACAGCAGTAGGAAAGGAACTAATGCAGTAAACACTTGAGAGAGACAGGTAAGGAAGAACCAAATGGACAGGTGCTATGTCCTCCTGAAATCTTCTAAAAGTTACAATTAGTGTTAAAGGTTAGTTCTTTAAATAGGTATTGTAATCACTCCTGGTGATTACAACCCTCAAAGAGTTTCTAGCTAGTTTCTATCTAGGTAGCACAAAAGCACCCTGCAGATGGGTAACATAAGCATAGTACTCATTTCCCTAAACCCATACTAGGAGCTTCTATTCGAGACCTTGTGGGCCAAGGGTAAACTTAGAAAGTTGAGATGAAGGAACCTAACTATGTGTTTCTCCTTAAGTTGGGTTGGCTCTTGGTTTTACTACACTGCAGTCTGAATGTAATACTCACTGCCTGACCTGTTTCCAGGTCTCTAGCACATAGGAGGCACTACTGTAAGCACTCCAGAGGCATCAGGGAAAAATAGATACCCAGTTGACCTAAACAAGGCCATGAATGTTGCACATGGCTAAGTGTGCTGCATGTTACAAGGTATAAAGCATTAGCACATCTGGAAAGAGGCATCAGGAGTGCCCAGGGGCTGGAAGAAGAATGAAATTTCAGACAAGGTCAATCAATGCAGGATACAGTGGGTAAAAGGCTCAAGTTGAGAAGGGACATTGCAGACAGAGGAAAAAGTGTGAGGTGGCCTGGGCAAGACGGAGGAAGAAGCAAGTGCTCTGAGACCATCATAAGGACTTTGGGTATTTCAGAAAAATGGGGAATCACTGGAAGGTTTTGAAAAAAGAATTATGATCTGGCTTGTATAAACATAAAACAATTTTAAAGCTGCCGGACACGGGTGATAAAGCAGCTGTTGAAGTCCATGTGCTCCATGCTACAGACCAGGAAGACTATAGCAAACCTGGTGTCCTGCAGAGCCCAGCCCAGGACCAGCTCTTAATCTGGGGTTTTCTTGATGCAGATCTCTTCCAATTCACACTTTATAGCTCATTAGACAAACAGCTATTTAATATATGTGTTTGTAGTCCCCAGAAAAATATACAGTATTTTCTAGTCCCTCAGCACACATCTCAACAGATTCCTAATAAATGTTTATTGAATGGGAAATAATACATCTTGCATTGGGTGAATAATTATGTATCCCTTTTATACTCTATAACAATTAGGTAAACATATTCACTTTGGTTGACATGTTTTAAGAAATTATTTTTACTTTTTCTTGCCAACCTTAATAATCATTTTAAGCTCCATTGTTTCATCTATATCACCAATTTGCTTTAAAAGTTGGATGCAGGGCTGGTGAGATGGCTCAGTGGGTAAGAGCACCCGACTGCTCTTCCGAAGGTCCAGAGTTCAAATCCCAGCAACCACATGGTGGCTCATAACCAT
>NC_034602.1:1046375-1060321 GCF_900095145.1 Mus pahari | reverse complement strand
AAAAAAAAAAAAAGTTGGATGCAACATATGCTGTTATACTTCTCATGAGATGAGTTAGGGCCCTAAGTCTGCAATTATCTTGAGGTTCACAAGCCTGTGTGCTTCTATCTCCTTGTCCATAAGATGACAGAGTTGCTCTCACTAACTTCCAATCTCTCTCCCATCTTGAAAACTCCAGAATTCATATTCCCTGAAACACAGTGGCTCTGAAACACACACATCTCTGAATGGTTTAGGATTTTGGGTTCATGTGAGAACTGGCAGCCAAACTTTGTAACATGAAAGTAATGCTTTTGATATTGATTTTAAAGAGAATGGATTGTTTAAGATTGGGTTTTGGTTTCCAAAAGTTATGGTTATGCCTTAATATTGTAAAAGAAACTCAAAAATTATGGTTAAATAGCCAGTGTTCCATTGACTGCCGTTTGCAGTTTGATCGCAAGCTCAGGATTCTTAACTCACCCATATATTGTAATTAGGATGATTGTAAGAGTAATAAAAGTTATAAACAGCTGTGGCAAGTATGGGCCTGCATTATTGAATACAGTGGCAGAAGCAAAATTTAACCCCCACCCCCAAGATTGGAAAGGAGATCTCAGTGGAAATTTATTGGTTATCGAAAAGGCTCCTGATGAACGGTTTCAAGGAGTTTGTGGATAAGCTACTAAAAACAGCTAGAAGAATTTTCAGAGACCCTCAAGAAAGAGTTCCTTTTGTTACACAATTGTCTTATGAGAATAATAACACAGCTTGCTGTGGCCATTTGGCCATACAAAGCGAAACAGATTTATCTGGATATATTCATCTTTGTGCAGAAATTGGACTCTCATACAATCAGTGTTTGGTTATGGTTGCTGCCTTACAGGGACTATAGTACAAACAATACTTTTTACAGTGCGGAGGTTATAAAGAATGTTTTAAGTATAAATTAGAGGCATAGACAGAAAGTAGAATTGCTCTCCTGGAATCTGTCCTCACTGCATGAGGAGTAATCTTTGGGCCAGGACTCAGGCATTATGCTCAGACTAAGAAATATTTACATGTGAGATAATGCAAACCTTAGAGCGGTCTCAGGTTGGTGTGGCACTGCTTTTGTCCTTGAAGCCCTGCCTTTGGAAGTTTTGGGGGCCTTGCCTTGCCTTGCCTCCGGGGAATTATTTTTAAGCCCAAACAGCATTATTACAGATCTACCCAGGTGTTGTTCAAAATAAAGTTTAAACTTAAGACCTTTATGAAAGGTCAATGAGGCTGTGAAACTTGTATAGGCATTACAGTCTGATGTGCCTATGCCATATATAATTATTATGGATTTGGTAGGTTGTTTTTTCCATTGCATCCTGATAATTGTAAAAGTTTTGCTTCTAGTGAACTTGTAATCATTGGAAAGTTTTGCCTCTAGGAATGGCTAACAGCCTTACATTATGTAAAAAAAGATTTTTGTCTTTGCTTCAATACAAGAAGCTAGGACTTTGAATCTTTCATTGTATTTTGTTTATTTTATGGAGAGTATTTTATTAGCTAATCCCTCTGAAGGGAAATTTATTACAAACCTTTGCTGTTACACAATTAGCTTTAAAAACTTTGGAGTAGTTGTTGTTCCAGAAAAGATTCAGAAGCAATATTTTTTTCAATATTTGGGGCCTCAGTTATATCCTAGAAAAATTGTGGTATAGAAAATTCAAGAAAGAAAAGATGGTTTGCTTACTTCATATTATTTTCAAAAGCTTCTAGGAGATGTTAATTAGCTAAGACCTCACCTTAAGCTCACCACAGGAGGACTAAGGCCTTTGTTGGTTGTTATCAAGGGGGATGCAAACTAACTGGTGAGAGACAAATAGCTTTGCAGAAAGTAGAGGAAGTTAGCTGTTTATTTTAGTTATTGTTACTCAACATGCCCACAGCAATTCTTTGGCAAAAGAGAGCATTAATGTGGATTCATCTTTCATCATCTCCAAGTTTTAACATCCTATTATGAAGCTGTTGTGGTGTTAATAAAAAATAGTAGGATAGAATGATGAAAGTACTTTGTAAAGAATGTCTTAAAAACCTGATAAGACATTCTTTGTTTCAAACAGCAATTAAATTGATTATTAAAGAATATTGATATTTGGTATATTGCATGGAAAACTTTTTAGGCAAAATTGATAATCATTATCCGAAAGACAAATGTGAAGAGCCCTTTTGGGTTCTGACATTGGCCAAGGACAAGGAAGTAAGCTCAGGCAGGAATCTAACTTTAGGCTATAATAGAGAAGTAGACTTCAGGCAAGATTCTGGGCTTGGACAAGGAAGTGGGCCCAAGTATTTTGGTCATTATGACAAGCCCTTTTAAACAACTGCCATGGGAGTAATCATGGGACTTTGCTTACTGCCTTGTTAGCTCCTTATTGTACTGCTTGTCCTAATACTTGCATGTAATTAAAATGGTATAAAAGCAGATTGGGCAAATTAAATTTGCCTTCAGTCTCAGAATTGACTGGGGTCACGCTACAATGTTGTCTGTCCTTTTTCTTTTTAATCCTCATTCCTGCATGGAGAACCTGTTGACTGACTGAGCAGGCTTGATCAGACGAGTTGTTAAAATTTGTTTTAGTATTTCCTGTAAATTTATGCATGTATCCCATAAAAATGCATCTACTGTATTTATAAACAGCCCTTCTTTGGGAAGAGAAGTATATGTGATTGGATCACATATATATATCAGAACTTACAATTGTTTGAAATTGTTCCTTTTTTAGATACAGTTAATTCTCAAATTTTGCAATTGTTTATTGATTTACAACTCAAGTTAAGAAAAAGTACTGTTCCTTTAAAGGACGGTCCTTGAACATTTAATAACTCATCCTGGACTGCCTGGATAAAACTCGGTAAGGCAGTGCCACAGCAGATTTGTATCCCAGGCAGATTATAGGCCTGAAACAGTAATAATTAGCCACATAATCTCATTATTTACATAATCAAAATAGTAATGGCTTGAGATAATAATTTGGTATTTTTAGAGAATGTGCATGTCAAATTGTAAAGACTTGTTCTCGATGTCCTCAGTTTCTACCTGTTCCACATAATGGTGTTAATTCTCGAGGACTTATACTTAATCAATTATTGCAAATGGATACTCAACTTTCTGATTTTAGAAAAATAAAATATGTACATGTGATTGTTGATATCTTTTCAGGCTTTCTAGTTGCAACTGCTTTAACAGGAGAAGCAACTAAAAATGTAATTAGTCATTGCCTGCATTATTTTTTTATGCTTGATGTTCCAAATCAGATTAAAACAGATAACGGAACTAGCTATTACAGTCAAGCATTTGAGATGTTTTGTCAACAATTTAATGTTACCCATATTACTGGCATTCCTTATAATTCTCAAGGACAAGGTATTGGGGAACTTTAAAGCAATATCTTCTTTAAAAACAAAAAATGGAGAATTATACCCTCCAAGGTCACCAAAAGCAAATCTTGCTTTTGTCTTATTTGTTTTAAATTTTTTGCAAACTGATGTTAAAGGTCAGTCTGCAGCATATCACCATTGGCAGGGAGTTTCCCCTTGTGATTTTTAGTACCCCCTTGTGATTTTTCACTGCTATTTTTTGGCGTTTTCCAATAACGCCCTCCCTTTCCCCTTGGATTGTGTTTTTTTCCTTTAAATATTCCCTTTCCTAGCTACTCGGGGTTGAACTCCTCTACCCATGTGTGGGATACGAGTCGACCCCAGTGAGCTGGTTTCTGTCAATAAACCTCCTGAGATTGCAGCAAGGATGGTCTCTCATGAGTTCTTGGGGAGTCGCGTCATCCCTAGACTTGAGTGAGGGTCTCCCCTCTTCGGGGCTCTTTCAAAAGTAGCAAGTATGGTGTTGTAGAATTAGAACATGACCATGAAAATGTTCTTGCTGAATGTTTAGAAATTCTTTTTAATAAAATGGAAAATAAAAACAAAACCCCAGAAAAGAATCACAAAACACAGTTTCCATGCAAATGAGGTCAACAGGAAAAAGATGGGGGGAAGTTCATGCAGATCAAAAGTCCATCTGAAGACAAAGTCACTGCTATAGTTTTACATCCACATTGAGACCAAGGCAATCCTGACACTGTTTTGCCTGAATCTGCTCCTCTCAAATGTGCTTTACTTCCGTTTATGAAGCAGGGAGTAGGCAGAGCAGGTTAAGATCTCTCTGAGGGTGGGACGCTGTGTAAGAATCTGCTGTCCTCTGTCTCCGCCTATCTGTTCTGCTCCTCCACACCCTCCTCCTATCCTTGCTCACCCTCACTTTGCAAATGCTCACAGGGTGGGTGTCTGGAGTTATTTGGTTGAAAGATTTTGCCTTTTTAAAATGTGGCTCTTAGAAAAACTAACTTGCTTCTACAAATTTATATATTTTTCTGAATAAATTTGCTTAAAACCACATGATATTGCCGGGCGTGGTGGCACATGCCTTTAATCCCAGCACTCGGGAGGCAGAGGCAGGCAGATTTCTGAGTTCGAGGCCAGCCTGGTCTTCAGAGTGAGCTCCAGGAGAGCCAGGGCTACACAGAGAAACCCTGTCTCGGAAAAATAAACAAATAAATAAATAATGAAAATAAAATAAAATAAAATAAAACTTGATAAGAAACAACACTTCTTAGGGAGGACAACCTGAGGACACGTGCTCTCTTCTCTCTGCTCTCTGATGCTTGCCCTAGCCACCTCAGTGCCACAGGGGCCACAGGTTTATTTTCAGAGGCTGCACACTGTCACATTTACTGATTTCCTTGTCCAGAAATTCTTCATTTCATCACTGAAAATAATCCCATATTATGGGAAACCATTCAGCTTTTTCACTGTAATGTTATCATCTGTCTTTGCTACAGGATCACTGTAGCTTTATTCTAAGCAGGGGAAAAGATATCTACTCATTTTCAACATATTTTGGAGCTTGTATTCAATATTTTTATGTAAACCCTTAAAGTCTTTTTATTTATTTATTTTTAAATATTTATTTATTTATTATATGTAAGTACACTGTAGCTGTCTTCAGACACTCCAGAAGAAGGAGTCAGATCTTGTTACGGATGGTTGTGAGCCACCATGTGGTTGCTGGGATTTGAACTCCGGACCTTCGGAAGAGCAGTCAGGTGCTCTTACCCACTGAGCCATCTCACCAGCCCCCTTAAAGTCTTCATAGAACAAAGCAAACACTGTCAGGTAGAATATAAAATGCACATATTGAATTATTTTAAAAACTTTCACTTTATAAGTGATATGCCTCATGCATGTGTGTGTACTCTGTGTATACCTAATATACACAGAAGCAAGAAGATGCCACAGGTCCCTGGAACTGGAATTACAGGCACTCGTAAGGCGCCCTGTTGGTGGTGTGAACTGTATCCAGGTCTTCTGTGAATGCTCCTAACAGCTGTGCTGTCTCTCTAGCCCTTACATTTACTTCTTTCTCTTAAACAAAAACACAAAACTTGACATTGTACGTAACCTTCTTAGAGTATATGGTAAGTAATAACACACATTTTACCTTTATATCCTTGTTCTGTCTCCCTGAGATCAATTTTGGTTATTGGTTTGAAATCAGTGTCCCATAATCGTATGCAACCATCTCGCCCACCAGTAGCAAAGCCCTCTTCACAAGCATACAGGCTGAAGATCCCAGCCTGTCAATTATAAGAGGTAGAATTCAATCCCACAGTCACAAATGTCATTGTTGCTGAATCTCCATGATTAAAAATAACAGAGCAAAACTAATTGAAGCAGATGCTGATTTCTGTTGAAATCTGACAGCAGATCAACATACTTCATCTCAGCTGGACTGCAGTAATTACAGCCACCACCAGGAAGCAAAGCATCTAATTTGATAAGATTGTTACCTCTACCACCCAAAATGTTACTTATGAGTGCCTTGATAAAAGCAGATACAGAATCACATTTCTGTATGACAACTGAGCCTTCTGAAACAAAGACATTACAAAGGTGTCACACTTAGATCATAAATTAACGAAGTAGAAACACAGACTAGGGGCATGGTGCCACACCATTTATCAGTATAGGGTACCTGAGGCAGATCTCAGCCTTTCAGGATGGTGTCACTTTTGACAAACCAAAAACTTCAAATAGCATTGTGTCAGCATTGTGTACTATTGCATGACTCCTTTTTCATTTTTCATATTTAAAATACATTGACTCTTATTTTACTTGATTTTTTCAAAGCTCTTATGTTACATTATGCTGACAGAAACTTATTGCTGAGGCAGCAGATCATTTAATGAATGAAGACAAATTCTGACCTCTTAATTATTTTAGGAGTCATTTGGCAATGAAACCAAGACAAATGGTTTTCATCATAGATGATAGGGAAGGCTCTAAAGTATCTAAACTATTTCACTGAGTTGTCTAAGGTTTTCTTCATGGGAAGAGTAATGAGGTCTGGGGATGCAGCTGAATGACAGAGGTCTTGCCTCGTGTGTGAGGCTCTGGGTTTAATCTGCAGCACTAAAAGTGGTAACAGTGAATGAATTTGAAGGTATTAACACTAATCAGCCAATTTAAAGTGAAGGCTGGATTTAGTATGGATATTTTTTCCCTCAGGTAACAAAAGTAACTTGAGAAATCTTCATGAGTCACTTCATGTATGTGTATGCTTATGTGTATGTATACACAGCTGTTTGAAGCCTAACTGTAAAGCAGAGGGCAGAAACAGAGAGATGTGTGGCCTTAACCCATTCAGTACATCATCCACATTACATCAATCCATATTACATCATCCCTCATTACCTCATCTTAGAGCCCCATATAGCAATACTCACACTATGTGCTCCTTGAATAGTGCGGACTAAGGTGAGCCCTTTCCAGACATAGATGTCACCATTTAAAGCACCAGAGTATGTGATGTCTTCTTTGGCACATGCAAGGCAAAGGATAGTCTGAAGATCTCCTATTTTGCCAAATATGCCTCTTTTTGCAGCCAGGGCATTTCCACATAGTGTCCAAAACTAGGAAATAATAAAATAAATATATGCTGAAATAGAGTACTCTATACACATTCTATTATTCGTATTTTCAGTAATTTTACAGAATATACTTTATCTGAACTGAACATAAATAGTTTCTCTGTGTCATTAGAGAACCACAAAAAAAAACCTGCATACCTCTAGAAGCATAAGAAAAGCTCACAATGATATTTTTTAACTTTAAAAGCTCCAAAATTTCAAAATGTTAATGTTTAATGGCATTTAAATGACCCCAGTGTTCACATAATAGAACTGGTCTTTTATCAAATGAATATGGAGCATAGAAACGTTTGGAAGTGTAGATACGTAGAGAAGGAAAGCCACATCTGCAGCACACGCCTATAATCTGCAGCACACGCCTATAATCTTAGTACTTGGGAGGCAGAGGAAGGAGGGACATTGCACACTGGAGGCTAGCCTGGTCTACAAAGCAACTTCCAGGCTATCCAGAACTATTTAATAAGGCCATACATAGAAAATGTGATGTGATGTGATGTGATGTGTGGTGGTGGTGGTGTGTGTGTGTACATTAATGTACTACATAAAGAAAAAGTGGTTAGGCATAACTTCATATTAGCATAACACATATCACCTAGCCATTTTAAAGTATGTACATATATTTTACAAACTGCTTTCTAGGCTGGTTGGTGGAGTTGGTTAGAGCATAGTGGCAATAAAAATAATTCCTTTTTAACCAAAGTAGTATAGGTTTGTTTTTTTGGTTTTTTGTTTTTTTTTAACTATAGAATTGCTCACATATGTTTCTAAATACAAGTGATACTTCACAAAGGCACACAGTCACCCAGGCTTCTCCATTTTGCTTGCACAGATCTTTTGGAAGATGGCAAGCTTAAAGCTTGGACGATTTGTAGATGACAGCAGGGACACCACCATAGTTATACAGAAATCCAGTATTTTTCCTTGGTGTAGTTCCTAATGTATGAACTGGTGTAACTCTGGTGCCACTCACTAGCCCCCACAGTCTCCAAATGCCTTCTACATCTGTGTTTATTCTCACAACACTCTTGAGCACAGGTTAGTACAGATTCTGCTACTCTTTCATATGCAAATGTGGAAGAGTAGGCAGAAATACTTTCCTAAAGACACGGATTGTATAAGAAACCAGAGAAACCTGGGTCACTGCTTTGAGAACTGCAACTAAGAAAGTGGGTGTGCGGAAACAAGGCTTTTGTGACAACATACTCAGATTATACTCAAGAGGTGGGGCCAGTGAGCAGCTACAGGAACCAAGTTGCAGTACTTGAGATGAACAGGAATGGCATAGTGGGCAAGAAATTACATCTCACCCAGGAGAGCAAGATTAGATGACTCTAAGGGGCAAGGATGTATGGAAGAAAAAAATCAGTGGCAATCCTAATATTCTGTGCCTGCAGGAGAGGAAAGATGGTGATCCTCTCAGAGTCTGGTGGTGGGAAAGCACTAGGCAGAAGCACTGCTCTGCAGACCCACTTCAGAGATGAGAGCATCATTCATTCAACTATTTGAAATAGTGGTGAATTCTGGAAGTAGGAGCCTCCATAGTTTGGGGGCAAGAGCAAGAAAGTCTTTTTTTTTTTTTTTTTTTACTTCATTTACATTTCAAATGCTATCCCCAAAGTCCCCTATACCCTCCTGCCCCTGCTCCCCTACCCACCCACTCCCCCTTCTTGGCCCTGGCATTTCCCTGTGCTGGGTCATATAAAGTTTGCAAGACTAAGGGGCCTCTCTTCCCAATGATGGCCAACTAGGCCATCTTCTGCTACATATGCAGCTAGAGACACNNACTCNGGGGGTGCTGGTTAGTTCATATTGTTGTTTCACCTATAGGGTTGCAGACCCCTTCAGCTCCTTGGGTACTTTCTCTAGCTCCTCTATTGGGGGCCCTGTGTTCCATCCAATAGCTGACTGTGAGCATCCACTTCTGTGTTTGCCAGGCACTGGCATAGCCTCATAAGAGACAGCTATATCAGGGTCCTAAGAAAGTAAGTCTTGAGGAGAGTATGTGCTCACTCACTAGAACATGAACATAGACAAAGAAAGAAAAAGTAAGCAATGCTTGTTATCCTGGAAGAACTTCCAAAGTATAAAAGAGAAAAGTTTGACATCATCCACTAATTTTACTCAGAGACAACAATTTAATGTTTAGTGATATTTTCTAAACAAATATATATTTTAAAAATTTAGGAGGCAATGGTGAGGAAAGAGTTTGATCCAGTACATCTCTTCAGAGTTGGTGATGAACTGTTGATGCAGGCTCACCAATCTCTACTGCTACTGCTAAAGGTAAGAATGCCTTTTTAATAATATCTGTCTGGGGAGGGAGGGCAGGCAGTTCACTGAGCTTAAGAGCTGGGATGAGAGTTATATTATAAACTCAGAAAGACAAAGTACACATTTTCTCTCATATGTGGAACTAGATATAGTATGTTATATTTGTATATGTATACTCATGGGTCTTGAGACTGGAAAGGTGGTCATAGTGGGAGTAAAGTTTAGGGAGGGAGAGTAAAATAGTGTGGTGGCACCTACTGATGTGTAACATGAGAGCAGGAAAGGGAGTTGGGGAGCCAGCAGGGCAGGAAGGTGCCACAGTGGGGATGGCTTTGCAGGAGGGAAGGGATTAGAACAAAGTACAATGACATGGTAATGCCATAATGAAGACCACTCCTCTGTAAATAAAAGCATCAGAGCCACAAGTAGACTAGACTGACCCATGGAAAACACATTTTGAATATTTCTCAGTATCGTAAGTAGCCATCTAAGCCACTCACAATGATAGCATCATAAGAATTTTGTGTATTTTGTTTAACCACGGGGATAGCTGGTTTCAGGTTTTCTTCACTTTGGCTTTGCTATTGGAATGTTACTCAGCAATGAATCAGTTCTTGGTTCACGGTCCTCAGAAGTCACTTGGGAGAAACTCCACATTATGAAATTACTGGACTAGAGAGGACTGGCATTTCTAAAACTATCAATAAATACTGCCAAATTTTTGGTCAAAAAGACTAAATTTACCCATCCACAGTAAAACTTGGAAGCAGTCCCTCATCAAGTCCTTGTCAGCATCAGATAAAATGTAATAAGATCTTAATATATTCATTTTTTTAAAGTGTGTATTCAATAAGATTTAGCATTTTCATTTATCTAATGGCCAAAACTGTTTCTATTTTTTGTTGGTTATCCACGTAGTCTAAGGTATGTATTTGTCTTTATATTCCATGAATACATTAATATCTACTCTTTGTCCTTTATTCTTGCTTATATGTGGTTTTCTTCCTGAGAGAGCAAATCCATAGTATATGTTAATTTGTATATCTGCATACCAATATCATTATAACTTCTTTCTGCCCTTACAGATGGAAGAGGACCTTTCCACAGCCTAAGAGTAATCACACATTTACTTAAATATTTCATGTAAATAAAAAGAGTTTTCTAGGGCCTTTATTTTATTAAAGGTGACCTTATAGAAGGTTCTGTATGTTGAGGCAATGTACCACACTGCAGCAATCCAAAGACATCTTTCCAACAGTCTGACGGCATTTTGCTGATAAATTTTCTAGTAAAGACAAAGATGGAATGCACCCAACTATGTAGCTGTTCTCTTGGTCTGGTTTGCTTCTGCCCTCTTGTGGCTTCTGCACAAATTGTAACTATAAAATAGGAACTAGGTGATTGTTTTTGGCTGTGTGGGGAAGAGGCTTTGAAAGCCTGCAGCTGCCCTAGTTTACGGGCTTTCCCTTGTGACCTCTCCTAATCTTCCCTCATCTAACTATGATGTCTTCTGGTCTTTAAATGCCTTCCCAACATGGAAGCAACCTTTTTTTTTTTTTTTTTTTTTTTTTTTTTTTATATTATTTGTGTTTTTTTTTTTAACATCACCCAGGGAAACACCATACTTCTTTAGTTACCTATAGTTTCTTAAATATTTCACACTTTAATTGGCTTAGAATTTACTTTAGTGCATATATGAAGTAATATTACATTCCTCATTCAAATAGTTTTAGTACCCAGTGGTTAGAGATACTACCATATTGTAACTGTTTGTTAAAGATGCCACTGTGTCTAAACTGACACAAATTGTTTACTTTGCTGCTTTAAATTTTTTTATTTATATAATTTAAATTATAACTTCTAATATGCTTTGGTAAATAGTGCATACCCTTCATCCTAACTAGTTTTTATCCCGAAGTTATTGGTTATTTTCACTGTCTTATTTATCCAGACTAATTTAGACAGGGACTACGCTTCAGGACTGAAAAACAATGACAGTCAAGTGAAGTGCCTAGCAGCAGCTAGACAGGAAGTTTGGTTCATTTAGTACTAATCAGAAGTTGCCTGATATTTCTAAGATTCCATGTTTTAAAACAAAACCTGTTCTGCAGAGCGTGGTGGCACACGCCTTAATTACCAGCACTCTGGAGGCAGAGACAGGAGGATCTCTGTGTTCCAGGCCAGCCTGGCCTACGAAGTGAATTCCAGGACAACCAGGGGTACACTTAGAAACCCTGCTTCAAAAAATTAAAAATAAAAATAAAAAGCTGGGTCTGGAGAGGTGACTCAGCAGTTAAGAGTACCTTCTGCTCTTCCAGAGGACCAGAGTGCCAGTCCCAGCAACCACATGGTGGCTCACAATTTTCTGTAACTCCAGTTCCAGGGGATTTGACACAGACACACATGCAGCCAAACACCAAAGCACATAAAATTAAAATGGAAAAAAATCAAACATACAAAATCATCTGTATTAACACATTTTTTTTTTCATGCAAGAATGCAAGATACTGATCTTGGGTGTGACCTCGTTAAGGGGTCCCAAGATCCCCAGAGGACTCTCCACACTGCAGGCACCCTAGCACACCCGGGATCTTGAGATCACTGGTAAGTGGAATGCGACATCAGTTCCAAAAATCCCAGAGGGTCTTGTGCTAGCAGGAACAGGGTCAAAGGACAAAAGAAGGCCCTAGCACACCCAGAATCTTGGGCTCACTAAGACCAGTCTACACGGGGGAGCACATGGGTGGCAGAAGCAACAGAATTTCTTGGACAGGGTCCCTTCGGGCCTTCATCCTCAGCCAGGTTACAGAGCTGAGACCCAGACCCCTGGACACCTTCCCTGCCAGAGGAGAGTCGGCCTTCAGAGAGGGCTCTGACTCCAGGAATTAGGAGGTGGATCTGAGCTCCAGACTTCTGTGCACCTTCTCTGCAAAAGGAGAGCTTGCCTGCAGAGAGTGCTCTGACCACTGGGACTCAGGAGAGTTGGTCTCCCAGGAGTCCTGACATAGGCTAAAGAATCACAGGAGGAACAAGATCAGGCCAGACACAGCTAGAACGTCTAACACCAGAGAATACCAGATGGCAAAAGGCGAACATAAGAATCTTACTAACAGAAACCAAGACCAGAGGGCATCATCAGAAGCCAGTATGCCCACCACAGTGAGTCATGGATACCCCAACACACCCGAAAAGCAGGATTCAGATCTAAAATCACATCTCATGATGCTGGTGGAGGATTTTAAGAAAGGCATTAATAACTCACTTAAAAAAAATACAGGAGAACACTGCTAAACAGGTAGAAGACCTTTAAGAGAAAGTACAAAAATCCCTTAAAGAATTACAGGAAAACACAACCAAACAGGTGATTAAATTGAACAAAACCATTCAAGATCTAAAAATGGAAGTAGAAGCAATGAAGAAAACCCAAAGGAAGACAACTCTGGAGATAGAAACCCTAGGAAAGAAATCAGGAACCATAGATGCGAGCAGAATACAAGAGAAGGAAGAGAGAATCTCAGGTGCAGAAGATTCCATAGAGAACATGGACACAACAATCAAAGAAAATGCAAAATGCCAAAAGATCCTAACACAAAACANCCAGGAAATCCAGGACATAATGAGAAGACCAAACCTACGGATGACAGGTATAGACGAGAATGAAGATTTTCAACTTAAAGGGCCAGTAAATACCTTCAATAAAATTATAGAAGAAAACTTCTCTAACCTAAAGAAAGAGATGCCCACGAACATACAAGAAGCCTACAGAACTCCAAATAGACTGAACCAGAAAAGAAATTCCTCCCGACACATAGTAATCAGAACAACATATGCACTAAATAAAGATAGAATATTAAAAGCAATGAGGGGAAAATGTCAAGTAACATATAAAGGCAGNCCTATTAGAATTCCACCAGACTTCTCACAGAGACTATGAAAGCCAGAAGATCCTGGACAGATGTNATACAGACCCTAAGAGAACACAAATGCCAGTCCAGGCTACTATACCCAGCAAGACTCTCAATTACCATAGATGGAGAAACCAAAGTTTTCCATGACAAAACCAAATTCACACAATATCTTTCCACAAATCCAGCTCTTCAGAGAATAATAATGGGAAAACACCAACACAAGGATGGAAACTATGCCTTAGAAAAAGCAAGAAAGTAATCCTTCAACAAAACTAAAAGAAGACAGCTGCAAAGACAGAATCCCAACTCTAACAACAAAAATAACAGGAGGCAACAATTACTTTTCCTTAATATCTCTTAATATCAATGGACTCAATTCCCAAATAAAAAAGGTATAGACTAACAGACTGGCTACACAAACAGGACCCAACATGTTGCTGCCTACAGGAAACCCACCTCAGGGAAAAAGGCAGACACTATCTCAGCGAGAGGCTAGAAAACAATTTTCCAAGCAAATGGTCCAAAGAAACAAGCTGGAGTAGCCATTCTAATATTGAATAAAATTCACCTCCAACCCAAAGTTATCAAAAAAGACAACAAGGGGCACTTCATACTCATCAAAGGTAAAATCTTCCAAGATGAACTCTCAATTCTAAATATCTATGCTCCAAATGCAAGGGCATCCACATTCATTAAAGAAACTATACTAAAGCTCAAACACATATTGCACCTCACACAATAATAGTCGGAGACTTCAACACCCCACTCT
>NC_034602.1:1037359-1042681 GCF_900095145.1 Mus pahari | reverse complement strand
AAATTCTGAGGCAAATGGATGCATCTGGAGGATATTATCCTGAGTGAGGTAACCCAATTACAAAAGAACACACATGGTATGCACTCATTGATAAGTGGATATTAGCCCAGATACTTAGAATATCCAAGATAAAATTTGCAAAATACATGAAACTCAAGAAGGAAGACCAAAGTGTGGCTACTTTGCTACTTCTTAGAATGAGGAACAAAACACCCATGGAAGGAGTTACAGAGACAAAGTTCAGAGCTAAGACATAAGGAAAAACCATCCAGACTTTAAAACGGAAGGAAAGACTGCCCCACCCAGGGATTCATCCCATATACAACCACCAAACCCAGACACTATTGCATATGCCAGCAAGATTTTGCTGACAGGACCCTGATATAGTTCTCTCTTGTGAGTCTATGCCAATGCCTGGCAAATACAGAAGTGGATGCTCACAGTCATCTATTGGATGGAACATAGGGCCCCTAATTAAGGATCTTGAGAAAGTACCCAAGGAGCTAAAAGAGGTCTGCAACCCTATAGGAGGAACAAAGATATGAACTAACCAGTATCCCCCAGAGCTGTGTCTCTAGTTGCATATGTAGCAGAAGATGGCCTAGTCGGCCATCAGTGGGAGGAGAGGTCCTTGGTATTGTGAAGATCATATGCCCCAGTACAGGGGAATGCCAGGGCCAGGAAGGGGGAGTGGGTGGGTTAGGGAGCAGGGCGGGGGGAGGGTATAGGGAGCTTTGGGGATAGCATTTGAAATGTAAATGAAGAAAATATCTAAAAAAAAAAAAAAAGAATGGAAGATACCAAACGAAATTCTACCGTACCTTTATATGCTTTACTCCACAGCTAACCATTCTGTTTGGCTGATATGGATCCCAGGAAATATCAAAAATCTGTCAAGAAATTAAATGTTCTTCAGAGACCAATGCAATCACAAAACTCTGCCCTTGATAATGTGGGCTGCAGGGGATGAAGATGGAGGACCACGCTCTAACAACCAGTCAGGGCAGACCCTCTGCCCTCGAGGTTACTTTCTTTCAGCCCAGGCAGACAAGTAATTCACCTTTGTCTCCGAGTACAACTGATGCATCCATTAAAAATTTCCACTTGTGGAAAACAACTTTTGACAATTAGGGTAATTTTTAAATCAAATTTTCTGAAAGTCTTCACATGTTGACAAAACACTTTGGAGTTAGCTTTTCAATAAAAATTAGAATTATAAAACTTAGGAGTGTATTTAATGGCTAGTTATATATCAAGGTGGACAAATACCCTGAGTAGTAACAGAAAGTATGAAAGAAGCCATTTACCTGGAACCAGATCATCCCCATTCTTTAAATCATTTAAAATGCTCCCAAAACTCTTATACTTTCAATTTTCCAAAGAACTGAAAACATACCAGCTAGCACTATTTTTTATTCTCTATGAAGAACTATGAGATAGTTTACAGGGAGTTCTAGTTCCATTTTGAAGAATGAAAATTCCCGCTTGCCAACTTTGAAGGCTAAGTCTCCTATTGTGAGTGTTGACAACACACATGTCTAAGGTCCATCTAGCTAATGCTTTAGAATGAGTTTTGTTATTGGCATTAAAGAGCAGATTCCAGGATGAGCCACGTTCTGTAAAGTGCTGATAGAAAGGAATGGGAAGTAAGTGTGATTGGGGTGCATTGTCTAAAATTCCCAAATTAAAAACATTATGTTGGGGGAAAAAAGAAACAGAGAGAGAGGAGGCGGGGAGGGGGAGGGAGAAGGGAGGAAGGAGAAGGGGAAGGGGGAGGAAAAAGAGAAGGAGAAAAGAAGGAGGAGAAGGAGAAGAGAAGGGGAAGGAGAAAAGGAGGAGGAGGAGGAGGAGGAGGAGGAGGAAGAGGAGGAGAGGGAGGGAAAAGTCAATTGTCAGGGCCAGAAAGAGAAAGAACCCAGCCTTCACTTCCTATCACCCAGGAAGAAGATACAGTGAATTCCAGAGAGCTCTGAAGAGCACAGATTCAGACCACATGTCCGTTTTAGCATCTGAGTTTAGCCAGGTTTCAGTACTTCTAACTGTTATCTCATCTTTTCTAAAATTAGCAGCACAGCCTTGGTTTTGTTGTGAAGTCACTTAAGTCAATGTAGGTGAAATCTTTTTTTTTTTTTTTTTTATTTTTCGGATTTTTCGAGGCAGGTTTCTCTGTATAGCCCTGGCTGTCCTGGAACTCACTTTGTAGATCAGGCTGGCCTCGAATTCATAAATCCGCCTGCCTCTGCCTCCCAAGTGCTGGGATTAAAGGCGTGCGCCACCACACCCGGCGGTGAAATCATTTTTGAAGACTATAAAACCCTGTTAAACACATGTAAATAAGTCTTTAGCCACTAAAATAATCTCTTGAAGTTAATCATAAAAAAAAAAAACAATTATTCCTGCTGGCACCAAGCCACTGTAATGAAGAATAAACTATGTGATACTGATTAAACATTCTAGATTCACATTGTAACTGAGTTCTAAGCATTAAGAAATATTTTTGAAGATTGTCTTTTTCACCTCCAGCTCCCTTCAGAAATACCATGCTAGAATAAAAGCAGTCACCCTGACTGTGAGAAACAGTCCAGTGATATGCATAAATCCAGGCTTCTGTTCTGATCTTTCCATAGAAACAGTGCTATAGTGAAAAGCAGAGGTAGATTGAGAATTATTCCCTCCTATTTGGGGCAAAACTGGAAAACTGGAAAACACACATATGTGTGTGTGTGTGTGTGTGTGTGTGTGTGTGTATGTGTGTATGAACACACAAATGCATGCACGCATACATGCATGCATGTAGCTATTCTCTTTTCATTTTAATTTGGCAAGTGTTTGGACCTGGAGCCAAGCTTTATGGCTAGGTCACCAGTAACAAGTTCTCACTAAACTAACAATCTGCCCCTAACTATTAAGTATGACAGATCAAAGGGGCACAGTCACTGAAATCAGATAGGTATATCATGTGACATTCAGTAGTGCTAAAAGAGAATGGTTAGACAAATTAAACTTAACAGCATTTAATTGAGCAGAGGACTGTTTTGTAAAGTGGACAGCCCTCAAAAGTAGCAGCAGTCTACCACAGCACAAGACCAGCAAGAGACCAAACACTGCTTTGTGCTAGGGCTTGGCGTGTGCCTTGCTTAGGCATGTCTCTCTGACTGCAATTGTTTTGAAAACATCCTCTAAAGCTTGGTTTGTTTACTTTCCAATGTACTATTCCCTCCATACTCAGAGACTCATGACATAAAGGCAAGTTAGCTAAATTTCCTTTAATAGGAATTCCAAAACCCAACCAAACACTTTATACATAAACTAAGGTGTGTTAGTCTTTCTAAGAAGATAACAACAATGAAGAATATTTTCAACTTTAATCTACTATTTTACCCCAAGGTAACAGATCAACAAGTCTGACAAAAAAATATATTAATTCAGGTTAGATCAGAAACACAAGTAGGTAATTACAAAATAAGTTGGATGAAAACTTCCCTCTCAACAGAACCCAATGTTACATCACAACTTTGTCTACTGAATCTCAAGTCCACCTTTTGTGATCACAGGAAACTAATGTACCAATCCAATCCAACTCACCTCACCTCACAGGATGCAGCTGGAGTGAAAATGGAGACATCTTGAACTACTAACCTAAGCACTTCACAAAGTACAGTTACTGCTTACACATGAAGTATTACCCCAGAAGGCTCACTGGTGAGCACTTTCCCCCGTGGGACAACTCTAGAAAAGTGGCTGCATCATAGGGTGCCAATTTCATTATATACTGATGAATTCACTGGAGCAGAGTTCATCAAGAGATAGAAGCTAGTTGGAGGGATTGGGTCAGTATGTGGAGGGTGCGTTTGAAGAGTATGTGATTTGTTCCAGGTTTCTTGCCCTGTCTGATTCTCAGATGAGAGGCTTGTCACTGCCAAGGTGTTTTGCCAAAAATGTGCTGCCTCACTACAGGCCCAGCAGGAAGCAGCTAAATAAGCCTGGACTAACATCACTGACACCATGAGCCAAAATCAATCCTTCCTCTTTTATTTTCTTAAGCATTTTGTCGCAGCAAAAGAAAACAGCTTCAGTAAAATTCAAATTCCTCAGAGCAGAGCCCTCATCACTAGGCTGCAAAGCTCCTTATGGGTGTTACACATGTAGTCACAGTTAGGAGCCAGTTGATCAAAGGTACCCTGATCCTTTTCCAACACTTGGTTTGAGTTCTACTAATGGTCAGTCTGGGGTTTTCTGAAGACTTGATTCTGGAAGGGACCTTGCAACCAGTGTGAGGTTCCTTTATCTTGTAATCACACCATTAGAAACAATTTTCAGAACTAATACTAAGTAAGATGATGACTTGATGTTTAACTGGGGCCTCATTAGATAAGGACAATTACAAAAAATACCAAAAAAGAAAAGTAAGAACTTAGAAAGCAAGGCAATAAATAAATCAAGTTATACAATTATGTAGTCCACAAAGAAAGTAGTGTCGGATAAGGTATAGGCTGTGCCCACATAATCCTTGATCTTGCCAGGCATACCTGCATGAGGTTACCATTTTAGATCACACTAAATTCAGAATTAATGACAATCAGACCATAGTTTACATTCAGAATTAGGAAATCACAAATCAAATACAAACACTTTTAGAAATGTTTTTGTGAATATTTTCTAACAACCATTTCCAGGAGTCAAACTACTATGATTTCAAATTCTGTTCTATTTTGAGTTTATAATAAATCAAACTCCATCACTGAACATCTGCTTCGCTCTTGAATAACAATTGTTAACCACTAATCATAAGTAAATCATGTTAATCAGTTAAATATGCAGGAGAAAATTTATATATGGCAAATTCATGTTTAAAGACATAAAATGCATACTCTACAGTTCCGCAAAGGTCTTACCCGGTCAGAATGGCCAGTAGCTGAAGCCAGAAGTTTCCCCTTTCTCCAGTCCCAAATGCAGACTGTGTTTTTGGCATCTAATCCCACAGAGGCTAAATGCTGAAGGAAAAAAAGGAAAAGAAAAAAAAAAAGAAAGAAAAAAGAAAGGAATGAAGGAAGGAAAGAAAAAAAGGAAACAGAAAGAACAAAAGAAAGAATAATTTGAATAATTTAATATCTGAAAGTAATGATATGATTTCCAGTTAGTCACACCTACTTTCAATGAATAGTTACTGATTATCTACCAGGGATCAGGCATTGAACCCAAACTCATCCTAATTCCTGCACTAGATGGCCTCCAGTAGGTCACATGGACACTGCAGTCCTGTATCCCCGCAGATGGCCTCCAGTAGGTCACACGGACACTGCAGTCCTGTATCCCCGCAGA
>NC_034602.1:1025388-1036490 GCF_900095145.1 Mus pahari | reverse complement strand
CTCCAGTAGGTCACACGGACACTGCAGTCCTACAATATCACACTCATTTGTTCTTTTTGACCACAGGATCCAAACACGCAAAGTCTGTAAAGCTTCTCACAGGCCAGCAAAACCCTTGAGAAGACAGCTTGAAGGCAGGAATTAATAATTATTCATATTTTTACTATGGAAGATCAGAATGATGACTCACACCTATAAACTCAGATCCCAGGAGGCTGAGGCAGATGATTTATAACTCCACAGTCAGCCTGGGATCCATAGTGAATTGCATTATGAAATCCTATCTAAAAAAAATTGACATATGATCTCACTCTAACTCAGGCTGACCTAGAAGTCACTCTGTAGACCAGGCTGGCCTCAAATTCATGGCCATCCTCTTGCCTTAGCCACCTGACTCCTGAGATTATAGATGTGTGCCTCCACACTTAGATTTTTTTACTGCAAGATTTAGGGAAGTATGAATTCTACAGTCTAAGCATCTTCATCACACCATATAATTTGAAGAGTCTGACAAACACATACAAAAAAATCCAATAAATGAGCTTGATTTTGTCCTGAATTTATATAATTTCACAAATAGCTCAGCTGCATAAGGATATATAATCCTAATAAATGGAACATGTTATATGCTACTCATCCTTTGAGGCCACATCAATTTCTTGTCCTCACAGTCAAACTCAACATTTTTTTTTTTTTTTTGGTTTGGTTTTTTGAGACAGGGTTTCTCTGTATAGCCCTGGCTGTCCTGGAACTCACTTTGTAGATCAGGCTGGCCTCGAACTCAGAAATCCGCCTGCCTCTGCCTCCCGAGTGCTGGGATTAAAGGTGTGCGCCACCACGCCCGGCTCAAACTCAACTTTTAATTACAGGCAAAATGAACATCACCAAAGGCAGGTAGGTGTAAGTAACACTGATATAGGGGTTTTTGCAGGATGCCTCTTAGGAGGCAGAACCACATGTTAGAGGTCTTGGCTCTCAGTAAGTGAACTCGGCTTATTTGTTTTCTAATTAGCCAGATGGCAGGCCTTGGAAATGAAGATAATTTATTATCTCTTGAGAATTTCAACTGTGTATTTTGATTATATCCTCTTCTCCTTTCCCTATTCATCCAACTTTGCATCTTTTGATTTTCCCCAGCCATCAAGAGTGTCTTATGCTGTCCAAATATTCCCCGATGTGTTCCCACCTCCTGGAGCACAGTTGACTTACCAGGGAGAAAACTGACTCTCTCTCAACGGCTAACAATTGCCAACAATGTAGAAAGGAGTAGAATTTTGTGTTCAACTGCCCTCTCTACACTGGATTTGTCTAGCTCGGCCTTGTACAGGTCTTAAATGTGCTATCACTGCTACTGTGAGTTCATATGTGTAGCTGCCCTGCTGTGTCCAGAGGATTTCCTTGTATTTTTTCCACTGCATCTGACCCTTACAATATTTCTGCCCCCTCATCCAAAATGATGCTCAAGCCGGGAATGTATCAAATATGCTCCATTTAGGGCTGAGCAATCTTCAAGTCTCCTATTTTCTGTGTCTTGGACAGTTGTGATCTCTTTGTTAACCACCATTTACTGAAAAAAGAAACTTCTCTGATGAGGGTTTAAAGATGCATAAATATTTGGGTAAAACAAAAAATACTTTGTAAAATTAATCAACATTCATAAATTTTAGTTTTCTCATTTTTGAAATGATTACAAAATTAGCATTTATCTTGTCAAACTGCATGAGTAAGGTGAAATCATAGAAATCCAATGATTCTGACTATGGTAATACAGAGATATGTGTCATTGAATACATTTTAGAGTTTTTACCTACTTGTCATGTTGCTGTGATAAAATACCCGATTAAAGCAACTTCAGGAAGGGAGGGTTTGTTTTGTCTCACAGTTCTTGGGATACAGTTTATCGTGGCAGGAAAGGGGATGGCAGGTGCAGGTGACAGATGGTCTCAGTGCATCCAAAGTCAGGAAACAGAAAGCAGAGTATGCTCATTGCTGCCTCTCTATTCAGTCCAGGGCACCAGCCCATGGAATGGCACTACCTACAGTTCAGGAGACTTGTGCAATCGCAATTAACCTAATTTAGATAACCACTCACAGGCACACCAGAGGCTCATCTATTAAGTGATTCAAAATTGTGTCTAGCTGACAGTATTAACCATTACTACTCTACCCCTCATCAACTTACACCTAAAGAAACTACTGTTCAGCCATAATCTTCTCCTTGGCCTCACAGGCTCACAGCCATCTATACAAGTGTATTCAGTTCAACATCAAAAATTCCTACCATAGTCATTTACAGTTCTAACACTATTAATAGGTATAATGGCTGAATTTCTCCAGAGAGTCGAGCAATCTATTAACGATGAAGCCCTGTACAATTTTTTTTTAAGTTGCACACTTATAACTGTGCAAAGGCACAGTGTAAACACTCACATTCCAAAGGGAAGAAACCAGGCACTACAAGGGAAGGCTGAACCAGCGAAGTTCAAGACCACATCCTGATATCATGTCTGATATGAGGGGTTAGTGCTGGAATTGTCTGAGTCCTAAAAGTCTTAGGTATCTCTATCCTCCAGCTCTGTTGCCTGCAGCACACATATTCTCTCTCTTGGCCTGGTTCTACTTTGTGCCTGAAGTTGTCCTTAACAGATGTCCCATGGTTGTGACATCTCCAATATTCTGGGATCTCCACTGGAACCGAGCTTCAACTGCATAAATGGCCTTTTCAGGGCCTCCTTGCAGGACATGACACGATGCCTGGGCTCAGTGTTTCTCTCTTGAAGATTTTATGACTAGCTCAAACTTGCATTTTCCTTGTTTGCAAAAACAGTACCATGCACACAACATTACTAAATTCTGTGAGTCCTGGCTTCCTCAATGACAGCCTCTGTTTTCTCACTCTGGGAAAACACTCTTCTGGCATTTGCTTTCAAGGAACAGAGAAACCCTTCAGATGCCTTCAAGGCACAGGCTCCACAGTTTCAAATTACTTTGCATTTTCACGGTTGGGGCCTTTAATGAGTGGAGTCTTGCTGTGGAGTTTGTGAGGCAAGTTCTCTGTGTCCTGTGCAGAGCAGCGGGTTCTCAGTAACAGTTTGCTCTCAATGTCCCAGTGCAGAACGGCGGGTTCTCATGAACAGTCTCAGCCTCTTCTTCAGCACATACCTTGGCAGCAATTTTGAACTTGGTTGAGGTCTTTTTCTCATCAAATTATGCATTTTTAAAATTCTTTCTGTTTCATTTGTTCCTCTTTTGCACCGACCTGGATAAAGCTGGTGAGAGGTAATCACACCACAACCTGAATGCTATCCTGTCTTCAACTTTGCTCCACCAGACAAATTACTCATTACTCTAGTATTCAGCTTCACTGAAGGTCAGGACACAGGTGGGTGCAGCCAAATTCATTGCTGGAATATCACATCAATGACCTCTCATCCAGTTCCCAGTAGAATTCTTACTCCTGTCTCAAGTCCTATGAGCAAAATCTCTATTGTCCAGGCTTCTCTTAGCAGTCTTGTATTCCAAGGTCCAACCATATGGACATACTTAGTTCTGCTTACAAAACTCAATGGTTTTTCTAGTACAAACTTTCAAACTCTTAAAAATTAACTAAATTATAAAACATCATTTATATTTTCATCAATATAAGAATATTGGAATGGGTGAATTTTATTCAGCTTATTTTTAATGGAAAATCAGTTTACAAACAATAACAGTTATATTCACTTTTCCTGAGTTTAAAAATCAAAACAAAAGAAACCTGTTTTGTTTATTTATAGTGACAGGCACCACAGTTACCGGGGATAGCATTTCTACTGTCTTTGTCAATTATGAGGTAATGATGAATTTGTCATTTCCTCAGTATTATTGGTGTTCAGAGAACTCTGCCCAGCAGGCCTGAAGAGATAAGCATCAGCAAGCCAAAATATTCATCCTGGCTAATAGGATACTTTTCCATTAACAGTTAAAAACCACAGAGTCCACACAGCTCTCCACCTGTAAAAATAGAACCTCAAGAGAAATAGCCAGGAATCCAAAAGGAAATGGATGAATAAAATGGAAAAAAAAAAGGATAATTAAAAAGAGCAAAGAACTCATAGTTACAGCTGGATTTCCCTCCAGTGCAAAGCATGTTTGTGATACTGTAAAACAAAATTTGGTATAGGTGTTTGCTAAAATAGATTAAAAAGTGAGAGAATATGCACATGAGTGGGCATGTCAGCCTACAGCTGTGGCCATTTTCACTGTACATAACTCATCCAGTTTAGCCATTCATATCAATTCCAGTTCTCTCTCACAACAGCAGAAGATGGCACAATATTAGTTACCTTAAAATGATTCAAGTCAGGTCAACTCATCATCACATAAGGGTTTTTCTTCTACTCTTAGTTTGGATGAATGTCTAGGTTTAATTTCACTGGTTTTTCTATGACACTGACTTACAGAATGAACACTGGAATTAGCTAAAAACTGATTGAATAAAATAATTGCTATACAAAGGATGAAAGACAGCAGAAGGGACGCTCTGTAGGGAAAGGTGAAGGCTGGAGCGGAAAGCTGTAAGCTTAGCAACATGTGAATGAAGCTAGAGCCAGGAAGAAGCCCTCTGTGCTCCCATTCACTTTTTAAAGGTATATTCATCTCCTTTTTGCCAGTGTTGTTGTTGTCCAAGGAAGGAGACATAACTTGTGGGGACTGGGAATGTCTCATGCCTTTGTGGCATTTTCAAAACGAGTCTCTTTTTGAAAGAGGACAAAGCAGGTAAATAGCAAGCTTCAGATGAGGACTGGAACATGACCAGGGTATGCAACTACGAAGGCACAGTCCACCCTGACTTACCTGACTATGTGGAGAATGCGGGTAGAAAAAGCTGGTTAACAGAATGCTCACCTCAAGTGTTTGTACTTCGTTCAATGCTATTTTAAGCTATGTTGGCTTTAAGATACATTTTCAGCTAGTGAAATTAATTACTAAGAAACTGTGCAGAAGAAGCTGGAGAGATGGCTAAGTGGCCTAGAGCACTGTTTTGTGTTGTAGGACCTCAGGTTGTTTCCCAGCACCCATGTAGTGGTTCACAACCATCTGTAACTCTAGTCCTAGGGGATATGATGCCTTCTTCTGAACTCCAGGCATGAATGTGATACACATGCATACATATACATGAAATAGTAATATATGTTAAATTATTAAATAAATAAGAATTGTGAGGATATTAATTCAGACAATGCTTAAATAACATTATACATGGCTCTGACTTGGAGTGTAAAGGGATGGGCCTGAAAGTGGGAGAAGGGTAGAATACATGTAAGAATTATTAAAAAGGAAAGTATAAACACACAGGAATTGCTGTCTGCTTGAATTAGAAGGGAACTGGTGGGTGGAAAGAAGAAGGAATAAGAAGTAACCTCAAAGTCGAATCAAAAGGAGTATAGAATCCATCCCTAGGAGGTCCAGTGACCACCTGAAGCCCAGAACAGCATTTGCCCAGGATGTGAGGACTGTGCAAATGGCTTGGGTCAGCCTGGGTCGCAGGTGGAATGCTAATAACAGGTGACAAGATCCGGTTGCTGAACCCTATTGGACTTAACTTTATGAATTCCTTTATGGAGCTTTTTTAACCAGCGTAAAGTGGGACTAGGAAAACCAAAACTGGAGTCTGTTGAGAGAGATGAACCAACACCACTAGCTTGACAGGGAACCAGCAATGAGAAATTCTAGGAGGCTGCCAAGGGTAAGCAGCAAATATTGGTAGCTGTTTGTATTTTAATTTTAGGTAAATTTAAGGACTAATTAAAGAAAACATAAATTAGAAAGATACGTACCTGTCCATCCGAGTCAAAAGCCAGGCATGCAACTCCGTGTGTATGGACATCTTTAAGAATAGACACCGTATGGACATTATAGGAATTCCATATGCATATATATGGCTCCTTCCCAACCTGGCCAGTTGCAATCAGAGTTTTATCTGGGTGTAAGGCAAGGCTGAAAAAGAAAAAGGCCTTTTTTCCACATTCTCTATTTGAATAAGCCAATATCTATTGATCACCCTTTACCCCAATTTGTTTATTTTAAATCATCAAACCACATGATCTCAGAACAAAGAGTCCATCTGTTCCCAAAGCAGCCAACTGCCTGATTATCATAAAATCAAGTGCTCAGCTTTGGCAAGATAAGCTTAGTAAAACTTGATGGAAATTTTTATCTAATTTTTACCTACTTAGTTACCATAAAAGTCTATATTAACCATGGTCTCAATTCTCTAATAACATATTTTATCTGGTCCTATCAATTTAGTTAAGACATATTTATTTACTGATTTTCAAAATATTATTAAACATTCAACCTAGCTTTTGACTTTAATTTTTAAAAAATGCTGTTGCTGGAGTGGGTGAGCCAGCCCTGAGGACAGAGCAAGGAAGAGCTGGCCCAGGTGGGGGTAAAAGATGCCCTCTGTCTCCTGGTCCCTCTCCATCTGAGGCAATCTGGAGAGCTGAGCCCAGGATCATGAGAGTGGGGAAGAGCTGACCCTGGGTTATGAGAGCAGTAAACTGGCCCTGCAGCTCATCTGGGCAGCACAGTAGAGCTGGCCCCAGTGGAGGGGGCACAGGTGAGCAGGCCCCAAACATGTGAGTGTGGGAGAGCTGGCCCTGCCCCTTGTCTGATATGAGGTGGGGTGTGTGTGGGGGGGATGTACCCCCTTGACATCTGCAGTACCCAGGAGAGCTGTCCCTGGGGTCATGAGAGCAGAAGAGCTAGCCCTTCCCCCTCATTGGCTGCAGCACTCATGAGAGTAGGCCCTGTACCTAACCTGAGCAATACCGTGTAGCTGGCATGGGTGAGCCATCCCTGATGGTGTGAGATCAAGAGAGCTGCCCCACTCCCTCACAGGCTCCAGCACTTAGGCTCCAGCACTTGGGTTGGGCCCCCCACACCTTGACTGGACAGCACAGTGGAGCTAGCTTTGGAGGCATGGGTGCAGGTGAGTTGACCTCAAGGAACGAGAGCAGGAGAGCTGACCCTGCCTCTGGCTAATGGCCTAGCCAGAGCAGTGTTGGAGAGCTTATCCTGGTGGTGAGGGTAAGGAAGAACAGGCAGGCTGACCAGCTCAGCTACATCCAGAAACAGATCCAGGGCTCTGAATTGGCCCATCCAAAATCTCTGTCATCTGTGAATCATTGAGGTGCATGAAAGGGCCACTCTTGCTGTTCCAAAGCTGCAGGATCTCCATGATACAGGACAACAACAAGATATCTGGGAGGAGTTCCAGTGAGGATTTAATATTGATGATGTCACAGAAGCCAGAGATCTCTAGTCAGACCAATGACTCATTGCAACAAATATTTGCAAGTGAAGGTATGTGGACAGAGGGCTATACTGTGGGACACACTGACACACTACATCTTCCACAATGAGATGTTTTCTATGTTTTGTTGTTGTTGTGTGTTTTATTTTGTGGGGGGTGTTGCAGTGGCAGAGGGTAGATATGAGAGGACAAGAAGATGAACAGGACTGGGATACATGATGTGAAAATCACAACGAATCAATAAAAAGTAAAAAACAAAACACAACAAAACAAAACGGCTGTTGCTAGAAATTCACTTTTCCATTAATTAAGCAGGTTTGCAGAAACACAAGACAGATCCTAGTCTCATTAGGATCCCAAAGCATAAAAAGGCCCCACGGTCAAGCATTGTTTATGTGTCTGTTGTCATAGACTTTGCATTTGAAGTGAAAGTTTCTTTTATATAAGTCAAAGTGACACCAAGGGAACTGCAGATTATTAAGCCTGTGGCTTGTGGAGTAGTTTTTCTCTGTAGTTCTAACAAAATAAAACGTCATCAGTAACAAGCCACATTCCACAACACCTGCAGCAGTCAAGAGCGGAATTTGAGGGAGTCAAGCTGGGAAAATCACCATGTCTAACAGTGTGTAAAGAAGACAACAAATTGTAAACAAAGGCTGGTGTTGGGAATCAGGAAAAGCTGGCAACGTCAAAACCTGGGGCTTTACCAGTCTGGAAATCCAGCCTGTCCAGCTTTCTGCCCAAGCCCTGAGAGGTAAATACACACAGACGCTCACATACACTAAATAACTAAATCTGACTTAAAAGTGAGTCTGACTTGTAACAAGTAGGTTCTTTAAAACACATCTTCAGGGTCTGGTAAGATGGCCCTGAGAGTAAGGGCACTTCAAACCACCACCACAGTTGATATAAGTGATTCCTACAAGTCGTCCTCAGACTTCCATACTTACACCATGACATGTATGTACCCACATACATACACAAGTGAATAAATAAATAAATAAATAAATAAATAACATGGATATAAATATAATAGTTTTAAACTAGTGTTATTTTAAAATATATATCCTCATGAATATTTATAATGAGTAATAAGAAGACAACTCATATGAAAGTAGCCCTTATCGTATCAAGGAAATGGTAGGGTCTTAAACCCTTGTAATGTCAGAGAGCACTTCCCACATTAGTTGAGAGGTTATTTTAGTTCAAAAGGTGTCTTGTCCTCACAGTTTGGCTAGAATTTTTCTGTGTCTGATATCTAATAGTATTTGCATATGTTCATTGGGTTTCTGTTATAATAAATAACTAAGATCACCAGTTTATACAAAAAAATTATGTATTTGGCCTCAGATTTATTACTTTTATTTTGTGAGTAGTTGTCCCTGCATTGTGGTGGAAGCAAAATGACAGCTGGGAAGGAAAAACAAAGGAAAGAGGCAGAGTGCCTTAGCTCTATCAAGGCCAGGTGCCTCACAAACTCCCTCCAGACTCTTCTTAAAAGCTCCACTAACACACTCCTTGGGGAGCAGGCCTTTACCCCGTGGACTTTTGGGAATACTAAAGACCCAACCTGTAACAATAACTACCCTAGAAAACTGCCAAAAGATTATGAAGTGTTATACTGCTCTATTAATGGAGTAAATGGAAGCAGTGTGTGTGAAACTCCCATCTATAACACAATGATATACACTAAGTAATGCATTCGCTATAATTTTAGGGATTAGATATGTGAAATACACAAACAAAAAAACACAAAACAGTGCAGTTTCAAGGTGTCCCTAAAAAGGACTGTCAGCCACTATACATGGTGATGTAGAAAGATGAAGAATGAGTATCCAGCCTCCCAGGACACCAGGGACTACCCAACTTCATATAAAATATAGGGTGTGAGAGGGCGTTTGTTATGAGAAGTCAATTTTGAAAGTCTGGCAAGGGTAGGAAATGATATGGGTATAGCAGACAGGGGCAGCTCAGAAAAAATCTTGACAAGGCCAGGAAGTTAGGTTACAGCAGGATACAACGTGAAGGCTTCCATGATGATGGACTGGAGGGAAGATCTGAGAAGTTTGCTGTGAAGGGAGAAATGGTTGTAACTCTTCATGTCTTAGAGGGAAACTTCTCAAGTTAGCACCATGATTGGAGACCTACCAGTTATGAAGAAAATAATTTGGCTGACTGTATGCTTAGTGAGGGGAGGAGTTTTCTTCATTATCTTGACAGTTTGTGGGCTATCTCCTGGCAAAGTAAGCATTACAGAAATTCTCTGCTGATGTTCACTGATATTGCTAACAATTTGGCTGCTGCAATCTCTGTCCTCTCTCCTGTAGGCCTACTCAGGGACTGGGAAACAAAGGGAAGGGTATACTGCCCCTGAAGGCTAGAGACAACCCAAGAGACACAACTCAATTACTGTATCATGACTTCTAATTTAAGTGACTGGGATAGTTAGCAGATTCTTGGGATTCTAAAGCAGCTGGGGTGCAACAGGACTCTTGCATTTTCTCAGTTGTTTGAGTGAGAAAAATTATTGGAAGAAAAGGCTGTGAACAACCTTTAAAGAGGCTATTATGGTTTAGATATGAAGTATTCTCCAATGTGCATTGAAGGATTGGTTCCCAATACAGCAAGGTTTTAGAAGGTGAGTTGTGAAGGTTCTGACTTAACCAGTGGATTAAACCATCAATGGTCTCAAACTTAGACAGCATTATTTGGAAGTGGGTCCCAAAACCTGGGAGTGGGGGGTAGTTGGAGGAAGGTCACTGGAGTGTTGTCTTTTCTCTGGTATTTTCCTCTACTTCCTGGCCACCATTACTCTACAATACCCTTTTGCCCTAACATTGGGCCTAGTAAGCATGGACTGAAATCTTCAAAACCATGTCAAAATAACTTTTCTCCTTTTCTTTCCTCAGCTGTTTAGTTATAGTGACAAACAAGCCAAACCAAAGATGGCAGAGAGACTTTCATGATTTAGACTTATCAGTCAAAATTACTCAGTATTTCTTCCAAACACTCCTGTTTGAATATATAGTGCCTTCACTGTGGGGTTAACTGTCTCAGATGTTCTCTTATACCCACACATTTACTAGATGGATTTAAAATCTCCCATTGCAATTAGTTTTTTAAATCAAAATTATTTTATGCTTTTCTTGAAATTATCTCTTCCCAGCCCATTATTCCCATTTCTCCAAGTTCCTCCTTTACCACTTGAGTACAACAAAAAGTAAGCTATTTCTCCTTTTCTAAGCCCCAGGTCTCAGGCCTCCTTCCCTAGCTTGCACACAACATGTGCTTCTTAGGACGAGGGCTGGGTATTCCAAACAAACTTCTGGGCTAATATCCATTTATCAGTGAGTGCATATCTTGTGTGTTATTTTGTGATTGGGTTACCTCACTCTAGATGATATTTTATAGTTCCATCCATTTGCCTAAGAATTTCATGAATTCATTGTATTTAACAGATGAGTACTATTCCACTGTGTAAATGTACCACATTTTTTTACTAACATAAAGTACTGGCACCCTGCAAAGTGTTTCGAGCCATGGCTTGTCTCCCCACTCATCACAGCTCTCCTGGAATTCACTCTGAGATGGGCAGCATACCTAGTCTCACCTACATTTCAAGTCTATCTGACAGCTCAGAGTTCATAAATCTAATTCTTTGCAGTTCTAAGGCAACATGGACTTCTTTATCAATCTTGTAAAATGTAACAATGGCTTTGTTTTACTATTAAAATATTTTATTTTATTTTTTATTATTATTTTCTTTATTTACATTTCAAATGCTATCCCGGAAGTTCCCTAT
>NC_034602.1:1022945-1025091 GCF_900095145.1 Mus pahari | reverse complement strand
GCACTGGCATAGCCTCACAAGAGGCCGCAATATCAGGGTCCCTTCAGCAGAATCTTGCTGGCATGAGCATTAGTATCTAGGTTTGGTGGCTGATGATAGGATGGATTCCCGAATGGGGTAATCAGAGGTCTTAATCAAAGGGAAGGCTCATCCCACACCCACACTGAACAGTTTGGTGTGGTTCTCCTTCCCTTTCCCTGATTGGTTTATTGCATGTACTGTATTATGCACATAGCAACAAGAAACAGATCAAGCTTCAAGAGACTGATTGTCTCTGTGTGTATATAAATTGAGTTCCCATGGGAAATCCCATCTTCTGTTACTATGGCAATAGAAAGCTCTGCAGAGGAAGACTTCCACCAACCTATCCAGGAGGAGAAATTGATTTGTTTCTGTAGCAGGCCAGGAGGGCAGAGCCTATCTTCCTGGTGTCAGACAGTCTCATAGTAATTTTCAAATATGTTGAGGAGGGGAAATGAGAATTAACAGGGCCATGGAAAGAGAATCCTTGTTTATCAGGTTGGACAAAGGCCCCTAGTTAGCAATAATCAGTCTTGATCACCTGATGTAAAATATGTTTTGAAAATCCAATTATTTAAAATAAATAGTTTGAGTACTTGTTCTAAATGCAGCAATTAAAACTGTTCTTGACTCTAATGTACCTTTAAAACCTCATTTCCCCGTTACCCAGAGTGCTTGGTGCTTCTCTAGGTGATGCCTCAATGGTGGTCAAGGTCACTGGGCTGGAACAAGGAGACTGTGGCTATGTGGACTCAATGGGGAGTTGCCAAGGCCCAGTGGAGGCACATTTAGAAGATGGAAAACCCAAAGTGGGCTTGATTTGAACACCATGACCCCCATTAGCACAGCCTAAGAAGGGAAAGGTATGCTCTAATTTCAGTTCCTGGGGACATGTTTGGCATTAGGGCACAGCGCCATCGCCCGGACAGTGATCTCTTTTAACACCATGAAGATGGGCTCTCCTTCCAGGTGGAACTGGATGGGCAAATGGGGGTGAGAATCACTCAGAGAGACTATAAAAATCCATTTCAGCCTTCCGGTTTCTGTCTGTACTCCAAACTGACTCTGTGCCACAGCTCTCCATACCCAAATTCCACCTGGAGAGAACTGGTCTCCCAGGAGTACTGACACACGGGCTTGCAGGAGGGACAAGCCACAGTCGGAGACAGCAAGACCAGCTAACACCACAGATAACCTGATGGCTAGGGCAAAAACATAAGCAACAGAAACGAAGACTACTTGGCATCATCAGAACCCAGTTCTCCCACCACAGCAAGTCCTGGATACCCCAACACATTGGAAAAGCAAAACTCTGATTTAAAATCACATCTCATGATGATGATACAGGACTTTAAGAAGGACAAAAATAGTTTGAAGCCCCTAAAGAGGAAACACATACATCCCTTAAACAATTACAGGAAAAATACACAACCAAACAAGTGAAGGAACTGAACAAAACCATCCAGGATCTAAAAATGGAAATAGAAAAAATAAAGAAATCACAAAGGGAGACAACAGTGGAGATAGAAAACCTAGGAAAGAGATCAGGAGTCATAGATGCAAGCATCACCAACAGAATACAAGAGATATGTGGGAACTAAAGGGGGGAGGGTAAGGGGGGGAGGGAGGATAGCCCATGTCAGGCCAGAGTTCCTCCTATGACTGGGCAGGCAGATGTGGGAGGGCTGCCAGATGCTTTCCACTCAGCCCTGTGTGGGCATCCAAGTCACTGACCCCACTCAACTGGGGGTGGACAAGGGGCAGCGCCCAACTGCGGGCTCCTGGGTGACACCCTGTAGCCCCGGGGTTATGGGAGAGAGGGCTGAGGGAGAGGTTCCCACGCAGGTGAGAGTCCTTAGTCCGGGCCTTGACTGGAGCACAGGAAGGCTTTCCATCGGGAGATTAGAAATGGCTCATTAGAGGAAAACCTATCCCATTGTCCAAGTGCAGGGGGCCTTGATGAACAGAGACAGTCTAGGGTTTTAGAGCTTTATTGTAGAAAGGCAGGGAAAAGAGAGAGAGAGAGAGAGAGAGAGAGAGAGAGAGCAGCCATGGCCAAGAGGAGAGAAGGGGGAAAGAGAGAAAGAGGAAAGGCTAGAAAGTAAGAGAGAGAGAGAGAGAGAGA
>NC_034602.1:1019973-1022667 GCF_900095145.1 Mus pahari | reverse complement strand
GGGAGGGAGGAGAGAAAGCAATAGAGTGAGAGGAGAGAGGAGAGTAAGAGAGTGAGGTGGGGCTAAGCAGCTCCTCTTAGGGTAGGCTGTTATCTATGGTGTTGCTAGGTAACTGGGGAGGAGTCTAGCCTGAAGGTCAGAAGCTTGGGGCATTGTCTACATGACTACAAGCCACGCTTCTCCTGTGGGGGCTGTGGGGGTAGTAACTTCGACAGGAGTCAGAGCTCCAGGATACATGAGGGAACGCCTACCATGCCATGTAGGTGAATTATCACCATTCTGGGGTTCAGACCTCAGTTTGACTGGAGACCAGACTGTCTGTGTATAGCCCAATGCCCCACAGAGATAGAAGAGAGAATCTCAGGTGCAGAAGATACCATAGAAAACATTGACACAACAGTCAAAGAAAATGCAGAATGCAAAAAGCTCCTAACCCAAAACACCCAGGAAATCCAGCACACAATGAGAAGACCAAACCTAAGGATAATAGGTATAGAAGAGAGCAAAGATTCCCAACTTAAAGGGCCGGTAAATGCCTTTAACAAAATTACAGAAGAAAATTTCCCTAACCTAAAGAGATGTCCATAAACATACAAGAAGCCTACAGAACTCCAAATAGGTTGAATTAGAAAAGAATTCCTCCTGTCACATAATGTGGGGCGCAGTGTGTGGTGGGAAATAAAGGGGTGGGTGACCCATGTCCCACCAGAGCTCAAGTAGACTGCTGCGGGACACCATGGAACTGCCAGGGATGGGCCACACAACCCCACTCCGGGGGTGGGAGGTGGGGAAGGAGCAGTCTCAGCTCGGACTTTTGGGCACCACAGACCTCTGGGTACTGCAGGAGAGCTGGTTTGGGGGTCCCTGGGCCTTATAATAGCCCAGGACAACTGGTTCTCGCTCTTGGACATCCCAGACCACTGTTTGTCATGGAAGAGCTGAGAACGGGCCCTCCCTCAGACAGACTCTAGCCCTGGGGCAGAAGGGGAAGGTAGGGGAGATCTCTAGCAGGTTACTGCAGGGCTGAGAGAATCTGGCCAGCTCAGGCTGCTAGTTCAGTGGGTGGTCTGGGTTGGCTGGCAGCTGTAGCTGGAGTGCAGGAAGGCCCTCCAGCAGGAGGTTAGATGTGGCTAGTTAGAGGGAGACCTGCTCCATTGCTCTAATACAGGAGATCTCAATAAGCAGAGATGGTCCATGGTTTGAAGGTGTTTATTGTAGAAAGGCAGAGAGAGAGAGAGAGAGAGAGAGAGAGAGAGAGAGAGAGAGAGAGAGAGAGAGAGAGAGAGAGAGAGAGAGAGAGAGAGAGAGAGAGAGAGAGAGAGAGAGAGAGAGAGAGAGAGGAGAGAGAGAGGAGGGACCGAGTAGCCCCTTTTATAGTGGGTTGGGCTACCTTTCTGTTGCCAGGTAACTGTGGGGAGGAGCTTACCTGGCTGTAGCCAGAATACCAGGAGCTTGGGACATTGTCTAAATGTTTAATAGTCACAGGATTATGGAGTTGAGGAGTTGATGCGGTGTCAGGCGCTTGTGTCTGGGAGCATACATTATGGTTTGATCCTTTGTAGATTTTTCTACTGGGTCTCCTGAGTAAGCCTTGCTCTACCAGAACAGACTGCCTTTCATGGTCCAACAACATACTAGTCAAAACATCAAATGCACAAAACAAATTAAGAATATTAAAAGCAGTAAGAGAAAAAGGTCAAGTAACATATAAAGGCAGACTTATCAGTATTATACTAGATTTCTCACCAGAGACTATGAAAGCTAGAGGATCCTGAACAGATGTCATACAGACCCTAAAAGAACTTAAATGCCAGCCCAGGCTACTATACCCACCAAGACTCTCAATTACCATATACAGGAAAACCAAGTTATAACATGACAAAACCAAATTTACACACTATCTTTCCACAAATCCAGCCCTACAAAGGATAACAGTTGGAAAATGCCAACACAAGGAGGGGAAGAATCCATCCCATTTTCCTGAACTGCATAAGTTCATGTACTCTCTAATCCATGGTAGAGCAGAGTCTCACAAACTGAACTCCACTACATGTATGATAAATGCTACATCCAATGAGAATACATGTACCTAAATAAATAGAATACCCAGTACTTCTAGACCTGTATGCCATATTCATATTGCTGTGGAGCTATATTCCAAGAACACCATCGAACTATATTAAGGAGTAATTAAGACTGCGGTGATTTGGTAGCCTGGGATCAGAGCATGCAGTGGCTTTGATGAAGCCAGATTAGACAGACTACCACAGCAGGTGGGTCCTGACTGGAGGTCAAAGGACCCTTTCACAGAGGTCACATAAGACCACTTAAAAACATAGATATTTACATTAGAGTTCACAACAGCAGCAAAACTACAGTTAAAAAGTAGCAACTAAAATAATTTTATGATTGAAGGGTCACCATACCATGAGAACTGTATTACAGGGGGTCACCATTCTATGAGAACTGTCTTACAGGGGGTCACTATGCCATGAGAACTGTATTACAAGGGGTCACCATACCATGAGAACTGTATTACAGGGGGTCACCATTCTATGAGAACTGTCTTACAGGGGGTCACTATACCATGAGAACTGTCTTACAGGGGGTCACCATACCATGAGAACTGTCTTACAGGGGGTCACTATACCATGAGAACTGTCTTACAGGGGGTCACTATACCATGAGAACTGT
>NC_034602.1:1016419-1018978 GCF_900095145.1 Mus pahari | reverse complement strand
ATACCATGAGAACTGTCTTACAGGGGGTCACCATTCCATGAGAACTGTATTACAGGGGGTCATTATACCGTGAGAACTGTATTACAGGGTTATAATGTTAGGAAAGCTGAGAAACCACTTGGCTAGTAGTAACTGACAGTTAAGCTTCAACAACTTTGTGAACCAATTATTAAAGAGCCACTGTTAAAAGTTCTATAAATATACTTAAATAAACCATATTAAAAACAAAGATAATATGCTAAAACCTCACAAATGTCTGGGGTCACTAGCTTCTATCTTGCCAGAATGACAGAAATACTACAGCATGCTGCACATTTCTTCCCAGATCCACTTAACTACCACATTGGTAGCTTACATTTGGACATGGCAGGAGGCTATGCATTGTAGAAACAAATAAATATTATAAATCAGGACTTTGTATATTGTTTTGGTGATTGTCTTAAGACATTAAAATAATGAGCACTGAAGAAACTATTATATAGTTTCTGCAAGAAGGTAGTAATATAATTTGCAAATGACTAATGATCCCAAATACATCTTGTTTCATCAATAATAAATAGATTATAAACTAACATTCATAGTAGAACTATATTTATTGACAGTGTGTGTGTGTGTGTGTGTGTGTGTGTGTGTGTGTGTATCTGGAATAGAATCCAGGACCTTGCACATGCAGACAAAACATATGGCCAATTCAAGACTTTTCTGAATCATGTGGTAACAAAGTATCAATTCCTTAATAAACAATGGTTCAATGTGACCACAGGGTAACCACAATCACACAAGCTCAACAACAATAAATGAAATTATTCTATGAGAGAATTGATTTGCTATACTGAATTTATAATAGACTTACATATTTTATTATTATAAAGTGGGTGACATAAACACACACATATACACATATATAATATATATGTATATATATATATTAGATATGAATATATAATATTATACACACTTACAACTTATAGGGGACTCCTGAACATATATGCAGGCTTGTTTTCTCAATGTGTTGGCTGTTAAACAGAGGCTACTATACATAGCACTTTTCTTCCATGCATGTTCTTGGCCTTTGCTTCAAGGCCTGAACATCAGGGTGGATGGAAATTTGATTTACAATCAACCTAATGACAAAGCTCTAAAGTTGGATATAAAGTCAAAGTCCTCTCCTTTCTTTATAAAGTCAATGTAGCTTTCATTTTACAGTTTTTGAGCAAAAGTATCTTTTGTAAAGATTATTCTCATGAAACTCCCAGTAGATCAGGCTCTGCTGCGGGGTCTCCGCAGTCTTAATTGTTTATTTTTAGATGAACTATTTCAGGTTTTGAGAACTTTAAGCTTTAGAGAGAGAATCTTATATTCAGTTGTGTCAGTTCTCTATATAACTGAGTTATGAGAGATTTAAAGAAAAAGACAGCAACCAGTGCATTGCTGAGGAACCTGGTCCCTTACTAGGAAAAAGTGATTCTTCAAAAAGCATCTATGAATTACTCTGTGCCTCAATTTCCTTTCTATAACAGAGGAATAACAGTATCTACCTCACAGGAGGAACCCTGAGTTCTAAGAGGTAAAAAGGGCAGTGCCTAAAACAGCAGATACAGTGTTACTATTTGGATGTCATGTTGCAGACACACTGAAACTTCCCCTTCTTTTTAAGCTAAGGAGACAGGTGTACATGGTACTCAGCCTCACAAATCCAACAACACCAATATCTTCTCAAAAGTAGACTAGTTAAGAAAATAGAAAAGGAAACATATAGGATGCAGATGCCTCACTAAGAACTAAGAACAGTGTCCAAAACAAAAAGACAGGGAATGATAGGGCTTAGCAATCTCATCCAAACACAAAGGACATGAGAAACTCTGTCCCAGCTACTGAAATCAATAAACCTTAAAGAAAGGATTAATAAAAATAAAAGTTAGGCTGGAAGCCTTCACAGAAGGACCCAGAATTAGCAGCAGAGTATGAGGGTAGACAATAGGATTTAATCTAGAACTGCACGCACATTACAACTACAGTGCCAATATATTTCTAGCATGGTTGAGGGATTAACTCAGAGGTCAAAGGGCAATTTTCAACCAACAGTCCTGAAACTAAACAGTACACAATGTATTTACATGTCGGACATGACATGATGAAGCAAGAACAGGGTCTGGGTCCCATCCTTGGGGTGGAAAGAAGACTTGGAGTATGGGGGGAACATGCCTGTAACTCCAGCACTGTGGAGCCTAAAACATGTTCCTCACCTTTAAAAGTCACATCAGGGCCAGCCAGGGGGATCTGCAGGTAAAGGCACCTGCTGCCCAGCACAGTGACATTAATTTTATGTTATACTCAACAAAACCAGACCCTGGATGAAATGGACAATTTCCTAGACAGATACCAGGTACCAAAGTTAAATCAGGATCAGATTAATGATCTAAACAGTCCCATTTCACCTAAGTAAATAGAAGCAGTCATTAATAGTCTCCCAACCAGAAAAAAAGCCCAGGACCAGATGGGTTTAGTACAGAGTTCTATCAGACCTTCAAAGAAGACCTAATTCCAACTCTCCTCAAA
>NC_034602.1:1009357-1010847 GCF_900095145.1 Mus pahari | reverse complement strand
AGGAGCTAGAGAAAGTACCCACGGAGCTGAAGAGGTCTGCAAACTTATAGGTGGAACAACAATATGAACTAACCAGTACCCCCAGAGCTCATGTCTCTAACTGCATATATAGCAGAAGATGGCCTAGTCGGCCATCATTGGGGAGATAGGCCCCTTGGCCTTGCAAACTTTATATGCCCCAGTACAGGGGAATGCCAGGGTCAAGAAGTGGGAGTGGGTGGGTAGGGAAGCAGGGCAGGAGGAGGGTATAGGGAACTTTTGGGATAGCATTTGAAATGTAAATGAAGAAAATATCTAATAAAAAATTGAAAAAACACAAAACACAAAACAATAACCAGGAAGCCAGCTATGTCTAAGGCAATCAGGAGCTGCATTGCAGATGGTTTGGAGGCTTGGAAGTAAGAGGCAGAGAGAACAACCACGGTAACGGAGGTTCTTTGGGATGGTGGATTGATGATGGGAAAGGGTACCGTGGGATTCTCTAACATTTTTAGTTATGTGTCTATACTACTTTGATTCAAGTAAAATTAAATAACTAAAAGTGCAGAACAAAAATCAGCATACATATGTCACAGGAAGGCAGATGGTTGTTTAGAAGTCAACCAGAGGCAGTAAGTAGGAAGAGAGGTCTGAGGTCAGCCCCAGATGTTCTCATCAGTGTCATTGTTACTGATAAAATGAATGTGATCAACATGGCTAGTCTTACAGGAGTACTGCCAAAGACTGCAACCCAACAATTTACTAATGAGAAGTTTCACTAATGAGGGGTCTACGTAAAACCCAGCTTTCTGGTGCTATTCATCTTTTCTCTCCTCTTTAAGCAAAAGCATGACTCAAGCATGGAGGATTCTATCTGGCAGAAGTCCTGTTAACTTGGGATAATTAAATATGCCAGTCATGTTTTTCAGTAAGGTCTGTTTAAATACTTTAGAGAAGTCATTAGTGAGTCCATCTGGACCAACAGCTTTGCCAGATGGCATAATGCTACTACCTCTATCTGTTCTGTTTCTGGAATGTTCTACCTCTTTGTTAGTGTAACATACAGTTATTTTCAGGGTCTTATTCTGCTTCTTTGCAGAGTGTAGGGTTTGGGAAGGAGAAAAGGAGCTGAACAACTACATTATACATTACCAATTGAGCATGAGCTCATGAGTGTTCAGGAATCCAAAGAGACCTCAACATTTCTGTCTCTAAAGAAAGTCTGCTAGATGTCAGTATTACAGGGTAAGGTGACCACTGATACTTCCCACAGGAGACTGTAAGACTCCTAGATGAGGAGAAACCTGGAAGAATTTTCCTCTTGGCAAGTAGACACTCCAAAGCAGGTTTGATTATTTTATAATCACATAGAAGCACTACCTGTGTAGGTGCATAAGAATGGTAATCATGCTGGGTGGTGGTGGCGCACGCCTTTAATCCCAGCACTTGGGAGGCAGAGGCAGGAGGATTTCTGAGTTCGAGGCCAGCCTGGTCTACAGAGTGAGTTCCAG
>NC_034602.1:1006803-1009317 GCF_900095145.1 Mus pahari | reverse complement strand
AAAAAAAAAAAAAAAAAAGGTAATCACAATAGTTGCAGTTACCTTTGACTTAACTCCCTAATTAGGGGTAAAAATACAGGATACTCGCCAAATCAAGGACACTGGTGACTTTAGCATGATCATCCCATCAAGTCACAACAAAGTGCAGGAGAAACTGGTGTTTCTGTGAACTCTGAGCTGGCGTGATCACTGTATGTATGTGGTAAGACTCAGTATTGCTCCAACACTGAACTACATGGAGTTTTTCAGCTGAGAACAAGATGAACTTGCAGCCCTACTTTTTCCTAGTCAGGCTAGGTTTAGTTAGAAAAGGGCACTGTGACTTAAAAGGTTATGCTGTTCGGTCTAACAGCTAACTGCCTGGCACTTTTAACTGTGATCAGGCAATAAGCAGCCAGGGAACTGACTTTAAGGGTGCTCTCTGTCCCAGGAACTAAGCCTAACATCCAGGCTGCTTGCCCCCCAGCTTTGTGGTTTGCTATGGATTCTGTTCCATTTCTGTTGTTGCTGTTGTTGGGGTTTCTGTTTGTTTTTTCTTGGTTACAGGCAGAGTGGCTCTTCCCACCTCTCACCCTGCTCCCTGCCCCCTGGTTTTCCTCTACTCCCTATTTCTCTCCTTTTACACTCAGCAGTTCCATGGTCTGGAGACGAGTATAGAGTGAGAGTGAGTCTGTTCCCTCAGCCCAGGCTTCCAACTGGAAGTCCATGCTTGACCCCCCACCACCCACATTTCCAACAGGCTGAGCTCAGTCACAGTTGATCTATCACTGTGAACCTGGCATATGCAACTATTAAAATGTAAGATTCCCTGTGTGCAAGACAGCATTTGTTCCACTGCAGAGAGAAGCAGTTAATAGTTTTCTGTGAAACGGGGTCCAAGGCAGAGAATGAACAGGCAGTAAATAGTAAATAGTAAATTAGTAAATAGTAAACAGTAGTTATATAAGACCTTTCTTCAAAACAACTAAAATTATCTTTTGACAAGTGAAAAGAATTCAAAAGTTTAAGAGTAGCAGATGAGGTGCTATTATTTCTAGACATGGAAAATGTCTAAAGTGTCTTTTAGCCGACCTCACCCTAGTGGAGGTTTTCACTCCAACTCAGCCACTCTCCAGAAGTCTTTAAATGCTGGGTTAGAATTTTACTCTCTTCTATGACACCTGGAACAATATATAGCACCTGACATCAAGCCCTGCAAATACATGTTGAATGAAGAAAAAGCCAGCACACACAGCTCCAGATGCTGAATGAGGAAAACAGCTGAAACCATAAGGAGTAATGCAAGCCTGCTTGTGTACAGAACTCTTGTCAGGAACTCTACAAGCAAGAAAAAAGTCGGAAAACTCCATTTATGCTTGGCACTAATAATTCCCTGAAATATTTGAAATTATGCAGGAAATCAAAATTTAATTTTTAAGGTGTCATTCAGAGAAGTAACAGCATAACACTTTAATTTACAGGCCCTTACACTTTTCTAACTAAATTAGATACAAAACAAGGCATAACTAGATTTGAAATATTAGATTTGAACATTAGATTGAAGATTAGATTGAATATTAGATTCGTTTTAATGACTCGATTGGGGAAACACTATATGTAAATGAAGATTCTTTGACACCCAAACACACTACAAACTAGAATAATTCAAGGTCACTGATTTCCTTTTGTATTTTGGTTCAGCACAAGTAATTTCTTGAGGAAACAAAACTCACCTATATTTTATTAACATGCAAGAAAGATAAGCATGCTGCAGTCTTCAGAGCTGGGGGCAATGAGGTCCACAGTTGGCAGGGAGGGGCACAGTGTGGTCCTTTTCAGTTCCCAATATCCAGAAAGACAAGGGGCAGTAAGAGGCATCTAACAGGCTAATCCAGGTATTTGGCTTGATAATTTTGAGTCATGCTGTTTATATCAAATTTTAAGACCAATCCTCATAAAGCACAATTGCCTATGAATATGAGTAAACCGGGCCTAGGCCACAGTACAGGGAAGGAGTGAACTTCAGTTGAAATCGTGCACTATCTTCTTCACTTAAGCATAGTACCAATATGTGACTCAACCTATGTATACTTTTGATTAGTTGTTTTCTGAGGCAGGGTTTCATATAGCTTAGGTTGTCCTCAAATTCCCCATGTGGCCAAGAATGACCATGAACCTGATCCTTCTGTGTCTACCTCCCAAGCAGTAAAGTTACAATCCTACACTATCATGCCCAGCTTTTAAATTTTTCTTCTTATTCATTCAACAAACATTTACTGAATGCCACTGTGATAGATGCTCGATGTACAGTTATGAGTAGGTCACTATAATACACAGAGAATTAAAATACTCTTGAAGAGACAGATAATGAGTATCAAGCAAAAGATACAAGAACATAAAATCAAGAGCAGGAATACCAAGAATGTTCTGAAGCTACTGGGGAAAAAATAGTAGCTGGAGCAGAGGAGTGCCTCCCAGTAGAGCTGCGTGTCTTAGGGTTTCCATTGCTATGAAAAACACATGACCATGGAAATT
>NC_034602.1:999260-1006652 GCF_900095145.1 Mus pahari | reverse complement strand
TGGCCTAGAACTCAGAAATCCACCTGCCTCTGCCTCCCAAGTTCTGGGATTAAAGGCATGTGCCACCACGCCCAGCTTGACCATGGAAATTCTTATAAGAAAACATTTAACTGGGGACTGGCCTATAGTTCAGAGGTTTAATTCATTATTGTCATGGCAGGAAGAATGGTGGCACACAGGCAAACATAGTGCTGGAGAAGGAGCTGAGAGTTCTATATTTGGATCCACAGGTAGCAGGAACAGAGAGTGACACTGGGCCTGGCTTAAGCATTCGAAACCTCAAAGCTCACCCTCAGTGACACACTTCCTCCAAGAAGACCACATGTCCTAATAGTGCCGCTCCTTATGAGCCTATGGGGGCCATTTTCATTCGAACCATCACAGACTGTAAGGTCACTGAGGGTGGTAACCTAGTCTCTCATGTGTAGAATATGATGCAGTCAGATGAATAAGAACTTTGTTGCATTCTGGGTCATTAAGATTGGGGCAGCCTCACAAGGACAGTAATAGGCTGTAGATGTCAGTCTGTGATCTGGAAGTAAGGTCTGAAGACAGATTTTAAAGTTACACAAGGAAGGCCATATGACATGACAGTCAAAGTTTCATCTTTACTCTCACCTGTTTGTCTTCTTGGTTTTAAAACCTGCCTCTGAATTCTTGGGCTTCTTTTTCCCCTTCATGGTCATCTCTTAAAATATTCTTAAGTTATTCCTTATCAAATGTTCTTGCCTACTCTCAAATGCCCTGGAGCACTTAGCCCATACACTCACACTGAGGTACTGAGCTCTACACTTAATCCGGAAAGGTGATCTGTTGTCATATGAATTTTCTGTCCAACAATTAATTTACATGGATTGGCCAAGTATTACCTATTAATTCAGTATTACCTGAAGGATACAGCTTGTATTTGCTAAAATGGTGGCTTTGAAAAAACTTGCAAATTGTGTTAATACTTGGACTATATTTTAACAAAAACTTTGTAAAACAATTTTTATGAAAAATCACATATCTAATACAAATCCCTGAGAGAGTTCTATCTGCCATATTAAAAAAAATAGAATAAACAAAATTTATTCTGTATCTCTTTTAGGTATATACACACATAAATATATTCAGATTTAATAAAAATATACACAGTAAGATTATACAGAATTGGAATGATACTTTTAAATAGTTGACATATTTTAATTCCAAAGAGTACTATTAAAATTCAAAATTCAAAAGTTAAAGCAACAGTTTGGAATAATCATTTCTCAGGATGTGGCTAAACAGTGTCATTTACCTGAAGTGAAGAAAAGCTGCAGGTAAGTGTGGGAGACACTGCCTGCAGGAGCTAGGCAGACACTGCTGAGGTTCATCATGGGTGCCAGACAAACAGGCAAGAGAAGGAGATCAGGTTCTCTGCAAACTGCCATCTGGCAGGTGGGGAAGTAGATGCAAAATGGTAAGGATGCTGCCCAGATTCAAGGCATGTAAGCAGGGTTAAAGAGAAAGAAACTGCCTTTTGCAAGGCTCCAGACTCCAGGTGAAGCCCAGAAGCAAGCCCCTGTTGAAGCCAGTGGCTGAACAGAGCACAAGAAGTTCCAGTTATCTAGAGACCTCAGGAAACCTTAAAGAAACTTAAAAATCAACTGCACTATAGCAACCAGGAGTCACATGCCTAGAAAAGGGGACGAAGGCAAGAGCCTACTAGTACAGGGGTGGATCTGGAAAAGGGGCTGGATCCCAGAGGATCTAACATGATTTGTGAGGTAGCTAGATAGTAGACTTGAAGATCATCATCAGTAGACCATACCTCATAATCACTAGTGTCCTAGTTAGGGTTTTACTTTTGTGAACAGACACCATGACCAAAGCAACTCTTATAAGGACAACATTCAATTAGGGCTGGCTTATAGGTTCAGAGGTTCAGTCCATTATCAAGACAGGAACATGACAGAGTCCATGCAGATATGATACAGGAAAAGCTGAGAGCTCTACATCTTCAACCAAAGGAAGACAGAAGAATAACTTCTAAGCAGCTAGGATGAGGGTCTTAAAGCCCACACCCACAGTGACACACATTCTCCAATAAGGCCACATTTACTCTAACAAGGCCACACCTACAAATAGTGCTACTGCCTGGGCCAAGCATATTCAAAACACTACAACTAGTCTGTAAAACCAAGAACTGGTCAAAAGAATTGGATTTGAATTCTATCTCTAGCTTGCGTAGACACATGCCATACTATCATTCCCTCCCTTAAGAGTTAAAATGAGCCTGTTTATAACCCAGACAGCAAAACACTCTACAGGAAAGCTGGCTGCTCAAGAGACATTTGGTTTTTTGTTTGTTTGTTTGTTTGTTTGTTTGTTTGTATTGTTTGTTTGGAAACAGGGTATCTTTGTGTAGTGCTTTGTAGCAAAAAGTTACAAGGACTCCCTGCAGAAGGCCAGATGGAGAGATCTCAGAAGCCAACCGCCGTTCCTTGTAGAAAAGGATGGTGTCTGGGACCCTGAGAAGCAGGAGACACATTCCGCCATCAGAAATAAGGGACTGCCTGCAGTAGGCCAGGATGGAGACATCTCAATAGCCCATGGCAGCTTTTTGTAAAAAACAGTTGTTCTCATTTCTCCTAACCTTAGCCCTGGACAACAGCTGTATAGATTTCATTTGTGCATGACTGATTTTCAGTTGGCCTTGGTGCGCATAATTATTCTATTATATCTAACTTTGTTACTTCTTTCTCCTTCTGCTCTGGCAAATTCTGTGAAACTAGATGTTCCCTGATGTAATGATTCTTAAACAATTAAAAATTGAGGCATAGGGCACAGCACAGCACAGTCCTAATGGCCCAGGTGCATGCTGTGTGTTCTCATCTTGGAAACAATATAATAACTGCACAATGGTAGTTTCAGATTAATGCTTGAAAGTTTGAAGAAATTATTAGAAATGAAATAGAGCCAACATTGGGACCCCAAGAAAGAAAAAAAAAACTATTTAAGTTATGAAATAAGTTTTGCACAACATTTGAGAGTGGTTCCTGGATAAGCAAGTATAGAATATATAAAATCTTATATTAGTATAATTAAGTTAAAACACTGGGACTCTTAGGAGAGTCATTGTATGCAATGTGCAGAAGCAGAAAGCTAATGGAACTATTGAGTTAAGGCTTAACTTGATTCTTTCTGGCCACTGCCTGGCAGCTTTGCCCATGTCATTTATCATTAGAGCTTCACAGGAAAATGCAAGTAGCTGGCCTCAGAGCTCTGAGCTCTGAAGTATAATAAGTTAAAAGTTAAAGTTTAAATAATGGTAAGCTTGCAATTAATATTATTATTTTGGCTATAGGCCTGGGAATATGGAAACTTGAAACTTTGGGGAACAATTGTAATTCTTGATTTTTTTTTTTTTTTGTGGGACATGATCATTCTTTTGAATTTTATTTGACAAGGTTATACAATGTCTTTTTTTCTACCTGCTTTTCGAGTATCAATAAAAGTCTGAGCAAGAAAAAAGGTGAGAGAACGAGTGAGAGCGAGTATGAGCATGTGAAGGGCAAGTAAGAGAGCAAATGCAGAGAGCATGAGAAGAATGAGTAAAGAGTGAATGAAGAGAGAATGTGAAGAGTGAGTGAGGAGAGAATGTGAGGTTTGTATGGAGTGTGTGTATATGAGTAAAACGAGAGTGCATGTGGTGTGTGTGTGAGATGTGTGTGTGAGAGTGAAAGGGGAAGGTATGGAGATGTTTTTGAGTATGGGAGTTGAAGAAAAGCAGAGTGCAGAGGGGAATGCAGGGTATGTGCAGCCTCAAGCTGCGAGTGAATGGGTGAGTGAGAAAGAGAGTAGAGAATGAGAGAGAAACTCTAAGCCTTGAAAAGTTGCCTGTCAGCTTGTACCCCAAAAAAGTAGTCTGTGTATATTTACTATTTGCCTTCCAGATATCCCTGCTTCCAGTTTAGAACTCCAATCCTGTGTCAAGGCTGAACCCCAGCAGTGTAGCCTAGGCTGTCCTGGAACCAGCTCTGTAGACCGGACTGGCCTCAAACTCAGACACACACACCTGAAAGTACACAGGATTCAAAATGTGCAGCACCATTGCCCAGCTAAGAGACTTCTGAAAATAGTACAAAGCCAACCTCAACATGTAGGTTGTTACAATGATGCACATGCCACTTTCCACTTTTACACCACAAGAGTGTGCCCTACATGATGGTCTCTCTGGTTACAGTCTACAGTTTTCTTCTACAATGGCCCCTCTGCTCACTGCCCATTCTTTTTTTGTTTGTTTGTTTTGTTTTGTTTTGTTTTGTTTTGTTTGTTTTTTTGAGACAGGGTTTCTCTGTATAGCCCTGGCTGTCCTGGAACTAACTTTGTAGACCAGGCTGGCCTCAAACTCAGAAATCCGCCTGCCTCTGCCTCCTGAGTGCTGGGATTAAAGGTGTGCACCACCACACCCAGCATCTCACTGCCCACTCTTATCCTTTGATATATCTAGTATTATGCTGTAATATATTTTACCTATCTTCTATGCTACACTCTGTGCCTCTCCTGAATTCACTGGATGGGGACAACAAGGACCAGTTAACAAAGAAGAGGCCAGATTAGGGTCTGCTAATATCTTCACCAGAGTTGTCTGGGGAAATGAGCCAAAGCAAAGCCTACAAGTAGAAGATACAAAAGACTTAGATTACATCTGAGATATGTGTACAACAGAGGCTCATAGAGTGATTGTTTCTAGATTGTTGCTTTAGATCAAATAATGAATATTCACTAAAACATACTAAATATTTACAGTTTTGAAATTCTTTCCATACATACAAATACAAACTAGGTGAATTATTCATGTTGAGAATGTATTTAGACTTTTCTTTTTTGAGACAAGGTCATGTCTGGCTTGGAACTCACTTTGTAGACCAGGCTGGAATTGAATTCACATTGTTTTTTTTGCCTCTGCCTCCCAATCACTGGGATTAAAGATGTGCACCACCACACCCAGTTCTTGACATTTTTGTTTTATTATCATCTGAAGAGTACAGTAACAATCCATGTGAATTTTGCTTTAAAATAGTAAGGGGAGCTAGCTTAAAGCAGTGTCCCCAGAAAGCACAGGCAAGTACTTACTAAGACAAGAAAAGCAAAAGACTCTTAGTGTCCATACAGGATGTGGTCATTGCTACATCACTGCCACTCCTCTGAAATCCCCATCCCCATTAGAGAGAAGCAGTTCCATTTCATCCATGTTACCCTCAACAAGTGTTGTCCCAGCTTGTAAAGTGTTACCCATGAAAAATGCCAAGGGTACTATTTAAACCGATTACCTTGACACAATGGGAAGCGGTCATCAGCTTGAATGCACTCCACATACAGTAAACAATGTAGCCCTCCACTTCTGGGCCTACCCTCAGGGTTAATGGAATATAATGCTTGATGGGAATATTTTTGCTTGTGTTATAGGTCTTAAGTAATAACCTTTCCATATGACTCAGGAAGGGAGCTGACCATATTCCTCATGAATTCAGGATTGGGGCTAGATACACTAGAGAAATCAACAAGACTTTGATCCATACAGTATCAGTGGGCCCCCAAGACCAAGGCTATACATCTGTACTGTCAATCAGAGAGCCGCAGTGTAAACCCAGAGTATGAACTGCTCTAAGCTTTCAAGTAGGCAATTAAACCCTGCTGCTGGGAGAGTGACACATCCTGGTGCAAGACAGTTGAATGTTGCCCTGATGGTAATCTGGACCTTTGGCTGCAGTAAACCATAACTTTGTGGATAATGCCTTCTAGTGAGTTCTGTGACAGTGTCTAGCTAATAATCAGACCAGGATAACATGAGAAACCTTTGTCCTTGCAGCTGGTGTGAATCAAGACTGCACCCTCCTTCCTATTGTATAGCTGCTCGTAAAACCTCACGCACTCTCTGGAAGCAATAATGCTTAATGATTTAATAAGAAGGGTGCATGACCAAGAATCCTGTGACAGTCACCAGGAAATTTAAGCATACAGACTGACTACAGTCTCTAAAAACACTCTAGAAAACTCTAAGTCAATGATGTCTATAAATTTAAAGACCCAAATTCTCTGATCCTACTATAGGCTTGTATTATATAAATGACAGATATAGATTTAAATGGACTGACAAAAACATATTTTCAAAAATATGGAATTTAGGAATGACAAGATGCTCAGTGGATAAAAGCACACTCTGCCACGCCTGATGACCTGAGTTTTATCTCCTGGACCAATATGGTGGAAGAAGAAAAACCCACCCTGCAAGTTGTTCTCGGAACCACATATGGTTTCTATGGTGTGTACACACACGCGCGCACACACACACACACACACACACACACACGCACACGCACACACACACCCTACACATACACACACATACATACATACATACACACACACACACTCACTCACACACTCACTCACACAAGGATATGAGTGGGACACATAAACAAATATGGAGAACAAAAAGCCATTGTTGTTTAGACAATTAACTCAGAATATGAGATTCCTTTGAATTATACCCATCATAAGCCTGTGGGAAGAGATAATACTAACTTTTCAACAATATTCTGCAGAGATGGTCTCCAAAAACCCCATTTATAATAGTTATATTTATCCATGATTTCACTTTCCACAGCTTGTCAATTTTGGGTCAGTTTTGACCCAAAAACAGTAAGTGGAAAGTTCCAGAAATAAACAATGCCTAAGTTTTATAGTGTGAGGAATTCTGAGTAGTGTTAGGAAATCTCACAGTAAGATACACAGTCCTGTTGACCTGGTTGTCCACATAGGACCAACCCATGTCAGTCACTTAGCAGCTTTACATGGCACTCTCAAAAGTTTGTTGTAAACATTCACTCATGTTGCTATAGAATTCAATAGACTAGATTTTTTCTAAGTAGGGGCTGGAATAAACCTTAGTTTATAAAACTTTTAGTAGAATCCTCATATGCTAAAGCCTATTAAAGTCTTTTGGCACTAAGACAAGGACTGCTGTTTAAAATGTGTGCTACCAGGCACAGTGGCACACAACTGTAATTCCAGAATGCAGGAGGCTAAAGCAAAAGGATCACAAGTTCTCAGCCATCTTTGGCTGTATAGAATTGTATGTACCAGTCTGGGCATCAGAGTAAGATCCTGTGTCAACAAAACAAGCAAGAAAAAAACCAAGTATGTGTATGAGTGCATAATGTATTCAATTTCTATTATTATACAAAATCTTTCAAAATAATGAACTTTCCAAGTATATTTAATATGAATTAAGCAAAACATAAAACCTCTCCATTCACTCAGTGTTCTGCAAAAAGATATAACATAAATTACATAATTATGAAGTGGGAATATTTCATTTCTCTCTCTCTCTCTCTCTTTCCTTTTTTGTTTGTTTTTTTG
>NC_034602.1:981625-999105 GCF_900095145.1 Mus pahari | reverse complement strand
GAACTCAGAAATCCGTCTGCTTCTGCCTCTCAAGTGCTGGGATTAAAGGCGTGTGCACCACCACTGCCAGGCTTTTTTTTTTTTTTTTTTTTTTTGGTTATTTTTCTTTAAGGAATTGGTTCTTCAAATAATTAGGTCATTTTTGCTTCTTTATGCTGCAATTGTGTTATTTTGGGTATGATGGATAAAGATTGAACATAATGGGAAAATTTAGGAGAATACTTCCTTAACTAGATTGATTTTCTCAGAGATTTTATTGGGTAAAATTAGAAATGTAGACAGAAAGGTGGATATGATATCCCAGGGTTTTATTTATATAGTAGAAAGATTTAAATCATACCTGCCTTTCATTTCATTCAGAACCCCTTTGGAATCTTTGTCTCAAACATTCTCATATACAAAAATTATAGTTTTGAGCATTTATATAATGTTATCGCATACTCAATGTTTTTAATAAATGTGGCTTTATTGTAATCCTGGTAAGTATGCTCATGAAGCAGAAATCATGCATGCTCTGAAGAGACAGCTTCATCGAGAGCCAAATGATTATCAGTTACCTTAAATTCTCAAGGCACACCTGTGCAAAATACACCTCTACATGCATCAGTGTTCCAAGGTCTAGTCATATGCACTCAATTACCGAGTGGCAAACGTCAGGGAGCAGAATTGTATACTGGGGACTAGATTCTAAATGTATCGCCAGGTCCTCAGCTCACACTCAGGCACAGCATGGTATCTATGGTTTGTACATGAAACTGGACAGAACTAAGTAAGATGCCCTGGTACATACACTTTTTGCAGTAGTGGAAGAGTATAGGACCATGCTTTTTAAATTAGTCATGCTCTGCCTTTCTCTTAGATTCATGAGATAGAGCTGTGTTTAACAGCATTTTCTATACTTCTTTTGTAACTCAAGAAGTTTACAATCTAGTTCAAGAAAGAAAAATCAATCTAGCAAAATAACTGACAACAGTACTTCTTAGTAGAGGATGACAGGGCCGAGAGAGAGAGGAACAGCTACCTGTGAGAAAGAAACAGTGTCAATGTCAGCTGGTACAATGACTTCTCCAGACAACAACAGCATCCTGAGAATAGTTATTTGCTATGGTACAGATGAGGCCAAGTCCTGGCTTCTCAATATATTGAAGCTACAAGCTCCTGCCCTCTCCAACTCCTTTAGGCATTTACAAAAAAATGAAGATTATACTTGTTATGTAAGAATGTTTAGAATTATTTACTATTAAAGTCAATCCCCGAGCTCACTTCACATTTACAATTGACCTAGAGGAAAAGGGGCATTTTCCAGGAGCCACTAAACACACAGACAAGATCCTAGAGGAAGTGTCAGAGCTAGACAGTTTAGGGAATTCACAAGTATAGTAGGAAGGGTCTGAAGCAAGGAGACTTGTATCAGTGTTGCCCTCCTCTCCACCCAAATATTCAACATACTTCAGTATTTGTGTGTTCCACATCCATGGAGTTAATCAAACACAGAAATAATTGGGGGAAAATTGTGTCTGTAGTGAGCATGTATAGACTTTAAAAAAGTTATTATTCCCTAAACAAAATAATGAAGCTATATCACATGAACATGGTGTTTGGCATGGCAAATAATACACAAATAGTTGAAAGTACTTAGAAAAACTAGAAAGTATTGTCCCTACGTGCAAGGAACTTTAACAGCTACAGATGTTGGGAAACTTACGAGGTCCAACTATTCCTCTGTTGAATACTAAAGGTGACTGAACACACTTGAAATATTTCTGCCATAAGAAGACTGGGAATTGATACTTTTAATAATGAAATTGTATGGTCAACAATTCAAATTAAACCATGTGCTATGAAAAATATGTGTATTAGAGGAAAATTATATTCAAAAATAAATTAAAAGGTGGTGGCTGCATAATAAAAAGGTCCATGATGCTGAATTCAACACCCGAACAATTTGTAGCAATGTGGTTTCAGATGGGGACAAATGGGAAGTGTAATCAATGGCACAGCCCAAAACCAAAAGGCTTCACTTAGCTTCTTTGTGTAACCAAGCATTATGGCCAGCTACCTGATCTTTCCTAATTTGGTCATACTTTATCTGTTAAGTGTAGGTAGAGTGGTCTTCACAGACACACGGGGTGTTTGTGATGGATGTAGGAAACACTTAGTGGAGTGCCCATGAGGGGTGCAGTGAATGCAGAAATGTTTCATTACTGAGGAAGTGGTAATGAAGAAAAAAGGCCCAAGACTGGAGCTGCAGACACCGTGACTGCATACCCAGTTAAGAGGAGGTAAGGGACACCACCACTTCTACTGCACATGAGCCAGCTATGTACAATACTACAGAGTGATCCACATCTGACCCTAAAGAGTCAGAAAAGAATGGGGTCCTGTTGGTAAGGGAGAGAAAATTTTAGTGTATTTTGAAATGTATATACCTCTGTATCCCTTAGAATGGCAATTCTCAGTGTGGGGTGTGGGGGAAAGTTCATCAGAATTTAATGATCACAATAATCTTTTGCCTTCCTTGAACTGCACAGAATAATTAAATACATAGACATGCTTGCCTAATGTGGATGTCTTTTGAGATGGGGATTGGCAAAAACAGCTATATACTGGGACTAAAAATCAACTCATACATATTTACCTCGTATTTTCTCAGGAAAACAAGACTGTTTTGACATGCCTTCTGGTTCCCAACTGTGCCTGCCAGTAGCAGAGAACTGATCCCACACACCCCACACTCCAGTTGCTGCTCAACTCCCCAGGTATTCAGGCACATCCAGCCACACATGTGAGACTTTAAACCCTGCCCAGAGACCCTGCAACCCAGGGAAGGAGATTCCCTACCCAGCCAGAGACCCAGGCACCTTCCTGTTCCCACCTGGCTCTCTGGGAGCAGAGACCTGATTCTATACAACACACACACAAATAGCAGCTCCACTCCCCAGATATTCTGACACATCCAGAATCACAGGATCATAGGAAGGATAGGCTCTAGCCAGAGACAAGGAGGACAGATAACACCAGAGATGGCTAGAGGCAAGCATAACAACATAAGCAACAGAAACCAATTTGGCTTGGCAATATCAGAACCCAGTTCTCCCATCATAGCAAGTCCTGGATACCCCAAACAAACCCTTAAAACAAGATTCAGATCTAAACTCTCATTTCATGAAATGATAGAGGACTTTAAGAAGGACATAAATAACCCCATTAAAGAAATACAGAAGAACACAAGTAAACAAGTAGAAGCCCTTAAAGAGGAAACACACAAATCTCTTAAAAAATAGAGGAGAACACAATCAAACAGGTGAAGGAATTGAACAAAACCATCCAGGTTCTAAAAATAGAAATAGAAACATTAAAGAAAACTCAAAGAGAGAACAAGAGACATAGATGCAAGCATTAGCAACAGAATACAAGAGATAGAAGAGAGAATCTCAGTGGTAGAAGATACCATAGAACACACCAACACAACAATCAAGAAAAATAAAAAAAAAGCAAACGGCTCCTTTCTTAAAACATTTAAGAAACCCACAACACAATGAAAAGATGGAACCTGAGAATAGTAGATATAGAAGAGAATAAAGATTCCCAACTCAAAGGGCCAGCAAACATTTTCAACAAAACTATAGAAGAAAACTTCCCTAACCTAAAGAAAGAGATGCCCATAAACATACAAGAAGCCTACAGAACACCAAACAGATGGGACCAGGAAAGAAATTACTCTCATCAGTCACATAATAATTAAAACACCAAATGCACAGAACAAAGAAAGAATATTGAAAGCAGTAAGGAAAAACATCAAGTAACATATAAAAGCAGACCTATCAGAATTACACCAGACTTCTCAACAGAGACTCTAAAAGCCAGAAGATCATGGGCATATGTCATACAGACATGAAGAGAACAAAAAGGCAAGCCCAGGCTACTATACCCAGCAAAACTCACAATTACCATAGATGGAGAAACCAAAGTATTCCAAGACAAAACAAAATTTAAACAATATCTTTCTACTAATCCAGCCCTACAGAGGATAATGGAAGGAAAAGTCCAACACTAGGAGGGAAACAACACCCAAGAAAAAGCAAGAAATTAATCTTTTCACAACAAACCCAAAAGAAGAGAAACACAGAAACATAAATCCACCTCTAAATAAAAAAGTAACAGGAACCTACAATCATTGGTCCCTAATATCTCTGAACATCACTGGACTCAATTCCCCAATAAAAAGACATAGGCTAATAGACTGGATACATAAATAGGATCAAGCATTTTGCTGCATACAGGAAATACACCTCAGAGTCAAAGACAGACTCAGTAAAAGGATGGGAAAAAATTTTTTCCAAAAAAAATCTTCCAAAGAAACAAGATGGAGTAGCGATTCTAATATACAACAAAATAAGTTTTCAACCAAAGGTTATCAAAAAAGATACGGAAGCCGGGCATGGTGGTGTACGCCTTTAATCCCAGCACTTGGGGGCAGAGGCAGGCGGATTTCTGAGTTCAAGGCCAGCCTGGTCTACAAAGTGAGTTCCAGGACAGCCAGGGCAATACAGAGAAACCCTGTCTCGAAAAACAAAAACAAAAAACAAACAAAAAACAAACAAAAACAAAAAAGATACGGAAGGTCACTACATACATATAAAAGGAAAAATCCATCAGGATGAACTGTCAGTTTCTTAACATCTATGCTCCAAATGCAAGGGCATCCACATTTGTAAAAGAAATACTACTAAAGCTCAAAACACACATTTAACCTAACTCAATAATAGTAGATTTCAACACCCTACTCTCACCAAAGGACAGATTATGGAAACAGAAACTAAACAGAGACACAATGAAACTACAAGAAGTTATGAACCAAATGGAGTTAACAGATATCTACAGAACATTTCACCCTAAAACAAGAATATACCTTTTTCGCAGCACATCATGGAACCTTCCCAAAAAAATGACCATATACTTGGACATGGACTATGGCTGGTCTTCCATACAACAAAAGAACAGAGAGCCCACATACACTTGGAAGCTGAACAACTATCTACTCAATAATAATTTGGTTAGGGAAGAAATAAAGAAAGAAATTAAAGACTTTTTAGAATTAGATGAAATGAAGGCAAAACATACTCAAACTTATGGGAAAGCATTGCTAAGAGGAAAACTCATAGCTCTGAGTGACTCCATAAAAGAAACTGGAGAAAGGGCTGGAGAGATGGCTCAGCAGTTAAGAGCACTGACTGTTCTTCCAGAGGCCCTGAGTTCAATTCCCAACAACCACATGGTGGCTCACAACCATCTGTAATGAGATCTGATGCCCTCTTCTGGTGTGTCAGAAGACAGCTACAGTGTACTCATATAAAAAAAAATAAATCTTAGAAAGAAAGAAAGAAAGAAAGAAAGAAAGAAAGAAAGAAAGAAAGAAAGAAAGAAAGAAAGAAAAGAAACTGGAGAAAGCATATACTAGCAGTTTAACAGCTCATCTGAAAGCTCTAGAAGAAAAAGAAGAAAATGCACCCAAGAGGAGTGAAGGCAGAAAATAGTCAAACTCAGGGTGGAAATCAACCAAGTAGAAACAAAAAGAACTATACAAAAAAAAAAAAAATCAACAAAACTAGGAGCTGGTTCTTTGAGAAAATCAACAAGATAGACAAACCCTTAGCCAGACTAACCAGAGGGCACAGAGACAGTATCCAAATTAGCAAAATCAGAAATGAAAAGGGAGACATAACAACAGAAACTGAGAAAATTCAAAAAATAACCAGATCCTACTACAAAAGTCTATACTCAAGAAAACTAGAAAACCTGGATGAAATGGATGCTTTTCTAGACAGATACTGGGTACCAAAGTTAAATCAGGATCAGATAAACTATCTAAACAGCCCCATAACCCCCAAGGAAATAAATGCAATCATTAAAAGTCTCCCAACCCAAAAAGTCCAGGGCCAGATGGTTTTAGTGCAGAATTCTATCAGACCTTCAAAGAAGATCTAATACCAATACTCCTCAAACTAGTCCATAAAATAAGCAGAAGGAACACTACCCAATTTTGATTATGAAGCCACAGTTACACTGATATCTAAACCACAAAAAGACCTATTAAAAAAAAAGAGAGAGAACTTCAGACCAATTTCCCTTATTAATATCAATGTAAAAATACTCAATAAAATTCTTGCAAACCAAATCCAAGAACACATCAAAAGGATCATCTACCATGATCAAGTAGGTTTCATCCCAGGGATGCAGGAATGGTTCAATATACAGAAATCCATCAATGTAATCCAATATGTAAACAAACTCAAAGAAAAAAAACCACATGATCATCTCATTAATTGTGGAAAAAGTCTTTGACAAAATACAACACCCATTCATGTAAAAGTATTGGAGGAAACAGGAATTCAAGGCCCATACCTAAATATAATAAAAGCAATATACAGGAAACCAATAGTCAATCTCAAACTAAATTGGGAAAAACTCAAAGCAATCTCATTAAAATCAGGGACTAGACAAGCCTGCCCACTCTCTCCCTACCTATTCAATATAGTACTTAAAGTTCTAGCCAGAGCAATCAGACAACAAAAAGAGATCAAAGGGATACAAATTGGGAAGGAGGAAGACAAGTTATCACTATTTGCAAATGATATAATATTATATGGTATGATATATAAACCACCCCAATAATTCTACCAGAGAGCTCATTAACAACTTCAGCAAAGTGGCTGGATATAAAATTAACTCAAACAAATCGCCTTCCTATACTCAAAGGATAAAAGGGCTGAGAAAGAAATTAGGGAAACAATACCCTTCATAATAGTCACAAATAATATAAAGTATCTTGACTAACAAAGCAAGAAAAAGATCTTGTATGACAAGAACTTTACATCTCTGAAGAAAGAAATTGAAGAAGACCTCAGAAGATAGAAAGAACTCCCATGCTGATTGGCAGGATTTGTATAGTAAAAATGGCCATCTTAGCAAAAGCAATCTACAGATTCAACCCATCAAAATTCCAACTCAATTCTGTATAGAGTTAGAAAGAGCCATTTGCACATTCATTTGGTACATCAAATGGACCTTGGTCGAAGGATGGGGCCACCCACCCATCTCAAAGTTTTTTTTTAACCCAGAAATGTTCCTGTACAAAGGAAGAACAGGGACAAAAAACTGGAACAGAGACTGAAGGAAGGGTCAACCAGAGAATGGCCCCACCAGGGGATATATCATGTTAGCAGACACCAAGCCCAATTCTGTTGCTGTGGTCAAGAGGCGCTTGAGGATAGGAACCAAGTGTGGCGGTCTGGCCAGCAACTGACCAATGTAGATGTGGATTGGAGCCAACCATCAGGCTGAACTCAGGGAACCTGGTTGCGGAGCTGGCAGAAGGGCTGGAGAAGCAGAGGGGGATTGTAACCCCATTGGCAGAACAACATAGGCTGGCCTGACCACCCAGTTCTCCCAGAGACTAGACCACCAAGCAAGGAGTGTACCTGGAGGGATCTATGGCTTTAGATACATATGTAGCAGAGGATGGCCTTGCCTGATAGCAATGGGAGGAGAGACCCTTGGTCCCAGGGAGGTTTGATGCCCTAGCATAGGGGGATGCTGGAGACGTGGGGTGGGAAGAGTGGGGTTGGGCAGGGGAACACTTTCATACAGGCAAAAGGGAGGGGGGAGGGCAAATGTGGGATTGGGGCGTGGCAGAGGGGTAACTGGGAAGTGGGGTATTATGGGATGGGAGGGTTGATGGAGGGGGTAACTGGGAAATGAGATATCATTTGAGATGTAAATGAATGAAATGATTAATAACAATAAGAGAGGGTGGGGAACACCCTTATAGAAGCAGGGGGAGGAGGGATGGGGTAGGAGATTTGGGGGTGGGGACCAGGGTGTAAATAAAGAAAGTATCTAATTTAAAAAAATAAGTCTTATAGGACTCATGAAATAAAATAATAGTAATAATAATAAAAGAAAACAAAAATTTTAAAGGTTTTTTTAATACTTAGGTTTCCTCCCCTCTCCTGTCCCAAATGTTTGAAGACTATATGTATATATGTATATATGTGTATGTATGTATGTGCGCACGCGCACGCGCGTGTGTGTGTGTGTGTGTGTGTGTGTGTGTGTGTATGTGTGTGTGTGTGTGTGTGTGTGTGTGTGTGTTTACACATGGGCAGAAGTGTGTGTGTGTGTCATACCTGGAACCTCACAGATGAAGGCAGAGCACCTACCACCGAGAAATATTCACAACCCCAAACCAATATTTTTTGTCTAAATCAGTGTCTTAATTAGGTTACTATTGCTGTGATTAAACACCTCAGCCAAAGCAACCTGGAGAGCAAAGGGTTTATTTCATTTACAGTTCCACATCAAAAGCAGTGATGGCAGGGGCTCAGTGCAGGAACCTGAAGGCAGGAGCTGATTCTGAAGCTATGGAGCAGTGCTGCTTACTGGCTTGCTCCTCATGGCTTGCTCTGCCTGCTTTCTTGTAGAAACTAGAATCACCAGCCCAGGGATAGTCCCACCCACGATGGACTGGACCAGTCCATATTAATCACTAATGAAGAAAACACCTACAAGATTGCCTCCAGCCTGATCTTATGAAGGCATTTTCTCAATTGAGCGTGTCTCTTCTCAGATGATTATAGTTTATGTCAAGTTGACACAGAACTGGCCAGCACAGCCAGATACTACAACCAATTGTTTGGATAATTTTCCTTTTATCACTTCTATATTTACTTCAGTTTTCTAGACAGCTGCCCCTGACAACCTGTCTGCTCTAATCGTGTATTTCTGTTTGGTTTTGGTTTAGGGTTTGGTCTTTTTTGGTTTGCTTTTGAGGAAGGACCCTAACTCACTATGTAACAATGGCTGGCCTGAAACTTGCTAAGTAGATCAGGCTAGCCTCAAACTCACAGAAAGATCTGTCTGCCTCTGTTTCTAAAGTGCTGGAATTAAATGTTTGTGCCACCAAGCCCAGCTAATGTGTCCCTTTAAAACTCTTAAACATCACGGTTAACACAGTAATATCTTGCAGAGGACGTGAGTTTGATTCCTAACACCCACATGGGCACTTAACTACCACCAGCAAATTCAGGTACAGGGAACTCAGTGGCCTTTTCTGGCCCCTGTGGGCCCTGCACTCATGTGCAGGAACCCATACTCAGACACAATATATACAAATAGTTGAAAAAATTAAGAGAAAATTTAGTCCTGCTGAGCCTGGGCCTGTGTTGAGGCAGCAAGTCAAGGTAGGGACTCATAATGAATTCACCTTGTAGTCAGGACCTCAAAAGGAAAGGAAGGGACTAGAGTTCTACTGTCTCTTTAACAGGGCCAATTCCAATGACTGAAAGAATTCCTATAGGCTCTCCCTCTTAAATCTCCATTACCTTCCAATAGGATCACACTAAAGAAACCAAGCTTTTGCCATATGAACCGTTCATGGACACTTAAGATACAAACTATAGCATAACAAATACCTTTAATTTTAGAAGTAATATCATTTACATACTAGAAAACTGACTTTTTAAACTGTCCAGTTTTATGAGTTTTGATAAATACCTATAATCATGTGATCATAGTATACTCCACCTCCAAAAGTTCCTACATGCCCTTTGTAGTTTTAAACACAGCCGTTATGATTTGCGTAGCCTTGTCTGAGCATGTAGGTTCTAACTCACTGGGGTAAGGGTCTGAAAGCATGACTGCTATGTCAGAGTGCAGAGTCACAGCTCCAAGCAGGAGTTAGTTTAGCTATCAAGTTTCTATTAAGAATCTTGGCAATCATCCCCAAAGATCTTTATAATGACTTACTAAAAAGAGAAACTAGAACCAATACAGCTGGAGACAGCCCAAGGGTATTAACAAAGTAGGCTAAAACTAGAGAGACACAGTATATCAAGTTCTACTCTTCATTCTTCCCAACATGAATGACAAAAGAACTTGGATATTTAGAAGGGATAAGAAGGGGAAGGATGGATGGAGAGAGAGACAGAACAGTAGGAGTAAATATGAACAAGCACAGTGATTTACTTACACAAGAATGCCATTATGAAATCTGTTAATTTTGTATAAAAAGTGACTAAAAATAAATAAGGGACAAAGAAATATAGCCTTCAGATGAATATATGACTGTTTTCTCTTTCCTGCTGTAATTTATACTCCCTTCTATTCCTACAAATAACATTTCTGAATTCTTCACGGTTGCTGGGGGCAATAGTGGAGATGTTAGAAGTTCTTGAACATCCCAGTGTCTGAGAATGGCTGTAAGAAATGCTACAAGAAACTTTTAGAGACCTAGCGGGATGTTTTGCATCAAACAAGACATGTTATTACTTCAGTAAAATCAAGAAAAAGATATTTCTATGTAATTTCATCCTACACTCTAAGCTTACAGATTTAAATAAAACCAAAACCAGAGACAAGAAATGAATGGTTTTGTCAGGAACCATAATGGGACAAGCTAATAACTAGCAGGTGATCATCCTGAAGTGGCCTGCCTCAGATTATTATATAATCTCCAACAGGTGAGCCCTCATTAAGCAAGGCTGTGAGGGACTAATTTTTGGAAAGATTCCTGCTATTAATATGCTTTTCCTGATATTATTAAACATAGATAACAATCACTAAGTAGGAGCACACCACCCTTTGAAGCAGATCTCTGCAGATCCACGAAGATGTACTATCTTGTAGTGATGCTATATAGACAAATAGATGACTTAAGTCTTAATGATGATCCTATAATTATATCTGTGATTATTAAGCCCTTTTATAATGGGTCTGCTATTAGGTCATTTTTTGATAGTCAAAGCTGCAATGAGAACTCTGTCAGTCGCCCAAGTGTCACCAGTTAATTGCTCCTAGATCATAACCAGATTTTCTCCTACCCAGAGCACTTTCCAAGAGGTTGTAAAACAATTAACCAAAGGTCATTAAAAGGGAACTAATGATTTATTATAGGTGTTAGGATAGAAGGTAAAATATCGACTGGGTTTATCGATACAAAACGTCACTAGTAACTTAGTTTTAAACCTTCAGTGAACCTGTGGAGCTCAGACAGGTGATGGATGTTTAGCTAGATAATTACTCCTAATGGATATGCATGTAAACATTTGCCGTTGTAAACTTCTATTTCAATTTATGATTTGATTTTTTTGTGTGAACTTGTGATGAATTTTGTAACATGTGATCATGTATTCTGAAAGATGTATAAGTACTGAGGACAAAGAGATGAGCGAGTTAAGATCAATAGAGGAGACGTTTTTCTTTCCCCACTTAGACTAGATTCTTTTCCCTTTCCCCACTTAGAGGATTTTTCCCTTTCCCCACTTAGAGGATTTTTCCCTTTCCCCACTTAGGATCTTTCTGTTTTTCCCCTTAGATAGCTTTCATAGGAAACGTTTTACAACTTGGAAATAAACTCTATAGTCACTTCTCTAAGTGTCTTCTCTTCCTGTGACTTGGGACTAGCAGGCTGAAAGTTAGAGCCCAGCAGTTCCTGCTGAGATAGACAAGGCTATTTATTTAATCCTTTGTGGCTTGAAGAAGTGCTAGGTGCCAGAAACTACAGTTTCTGGCCTCAGAGGATCACAGAAGGCAGGTCAGCTACAACAGCATGGTAACTTAGGCTTAGATAAGTAAACGCTTTATTATACAGCAACACTAAATATCTCCACAAAGTCCTACACTCCGCCTAAGCTCTTCCCCCGATGCTACCTCAAGAAGAACCGACAAGAAAGAACATCCCACCCCGGGGCTGGCCCCCTACATGGTTTAAAAGCAGGAGCTGCTCTGTGGCAAGTCCAGAGCAAGACCCTGAAACTGTAAATTGAAAGGTAGACATCACTAGAGTTTCAGAATAGTTCGCCTGTGGAAAATGTCTGCTCTCAATGGCCACAGAACACAGAGAGGATGTTAGTACGAGATGCTGAGAGAACATCAGGGCCTCTGCAACTTTGCTTAATGCCGAGAAGCTGCTTTTTAAATCATGCACCTCATTAATTCTTCCTTGTCCTTATGGAATATGCCTACTGAAATCTGAAGGCTTTGAACTGTTGAGCTTTCATCAATTATAAAATATCTATTACAGTACAGAGAGGGCAACACTTGTAGATATATTTTCTTTGAGGGGGTATGTAAGCTGCAGTAAAAATCAGGATTCACTCCCATCATGGCAGCACCTCTCCAGTACATTATCTTAAGAGGGAAAGGAGAGAGACAGACTTGCACTGAGCATCCCAAAGGGCTCATCTGTGTTGTCATCCTGACTATTTATTCCTCATACCAGCTGAACTCCCAAGCACAGCTCAGAGGAGCAGGAGCCACACATGCCCTAGCTCATTTAATCTCTTTACCTATGTTGTTTTTATAATTTTCCCCTTTTATTAAAACAGATTTCCTCCCACATAATATGTACTGATTATGATTTCTCCTCCTCTCCTCTCTGTTTCTCCCCTTACCCCAAATCTGGATCTATCCCATTCTGTCCCTCATAAGACAACACACTTCTTGAAAAAAACAAAATTTAAAAAGAAAAAAAGAAAACAGATTTCTAAGAAATAATAATAAAATGAAATGTAATAGGTTAAAACAAAAGCTAACAGAATTGGACAAGACAAACAGAAAGAAAAGAGCCCAAAAGAAGGCATAAAAATCAAAGACCCATCCATTCACACACTCAGGAACCACACAAAAATACTAAAAACTAGAAGGCACAATAGCAATGCAGAGGCCCTGTACATACCACCTCAGTCTCTGTGAGTGCTGTGAGTTTAGTTCATGTTGATTTAGAGAGCTTTGTTTTCTTGGAGTGCTCCATCCCCTCTGGCTCTCACACTCTTCCTGCAGTCTCTCCTTCAGTAGAGCCCTGAGGGGAGGGATTTCGCTTAGAGCTGAATGTTCCAAGGTCACTCACCCTGTATAGTGTCTGCTGTGGGCCTCTGTATTTGTTACCAGAGAAGGAGGAAAGTTCTCTCTTGATGGCTGAGCAAAGCACTGATCTATGAGCATAGAGAATGCTTGCCCAAAACTTAGAAATTAAGCTACAAATGTGCATTTACTTTATGAGGCTCTGATCTTAACGTGGATGTGATGTATCACCAAAAAACAAAAAGAAAAAAGAAAAAACAAACAAACGAAAATAACTGCACAGTTTTAAAAATGCAGTGAATTTTGAGTCTCATGTCTCCACTGTCAGTGGGAAGATAATGCACATCAGGAGAGAGAAAGACTTGAGGCCTTAAAGTGTATAGTGACTATAAAAAGCATGTGTGGCCATGTTCTCAGGTTGAGAGCCTATGCCACATAATACTTCCTGTGTTCCCTCATTTATCCTACAACCCAGAGTACAGTTCACAATGAAGTTGCTTCCTTGGAACAAATCAACTGCTGGAAGATTTTCTGCTTAGAATATTCTGAATGAGCTCAACAATATGTCATTGATGTGGTGCACCTGAGAAACAAGTATCTTTGGAAACGGTGGCTGACACAGCAGTATGATACACTGAGAGGTAGTAGAAACTAGCCAAATAACCAGTGTCTGCATTCTGCTTTCACTGAGAGAGAGAGGCTAGATCCAAGTGTGTGGGTTAGGTAAGATATGTGGAGGTCACACACTGAAGGAACATCAAATGGCAGAAGATGCACGCTGTTCACAGATCTCACAGAACCTCACATGAGCTCCAGAGGGAGGAAAGCCAGGCCAGGTACCCTCAACCAGAAGCAGGAGATGAAGACATTCAAGAAATTGTTAAGGCCTGTGATGAAGAACCCCTGGGCTTTCCAGTGTCATTGTGAATTGGCTAATTTGAGCACAACACACACAAGAGAAGACTTACTTTATTTGACTCTAGTGTTGACCATGAAGTTAATCATGGCCAACAGCTATGTTGTGTGTTGAATTTGGTGAGGATAAAAAACAAGTAGGCTATCACATGCACAAGCCACCACACAGGTGTTGGGAAATTTCAGCTGGGTCAAGGGGATGTGGCAAAAACTACTTTTGTCAGTCCTAAAATTAAACACATAGGAAGTTGTTACATAAACCAAATGTAAACATTTGTATACATTCATTTACACTCAGGCTACCTTGAGTAAAGCAAATATCCTATAAAGTCTGATTTGAGAGACCTAAAGAATACACATGGCTTTTTGTTACTAGTTCACTCCATTTTATCATTAAAGTACATACGCATTCATTAATGCTTGGATGACTGTCACCATCTGCTTAAAGGTGGACTGCTATGTATTACTTTACATGTTGTCTCAACTCTCAAGAGCAGTCTATTAGAGTAAGCAGACTTCTCATCACAGGAAAGGACTCTGAGACTCCAAGACTCTGAGAGGACAAGAATTGGGGAAGCCACAGAGCCAGGACTCAGATCCAGGTATACAAGTACAGAGTCTTTATCACAATTCTATCTTCCTCTGGTCAGTTTTCAAATACACTTAGAAAGTTCCATTGTTTACCCCATGCCTAGTGACTCCCACTGTTGGTGGATGACAGAGCCAAGTTTTTTCATGAAAATTAAGATACAGACTGGAGAGAGAAAGCACTGACATCTACATATATCAACTCTTCCTGGTATGTAGTTTCACTCCTTAGAACCCAGTTGGGGATGGGGAACAGGAGGGGACTGGCTTACCTGTGGCTCATCTTTATAGAATAAGCCAAACCTCCTCCTGCTCACTTCTACGAACTCCTTTTCTTTCTGGATCCAAAATCAGAGTCGATGGCAGCTGACCTAGGGGTCTGTGGTGGTTTGAATATGCTTGGTTCAAGAAGTGGCACTATTTGGAGGTTTGGCCTTGTTGGAGGAACTGTTACTGTGGGTGTGGCTTAAAAACCTTCCTCCTAACCACATGGGAGCCAGTCTTCTCCTAATTCTCCAGGTAGAGGTTGTTAGCCTAGCAACCTTTTTAAGATATTTTCATTTTGTGAGGCTCTTTGTAATAAAACAGCACACTTCTCTCAATTATTTGACTAACCTGTACAGGGCCAATCCCTGTTCAATCCATAGCAAGTGCCCTGTCTTCCTCCAATTCTCCATTCCCACACATATTCCCCAGACTTCTGCTTGAATGAATTAACAAACTCATTGAGCTCCTTAGTAGTATAGCACATTTCCTCATGGGCTACACTTTCTGTCTCCCCTCTAGGGGCCTGCTTTGCCTTAAGGTTTTACTGCTATGAACAGACACCATGACCAAGGCAACTCTTATACGGACAACATTTAATTGGAACTGGCTTACAGGTTCAGAGGCTCAGTCCATTATCAACAAGGTAGGAGCAGGGCATTATCTAAGGAGTGAAAGGACTGAGGTATCAGAATAAACTCCATTTTGATTTTAAGACTCCATTCTAAGTTAACTTGCATGGCCCCCACCCTTAAGATCTAAGAAAAAAAACACGAAATGTCCCTGGCAGTTGCAAAATAAGCCCAGCAGCTGCAGCTAGATGATAACAACAGAGTGTGCTAAGAAAACATGTCTTTCCCAGGTCAAGATGCTCCTTTTTGATGTATGCTTGTTCCTTGTGGTTGAATCAGGTGTTGTAAAACAATTATCTTAAAGGCTAACGTTTCTTTACCCTCTCATGTAATGCCAAGGCTTGGAAACCCCCACTTGTGGTCTTTTCCTTTATAAACCCCCTACCCCTAGACCTTGGGGCTGTTCTCCTATCCTGTTGCATCAGGAAGGTTTGTGGCCCAAGCTCAAGCTTGAATAAAGATTCTTATGTGCTTGCATCAGAGTTGTGGTTCCTGGTGGTCTCTTTGGGGTTTTCTCAATCTGGCACAACACAGGCATGTTGCAGGCGGAGCTGAGAGTTCTACATCTTCATCTAAATGCTGCTAGGAGAAGACTTGCTCCCACACAGTTAGGAGGAGGGTCTTAAAGCAATGCCCACAGTGGCATACTTCCTCTAACAAGGCCACACCTCCAAATAGTGCCACTTCCTAGGCGAAGTATACTCAAATTACCACAGGCTCAAATACTTAGAGAAACTCAGAATGGGATTGTTTTGCAAATTTATAAAAAGTCAACTTTAACAAATTTCACTTGGTCAGTGTAAAATTTGGAAGAATTTGTATGGGAAGGGACCTAAAAGGAAGGAAGGAAGGAAGGAAGGAAGGAAGGAAGGAAGGAAGGAAGGAAGGAAGGAAGGAAGAGATTTTAGCCTGGGCTTTAGAGAACAGCATCTTAAGGAGTCTAGATTCAGTGTGGAAATTCAAAAACTGAAAAGAATTCCAATTCTTTGTTCACTGAAATCTGAACTCAACGGCATCCTACAGCAATTGTCAGAAACCAGGAAAGGGAATAACATTTGAAATGTAAATAAAGAAAATATCTAATTTAAAAAAATAAGTCTTGTTGAACTCATGAAATAAAATAATAATAATAATAAAAGAAAACAATTTTTTAAAGATTTTTTTAATACTTAGGTTTCCTCCCCTCTACTGTCCCAAATGTTGAAGACTATATGTATGTATGTATGTATGTATGTATGTATGTATGTATAGATGTGTATATATGTATGTGTATGTGTATGTGTTTGTGTGTGTGTGTGTTTACACATAGGCAGTAGTGTGTTTGTGTCATACCTGGAACTAGCGCACGTGTGTGTGTGTGTGTGTGTGTGTGTGTGTGTGTGATTGATTGTGGGTATGAATGTGTATGAGTGTGTGTGTGAGAGAGTGTATGAGTATGTGTGTGAATATGTGTGTGTTTGTATGTGAGTGTGTGTGAGTGTGTTTGTATGTTTGTGGGTATGTGAGTATGTGTGTTGGAACTATGTGTGTTGTGAGTATGTGTATGTGAGTGTGTGTAAGTTTATATGTGTTGTAACTATGTGTGCTGTGAATATGTGACAGTGAGTATGGGTATTGATAAAGTGTGTATGTGTATTTGTGTGTGAATGTATGTGTGAGTGTGTATATGTGTGTTATGAGTATATGAGTGTATATGTGAGAGTGAGTGTGTGTAAGAGAAAGTGTGAGTATGTGTGTCAGAGTATGTGTATGTGTTTGGGTGTGTGTGTGTTCTACCATGTGAAAACTATTCACCTTCCAGCCACACTCCCTAAGAAAGGTACAACTACTTCCTTCTCCACAGCACACCGGGAAGGGTAAGAAATGAGCACACACGGGAACATCTGAGGGTGAACTAGAGTCTAGTGTGGCTACACTATCTGGTCTCTGGCTCACCTACAGACCTGCAAATGTGCCCACTGTCCCTTGAAAAAATACTTTTATGTTTGTGTTGTCAACAGCAAGACTGGCCAAGATCTCTGAGACCCCGGTCCAATACATCCCAAGCTACCCTACATGCTGAAGACAAGAATATCTATGAAAGGTTGGAACCAGAGTCTAAAGGGAGGAATGGTTCTCTTGGCCATTGAAACCAGGAGTCTTGTTTTCATGCTATCCCCATCCAAATGCCCCTTCCCCTCTGTCTCTCTGTGTCTCTGTCTCTCCTCCTCCTCCTCCTCC
>NC_034602.1:970562-974308 GCF_900095145.1 Mus pahari | reverse complement strand
TGGGTAGGGGAGCAGAGGTGGGGGGAGGGGTATAGGAAAGTTTCGGGATAGCATTTGAAATGTAAATAAAGAAAATAATAAAAAAAAGGAAAAAAAAAGACAAATTTTGTTTTGTTTTGTTTTTTTACAAATGATTTATCTATTTTTACTTTATGTACATTGATATTTTGCCAGCATTTATGTCTGTGTGAGGGTGTTGGATCCCCTGGAACTGGGGGTAAATACAGTGGTGAGCTGTCATGTGGGTAATGGAAATTAAACACAGATCCTCTGGAAGAGCAGCACTCAGTGCTCTTAACCACTGAACCATTTCTCCAGCCCCCATAGCCAACATCTTATGCAAGGCCATGAGGCCTTTAAAGTGAAGTACTACAGTTTTCTAATTATATTTACTTTTCCAGTAAAGATGATTTTAAGTAAATCAATTTAGTGTGTGTGTGTGTGTGTGTGTGTGTGTGTGTGTGTGTGTGTAACTTTTCAGGTCATAAGAATCTTTAGTGCTGGTCTAATCTGTTATTTTCATAAATGAGGTTGAAGCAGGAGAAACAGTAGCTTGCCCAAGGTCATACAGACATTGCTAGCAGATCTGAGCCCCGTGACTATCTCCACCTTTTATGGATATTCTATAGAGGCAGATGCGCAAATTGAGTGTTTGATGATAAACTACAGTGTGTGGAGTATGAACTACTGTTTACAACTGTTGCAGCTATGTCACTAGTAACCCTGAAAAAAAAAATCCCAAGAATCAATCCAAAACATCACTTCTGACTTTGGGAGCTGACATGGTGGGGACAATCTAGGGAAAGTTCTTGCATATAACCCTTGAGAAGTTCCATCTGCCTGCAAGTTCTAGCACAAAAGCACCAGAACGCTGATGAATCTGTCTAACTCTCTGACAGTTGCTGAACACTTTTGATTAAGAAACATACATAAATGAGCAGCATTTTTAAAGTTAGCTAAGGCTGAAACAAAATGTCTTCCATGTTGCTAAAGATCAATGAGTCATCCAAAAAAGGTGAGGGGGATTTCTGAACTGTTTTGAATTATTACTACAACTAAAACATAAGCATCACTCACTCACTGATGGAATACGGCCTCACCCACAATACTGCATTTCTGAGAGTATGCACTTACACCAGTACAAAAGCTTTCACCCAGGCAGCAACAGCATAATCTCTACAAAGGTCCATCACTCAGAATTCAATTTCACGCAGAAACTGGTAAGATTTCACATTAAATTGAAGGTATTTTCAAAAGCATTTTTCAAGTTAAAGCTACCGTAGTCACATTTCAAATATATAACATATATAGACATAATAGTTTAAACACTACCTAATTACCTTACAATCCCTGGCTGCCTACACAATTACAAGTGTGTTATGCAGAACTGAATTGAAACAGACACAGTAAATATAAAATAACCCCACTGTGAAATATCTTCTGGGATTAGAGAATAAATGCATCCGCTTGGATCTTTGCATTGGCTCATGAGAGCCCAGATTCTTCATGTTGCACTTTCTTCTCCATTGATGTAGCATCCTGAACATAACAAGGATTGTTAAACTGTCATGCTAATACAGAACTGAATTGCATTTATGCTGCATCAGTTAAAACTCTGTCGTAACAATGGTATGAAAAGAATATTCAAGCTGCTTCAATGGAACAGACAGAAAGTGGATGCTCTACAAAACCTACCTTGATGGTCTTATTCAACAGGAATAACTTTGACAAGGAAGGTGTCATGGGATTTCCCCTAAGATGATGTTTAAGTGAGCCATTCTACCAGTGATAATTAATACATCTAGTGCTATTTTTAGTTTCAATAGCAAATAAATAGCAGCAAATGATCCTTTTATCATAAAAGCATTAATAAAGTTGCTTGTGAGAAACAAAGTGATGTTTCTTGCACAAATGGAATAAAGCATCTGTAGACTAAAAACATGGAGAGAATTCTAAAGCAAAATAAAGAGCATTCAAAACCTTAAAAATCTAGGTAGACTGTCATGAGACATCAATTGATGCTAAAACTCAGAAGAAGCATATATTCACTCTCTCAAGGCCTTTTCTACAGATGCTTCACAAGTTGCTAAGGGAAAAGCAGCAACTTTAGAGAGTTAAGAACTATCATACAGTTAAGCCAAGGGTCAAAGGTCACATTACCAGCAACCAGACAAGTTTACTCCTGTGTGTGCTCCTGATACATTCTGAGAAGAAACATCACTTCTATGACATTCTTGCCAAAACTCTGTAATCCAAACCACGAGGAGACATGAGATTAACTGAAATGGAGTCAATCTACTGATCTCTTCAAAGCCACCATGGCCATGAAAGGCAAGAAGTAAGAATGTTCTAGATAAAAGAAGCATGAGATGCATGATAAATAAATCTAGCACGTGATCTGAGACTTTCTTTCACTCTGGAGGACATTATTGAGACAATTGCCAGAGTGTGCCAGATCTTTAGATCAAATTACAGCAATGTTTAAGTATCAATTTATTGACTGAGAAGTGTAGCATGATTATCCAAACAATCTTGTTTTCAGGAACTTTATATTGAAGTACTAGGGGAGAGTCATCAGACATTAGACTTACTCTGAAGAGATTCGTTAAAAAATACATATATTTGTGCATGTACATACATATAGAAAGATGGCTGCATGGCTATATAGATATGTAGGTTTGTAAGATATTTATATGTACATGAATCTATAGATATGTGAGATGGGTAGATGGAAGAACAGACAGGGAGATAAAGGACAAAAAAGGAAGGAGAAAAAGATGAACAAAGAGAAGTAGGAAATGGGGAAAGAGTAAGAAAGAAAATTAATGCAAATATGCAAATGCAACTTTGCAAAATATTAAAAACTAGAGCATCTAGATGGAGGATATATGGGAATCCCTTGTATGACTCTCAAATAAGGTTATTTCAAAGTGAAATAAAAACTTAAGAAGCACAGTGTGTGTGTGTGTGTGTGTGTGTGTGTGTGTGTGTGTGTGTGTGTATGTGTATTAAAACATTTGTTAAGAAACTTAAAATAGCCAAACATGGTAGCACATGGCTGTAAACCCAGAAAACACAAGATAAAACAGAAGAATCAGAAGTTCAAGGCCAACCTGTGCTACATGGCTAGTTTGAGGAGAGCCTGTGATTTATACTGAGCTAAGTCTCAAAAATAAATATATAGAATTACAAAAGTAATAACACATATATTTCTGTGATGTAGGTAATGGTAGATATTATAGGAACTAAACTAAGATCAATGTTTGAAAAGTTTTTTACTCAAACTTGTAGGGAAAGAATTAACCCAGCAAAACGATTGGAACAATCAAATGAGCAGATAATGAAAATAATAAAATAATGAATATACAACACTTACATCAACATTGAGCTTCTATTTACAAAGATTTAAAATAATGAAAAAACCATACCAAAAATATAAGTTGTGCCAGCATTACTATACTTCTAGAGCATGATTTGTAAACAGCAAATAATTTCTGAAAACATTTGTGCATTCACACAATTGTGCATAAGAATTGAGAAACTGAATATAAAAATATTAGCTACTTCTAAAATCATTACAATCAGTTGGATTTAAAACACAGTTTTCCAAACCAAGTAAGATATACAGAAGAGCCGGGTGTGGTGGTGCATGCCTTTAATCCCAGCACTTGGGAGGCAGAGGCAGGTGAATTTCTGAGTTCAAGGCCAACCTGGTCTACAGAGTGAGTTCCAGGACAGCCAGGGCT
>NC_034602.1:959435-970432 GCF_900095145.1 Mus pahari | reverse complement strand
AAAAAAAAAACTGAAGACCCACCCAAAGCAGAAAACATTGGCTACTGATATTTTTGATTAATCCAGTGCCAACAACCCCAGGTACAGGAAAACTGCTAACTAACCACCTTTACGAGAATACTCACAGATAGAGCTTAGCAGAATTGGTGAGTGTGGAGGTCATTGCTCTTCTGAACAGAAGGGAAGCTAGCAAAGCCACCTTGGCTTTGGGTAATCCACTTCTTCAAATGGACTTTTTTTCTACTCCGGGTGGAATATTATTGAACTAGTCACTGCACTGAAGAGACAGGCAAGGTTAACACTGGAGATTGCACTGTAGCCATTGGATAAACAATGTGAAAAAGCCAACAGAGGCAGACAGATGCTCTTAGAGTTAACTTACCTCAAATTCTTTATGCATGTGGAGTGCCCTCAAGGTTTTGTGAAAAACAGGAATAATTAATTTAGCTATGATGATTTTGGAGACTCAGAGATTAATTATCACTTCAGCTTTTTCCTTTGGCCTAATCTCATTAATTTTGTATTTATTTTAAATGGCTCTCATTTAGGGTTCTCTGATTCCATGTGTGATGGTTAATAATATTCCAGCTATCTACTTTAAGCCAATTTGTTTGTTATACAGAAATGATTTGCATTTGATCTTCTCCTACAAGCAGATACTTGTTTGCTTTTAAAAAGTCTAAAATAGAACATGAAAATTATTTGACAGGGGCCATGGACAGGTTACTTAACTCTGAGCCATTCTTAACAAAGTAATAGAAAGAAATGTTGGCTAGAAAGCAAAGAGATGAGACAGTCAAATGGAGAGACACCAGAGCCTCTCTCAATGTCCACTCCATTCCTGCCTGGAACCCTAGGTGATGGGAAGAAGCACCAAAATAATTTTGGGGAGTCCTTTAAGATTGTGAACATCACTTCCTACACTCAGCCTGGCAGAAAGAGTACTACATACCTTCTATACCAATGGCGCCCTAGTGTCATGAAGGGTAAGTCCCATGGCTTTTCCAATGCATAGCTCTTGAGTCTGCTAAAGCTTTTTCCAATTCAATTAAGGTTATACTCAGTTTACACCTTTAACATTTTGAATTACATTCACCCTCAGGTTCCTAGTAGAGAAGTAAAGATGATTTTTTTCTCATGTGTCATGTTTTTTATATATTGGTTAGAGGACACCAATATCCTCTAATTGCCTACTGATCCAACAAAGAAGCGGCCAGCCATATGCTATGTTTGATTTTAAATTTGTAGTGTTTTTAAAACAGACTACTAGGCATGATGGTGTATCACTTGTTAGGCTGAAGCAGAACTGTCAGTTTAAAACTAACCTGGGCTACATAATGAAACTAAGTCACAACAAGAAACAGATTAATTTTTAAAAATAACACTATCATACTTTAAGTGTATGTCATTTCTTTTTGCATAGTCTTGAGTATCTGAATTATATTACTATTCTACACAAACTAAACTAAGCCTGTAAATAGTGTGAATGGGTAAAGGTACTTGCCACCAAGTGTGCTGGCCTGAATTTAATCCCCAGATCCATATGGAGAGAACTGATACATGCAAGTCATCTTCTGACTTCCACATGCTCACTGTGACACATGGAAGGAAGAATGAGAGAAAGAAAGAAAGAAAGAAAGAAAGAAAGAAAGAAAGAAAGAAAGAAAGAAAGAAAGAAAGAAAGAAAGAAAGAAAGAAAGAAAGAAATAAGTCCAACCAGGCTGAAGAGGACACTAAAGCTGAAATCAAACCAAAATCGGTAAAATAAAAACACCATACTCAATTTTTAAAACAAACAATGATTGCAAATGAATTTGTTGTGATTGCTAAGATAGGGTCTGACTATATAGGCTAGGCTAGATTTGAACTATTAATTTTCTCATCATGTTAATTCAGCTTCCTAACAACTTTGTGTGTGTGTGTGTATGTGTGTGCATACATGTGTGCCTCTGTGTGTGTGCATGCATGTGCATCTGTCTTTGTGTATGTATGAATGTGTGTGTGTGCTTATGCATGTGTTTGTGCATGTGTGTATGTGTTTGCATGCATGTGTGCCTTTGTGTGTACATATGCATCTGTCTTTGTATGTGTGCATGAATATGTGTGTGTGCTTATGCATGTGTTTTTGCATGTGTGCATGTGTTCATATGGAGGTGCACAAGTGTGTGTTTATGAGTATAGAGAACAGACACCAACCTTAGATATCATCTTCAAGGACGCCATCTACCTCCTCTGTCTGAGACAGCATCTTTCTATAGCATCCAACTCACTAGCTATGTTAAACTTGCTGGCTTATAAGCTTCGGGAATTCTGTCTCTGCCTCCCCAGTGCTGGCATGTTAGGCTCATCCACCATACCTGGCATTTTCACATGGGTCGTAAGGATTCAACTCACATCCTCATGTTCACGAAGCAAGCACTGCCCTTTACTGAAAGAGCTATCCCCCAGTTCCTAATAAACTTGTAAGTTTAACCTCAGCATAAAGAAAAGTGAAGTTGGAGGCAGAAAGATCACCATAAGTTTGAGGCCAATCCAGTCTATATAGTAAGACCCTGACTGAAAAGATCAAAAGGAGAGAAAGTCATAAAAGTAAATCTTTAACTTTTTTTAGTCAATTTATTCTTATGGATAATAGCTTACAACAATCTTGAAACAATTTCATGTGTACTAGAACAGTATTGAATAAATGGGTGATAGACAGACACACAGACAGACATGATAGGTACATACATACATACTATGTACTAGAACAGTATTGAATAAGTGGGTGAAAGACACACAGACAGACATGATAGGTACATACATGATAGATAGATAGATAGATAGATAGATAGATAGATAGATAGATAGATATACATACATACATAAACACATACATACATACCTTCCCTATGTGTGGACTGGTGGTTCCAGCATATCCAGTAGACACTAAAATCTGCAGGTGTCCAGAGCCTCATAAATTAAATGTGCATATATCCTACATACATCCTCCCATTCCCTTAATGTGGAAGAGGGTGCATATGTATTTGTGTGTGTGTGTGTGTGTGTGTGTCTGTCTGCACATGCTCGCATGCTCATATGAAGACCAGTGGTGAACCTTGGGTGTCTTTCTCAATTCCTTCCCTACCATATTTCTTGAGACAGGGTCTTTCATAGAAGTTGGAGGTCAGCAATAGATAGACAAGCTAGTCAACAAGCCCCAAGAACCCTCCTGTCTGAGCCACCCTCCCATCCCCTAGCACAGGGATTGCACAGAAAGGTATGCATCCAACCAAACCCTTTCTTATACACTAAATGTTTAGGAGACAAGGTTAAATGAAAAATCTGTGCATGTGCAACACACACATAAGTTTTCTCACATTTCCAGTCTGGAATTGATTGAATTCATAGTTATTTAACCAGTGGATAAAAAGGCCTACTGTATCTGTATTTTCAGCTGCAAACATCAAGAATAAATAGTATTCCTTAGAGCAAAGATCAGTTGTTTGTATTTTGAGGCATGGTCTCATAATTTAGCTTTGGCTGACCTGGAATTTATCATGTACCTAGGCTGGCCTCAAACTATCCACATACCTCATTCTCACCAGTACCAAGATTACAAAACAGGGCCACCATTACTAGCCTAAAAATATTTTTGTTTTTCTTTTTCTGCTATTTTTATGTGTATGAGTATTTTGCACAAGTATAAGTGTTCCATGTATGTGGCTGGTGCTGTAGAGGCCAGAAAGAATCAGATCTCCTGGAACAAGAGTTACTGACAGTTGTAAGCTACCATCTGGATGCTGAGAACTGACCTTGAGTCTTCTAGAGGAGCAGACATTGTTCTTAACTGTGAAGTCACCCCTCCATCATTTCGAAAATATTTTTAAATAGTAGTTCCAGTAAAAGAACCAGGGCTCCTTGGAGAAAGAAATTACTCCAGTGCTGGAGAAAGGTACATATAGGATGGCCCTAGAACCACCAATCAACCTAAAAGTAATGAGATGCTAAAAACAGTATCACACTCTATCAAACAGACATAAAATATAAATTGATAATTTTTACATCAAAATGAATGAGAGCAGAAAGTAGCTCATTATAGCTGAATGCCAATTATCTGTGGAAATTAGTCTAATGAAAAGACTACAAAAGGCCCATTAAGTTATCAATTCAGATTTAATATAACAACACATACTAAACCTGTGAGGGGAACAAGCTTGATGAGAAATAAGATCCCAAGCCGGACGTGGTGGCGCACGCCTTTAATCCCAGCACTCGGGAGGCAGAGGCAGGCGGATTTCTGAGTTCGAGGCCAGCCTGGTCTACAAAGTGAGTTCCAGGACAGCCAGGGCTATACAGAGAAACCCTGTCTCGAAAACCAAAAAAAAAAAAAGAGAGAAATAAGATACTTATCTAGTCTTAAAGCATTTCCTCACAAGGTACTTAAAAGGAAAAATACTAACTATACAATAAGAAAATCAGTAAGTCATTAATGACCTAGTTTAACCTAATCAGATTTAACATCACCAAGGCTGGGCAAACAGACATTAAAGCTCTGTCAGACGTGAGCCACAGGGAAGACACAGAATCACTTCAGAGGTGTTCCAGGCTAAAGTACATACCCTAAATGTGATCATTAGACCCATTAGACAATGCAACTGAATATTCCATAATACAACTGCCCTTCACACTTTCAATGTCTTAAACGATAAAGAAACGTTTTCCTAAATGGAAGGAGGCTGAGCTTACCTTTCTAGCTCAAGATTATTAGTGAAGACATGGGGAACCCAGGATACTCATAGAAAAACAGAGATGCAAATAGGAAAAAAGGAAAAACAAGGAACACTTTGGAGTGAGGAGCAGGCTGAGATGACAGCAGAGTGCATTGTGTGCTCCAGGAGGAGCATAACAGAAAACAAGAACCTACAGATGACTCTTGGTACTGTGACTAAATTAGAACACAGGCAAGAATGCAGTACTATATCAGCACACTATAATTATTTGGAAGAATATTCTTCTTGTGCTTTAAAATTAAGGGCTATAGGAATAATGTTTGTAACCTATTTTCGAATAATTCAGGACAAAGTAATAGTAAATGTGTATCTGTAGAAAATAAAGCAAAAATGTCCAAATACTAAAATGATTGCAACTTGTGGATTATTTTATTTTCTTACAAGTTATTCTAAAAGTGAAAGCAACTCCAATTAAAAATTTAATTTAAAGGGCAAGTATCAAGAACTAGATTATATTTACTTTGCTTATAATTAAAATTCTCATGAGAATTTCATAAAATGTATCTTGATCATAGAGATACTCTCAACCTTTCCCATATTTACCCCCTTCCCCCATGCACTCATCTCTGTAACCTCATTCTCTTTAAATCCAGGAAATCTAATTTGTGCGGCCCACAAACTTGTGACTGTGTGGTCATTCACTGGATCTTTGTTGATGTAATGGTAGTTGTCCTTTAAATAAAACAGACTCTCCATCTCCCAGCAGCTATGAATGGACATTAGCTTCTCAGCTAGGGATAGACCCCAGTGCCCACCACCCATATCCATGCTGGGATTCTGTCTGACTTGAGCTTCTGTGGGTCTAATGTACTCTGTCATTGCCACTATGCAACTGTCTTTCTGTGCTCAGAAAACAGTTCTCTTGGCATCATCTACTGCCTCTGATTCTTATAATATTCCCATCCAGTCTTCTAAAATTTTGTTGAACTCTTTCTCACAGGGTATGGAAATTATTCATAGTGGAATATACTTAGGACATGCAGAAAGCTAGAAAGAAGGAATACATTTCCTGTTAATAATATCTGCAAACAGAAAACAGATTGCCACACACGTGACAGGCCCAAAAGCTTAGCCACAGTCCTGAGGTGAAAAGTTCAAAGAAACTTAGTCTCCTGGAACCATGGCATCCTGTAAAATAAATGCTCCAAATCTGTCCTTGCTTTAGTCGGTGAACGGATCTGTGTGCTTTCCTTCAATATTGTTTTATTACAAGTGCCTCTAAGGACTGATTTTGACATATAGCTAAGTTATATTAGCCTTCACTAGTGTTCCAATATCCTAGGAAATTGTTGAGCCAACCTTGGGCTTTGATTCTTGTAAGAATGTTACTCATTCAGATGAAAACACCTCCAGTGTTGATAAACAGTGATAGAAATCAGGCATTACATTTTACTAGAATAGAGCTAGTAACCTCAGAACTAGTCTATATAGCATACTTAGAACAACAACAGAGTCACTCCCACACACAGGAATTTACAATGACCTAGGAAGAAGGAAGATTGTGGTCTAAGAAGGAACTAGAGTAAATACTTAGAACAATAGATAGCTGAGTAACTCCCATACACAGGAATTTACAATGGCCTAGGGGGAAGGTAGACTATACAATAGACTAGAATTGGAAGTATGGCAAGGGCATGAAGCCCTTGCCCCTGGCTTCTAAGATTAAGATGACCTTAGGTGGAGCTACTTTTGATCCCAGTTGTTAACATTGATTTTAATCCCAATTGGTTCCTGTAAGCTTTTTGTATGCATTCCCCTGTTTCATGTAAAAGTCACTTATAAGTCTGATGCTCACTTTGAGACAAATTACATTCAGATACAACACTTCCTTGTGTCCATATTTGTTTGTCACTTTTGACTCCTGCCCACCTGTACCGGGACCCTGATTTCTCCTGAGGATTGAAGAGGACTGACTGAGGCTGGTCTGCGGCAATAGATATCTTAATTTGCCTCTCACTCAGAGCCTGACTAGTGAAACTTAAGGCAGCAATCCCTCAGCAATGTATGTATCAACTCCTTATATGTAGCAGGAACACAAAGAATACACAAGAGAATAATTCACTGATTTACCTTATTTAAGTCATACAAATATTCAAATGATTATTTATAAGGTCTTTGTGATTATTATCGTATTTATTTTTCAGGAGATATTACTGCATTTTACAAAACAACAACCTTAGGGATGGATTTAGGAAAATACTGACATGTTACATGATGGGAGGTCAAGAATAGGAGAAAATGGAAAATGAGGTAATTTGCGGAAAAGACTGGATAGTGGGTGGTATTTCTTTTTCTTTAGTTTTAAACTCTGTCATGGAAAAATAATGTTGAAATGTTCATATTCTTATCAATTTTGATATTAATATATGGAATAATGGCTTTCACAAGTGTGTTGGTTTGAATAAGCAGGCCCTACCCAGAGATTTGCACAGGTGACGAACTGAGAAAGAGGAAGTAGGCAAAGGTCACTGTGACAGGGAAGAAAACCAGACTTAAAGGCCCACAGACATATGAGAATCAGGGAGGTGGCTAATCAGATTCTCCTCTGGCAGAGGGAAGAAGAATAATCTCCCCAGAAAGACCCTAAGATCTGCATATCTGCAACATCGTTTTTGCTGCAAGAACGGCCTTCCAGTTTCTGTCTACATCCTGGAGTTGACTCTGTGCCAAGCTGTCCATGCTCAAATCCCAGGAAAGAGCTGGTATCCCACGAGTGCTCACAAGACTGTGAGCACAGGTAAGACCACCACTTCTGCTCAGAGGGACCCACCCAGGGCCCTCAGGACACAGGAACCGGGGAGCAGCCTGTGCTAGGGTCCTTCTGGTTTCCATCTGCATTCCAGAGCTGACCCTGTGGCACAGCTCTCCATACACAAATTCTGCCTGGAAAGAACTCCTCTCCCAGGAGGGCTGACATGCAGGCTTACAGAAGAGACAAGTCACAGTCAGAAACAGCAAGACCAGCTAACACCACAGATAACCAGATGGCAAAAGGCAATGGCAAGAACATAAGCAACAGAAACCAAGGTTACTTGGCATCATCAGAACCCAGTTCTCCCACCACAGCAAGTCCTGGATACCACAAAACACTGGAAAAGCAAGACTCTGATTTAAAATCACATCTCATGATGATGATACAGGACTTTAAGAAGGACATAAATATCTCCCCTAAAGAAATAAAGGAGAACACAGGTAAACAGCTTGAAGCCCCTAAAGAGGAAAAATAAAAATCCCTTAGAGATTTGCAGGAAAAAGTAAGAAGGACATAAATAACTCCCCTAAAGAAATAAAGGAGAACACAGGTAAACAGCTTAAAGCCCCTAAAGAGGAAAAATAAAAATCCCTTAGAGATTTGCAGGAAAAAAAACCAAACAGGTGAAGGAATTGAACAAAACCATGCAGGATCTAAAAATGGAAATAGAAACAATAAAGAAATCACCAAGGGCAACAACACTGGAGATAGAAAACCTAGGAAAGAGATCAGGAGTCACAGACACAAGGATCACCAACAGAATACAAGAGATAGAAGAGAGAATCTCAGGTGCAGAAGATACCATAGAAATCATTGACACAACAGTCAAAGAAAATGTAAAATGCAAAAAGCTCCTAACCCAAAACATCCAGAAAATCCAGGACATGATGAGAAAACCCAACCCAAGGATAATAGGTATAGAAGAGAGCAAAGATCCCCAACTTAAAGGGCCATAAATATCTTTAACAAAATTATAAAAGAAAGCTTCCCTAACCTGAAGAAAGAGATGCCCATGAACATACAAGAAACGTACAGAATTCCAAATAGACTGGACCAGAAGAGGAATTTCTCCCATCAAATAATAATCAAAACACCAAATGCACAAAGCAAAGAAAGAATATTAAAAGCAGTAAGGGGAAAAGGCTAAGGAACATATAAAGACAGACTTATCAGAATTACACCAAACTTCTCGCCAGAGACAATGAAAGCTAGAAGATCCTGGGCAGATGTCATACAGACCTAAGAGACACAAATGCCAGCCCAGGCTACTATATCCAGCAAAACTCTCAATTACCATAGATGAAGGAACCAAGATATTCCATGACAAAACCAAATTTATACAACATCTTTTCCACAAACCCATCCCTACAAAGGATAACACCAACACAAGGAGGGGACCTACACCCTCAAAAAAGCAAGAAAGCAATCTTCTTCAAACAAACCCAAAAGAAGATAGCCACATAAACATAAAAATAACATCAAAAATAACAGGAAGCAATAATCTATTCCTTAATATCTCTTAACATCAATGGACTCAACCCCCCCCCCAAACCATAGAATGACAGACTTGATATGTAAACAGGACCCAATATTTTGCTGCATACAGAAAATGTATCTCAGTGTAAAAGAAAGATACTACCCCAAAGGAAAGGGCTGGAAAAACAATTCTCCAAACAAATGGTCCCAAGAAACAAGCTGGAGCAGTCATTCTATTGAATAAAAGGAACTTTCAACCAAAAGTTATAAAAAAGGATAAAGAAGGACACTTCATACTCATCAAAGGAAAAATCTACCAAGATAAACTCTCAATTCTGAACATCTACACTCCAAATGCACGGGCACCCACATTCATAAAAGAAACTCTAAAGCTCAAAGCACACATTGTACCTCAAACAATAATACTGGGAGACTTCAAGACCCCACTCTCATCAATGGACAGATCATGGAAAAACAAACTAAAAAGAGACACAGTGAAACTAATAGAAGTTATGAACCAAATGGATTTAACGGATATCTATAGAACATTTCATCCTAAAACAAAGAAATATACCTTCTTCTCAGCACCTCATGGTACCTTCTCCAAAAGTGACCATATAATTGGTCACAAAACAGGCCTCAACAGATACAAGAAGACTGAAATAATCCCATACATCCTATCAGATCACCACAGACTTAGGCTGGTCTTCAATAGCAACAAAAACAACAGAAATCCCACATACACATGAAAGCTGAACAACGTCCTACTCAATGATAACTTGGTCAAGGAAGACATAAAGAAATTAAAGAGTTTTTAGAATGTAATGAAAATGAAGCCACAGCATACGCAAACTTATGGAACACAATGAAAGCAGTGTTAAGAGGAAAAGTCAGCTCGGAGTGGCCACCCCTCCAAAAAAAAATTGGAGAGAACATACACACAAACTTGATAGGACACCTGAAAGCTCTAGAACAAAAAGAAGCAAATACACCCAAGAGGAGTAGAAAGCAGGGAATAATCAAACTCGGGGCTGAAATCAACCAAGTAGAAACAAAAAGAACTATACAAAGAATNAACAAAACCAAGAGCTGGTTCTTTGAGAAAATCAGCAAGATAGATGAACCCTTAACCAGACTAGCCAGAGGGCACAGAGAGAGTATCAAAATTAACAAAATCAGAAATTAAAAGGGAAACATAACAACAGAAACTGAGGAAATTTAAAAAATAATCAGATCCTACTACAAAAGCCTTATATTCAAATAAACTGGAAAAGCTGGATGAAATGGACAGTTTTCTAGATAAATACAAAATACCAAAGTTAAATCAGGGTCAGATAAACCATCTAAACAGTTCAATAATCCCTAAAGAAATAGAAGCAGTCATTACTTATGCTCAGGACCAGATGGGTTTAGTGCAGAATTCCAGCAAACCTTCAAAGAAAACCTAATACCAATACTCTTCAAACTACTCCACAAAATAGAAACAGAAGGAGCACTACCCAATTCATTCTATGAAGCCACAGTTACACTGTGTATTCTCCCTTGGAGATGGATCAGTTTCTGTCTAATCAGGAACTTTTCACAATTTCCTTTCATAGAGGACTTCAAAAGAGTTTGGTTTTTTTTTTTTCTACTTCTATCATGTTTAATGTTCCAAATAGATTTTAAAAACTGGTTGAGTGCATATTACTTTTAGCTTCAGAAGATATCATGTATATTTAAGAGGCTTTTAACTATTATGAAATATTTTGATGACTTAAAAAATGTCAATATTAGCTCAAATCTAAGTGGATCAAGGAACTCCACATAAAACCAGAGACAGCCGGGCATGGTGGCACACACCTTTAATCCCAGCACTCAGGAGGCAGAGGCAGGCAGATTTCTGAGTTTGAGGCCAGCCTGGCCTACAAAGTGAGTTCCAGGACAGCCAGGGCTATACAGAGAAACCCTGTCTTGAAAAACAAGAAAAAAAAAAGAGAGAGAGAGACACTTGTACT
>NC_034602.1:950956-957649 GCF_900095145.1 Mus pahari | reverse complement strand
ATCATCAGGGGAATCCAAATCAAAACAACCCTGAGATTCTACCTTACACCAGACAGAATGGCTAAGATCAAAAACTCGAGTGACAGCAGATGCTGGCAAGGATGTGGAGAAAGAGGAACACTCCTCCATTACTGGTCGGATTGCAAGCTGGTACTCTGGAAATCAGTTTGGTGGTTCCTCAGATAATTGGACATAGTTCTACTGGAAGATCGAGCAATACCTCTCCTGGGCATATACCCAGAAGATGCTCCAACATGCAGTAAGGATACATGCTCCACTATGTTCATATATTTATTCACTTATTTATAATAGGCAGAAGCTGGAAAGAACCCAGAAGTCCCTCAACAGAAGAATGGATACAGAAAATGTGGTACATTTACACAATGGAGTACTACCCAGCTATTAAAAGTTAACTCATGAAATTCTTAGACAAATGGATGGATCTGGAGGATATCATCCTAAGTGAAGTAACCCAATCACAAAAGAACACACATAATATGCACTCAGTGATAAGTAGATATTAGCCCAGAAGCTAGGAATACCAAAGATACAATTCACAGACCACATGAAGCTCAAGAAGAAGGAAGACCAGTGTGGATGCTTTGGTCATTCTTAGAAAGGGGAACAAAATACTCACTGGAGCAAATACGGAGACAATGTGTGCTCAGAGACTGAAGGAAAGGCCATCCAGAGACTGCTCCACCTGGGGATCCATCCCATATGCAGTCACCAAACGCAGACACTATTGTGGATGCCAAAAAGTGCTTGCTGACATGAGCCTGATATAGCTGTCTCCTGAGAGGTTCCCCCAGAGCCTGACATATCCAGAGGTGGATGCTCACAGTCCGTCACTGGACTGAGCAGTGGAGGAGTTAGAGAAGGGACTGGAGGAGCTGAGGATGTTTGCAACCCCATCAGAAGAACAATAATATCAACCAACCAGACCCCCCAGAGCTCCCAGGGACTTAACCACCAACTAAGGAGTACACATGGAGGGACCCATGACTTCAGCGGCATATGTAACAGAGTATGGACTTGTAGGGCATCATCAATGGGAGAAGAGGCCCTTGGTCCTGTGAAGGCTTTATGCCCTAGTGTAGGGGAATGAGAAAGCAGGGAGGCAGAGGTAGGTGGGGGCTGGGGGGGAGGTGGGATTGGATAGGGGGTTTCTGGGGGGGGATAACCAGGAAAGGGGATAACATTTGAAATGTAAATAAAGGGATGGTGAGATGGCTCAGCCTGTACGAGCACTGACCGATCTTTTGAAGGTCCTGAGTTCAAATCCCAGCAATCACATGGTGGCTCACAACCACCTGTAATGAGATCTGATACCCTCTTCTGGTGCATCTGAAGTCAGCTACAGTGTACTTATATATAATAATAAATAAATCTTTGGGCCAGAGCAAGCAGGGACTGGCTAGAGTGCAGGGACTGGCTAGAGTGAGCAGGGCCAACCAGAGCGAGTGGGGTGGATGGGAGCAAGCAGAGGTCCTCAAAATTCAATTCCCAACAACCACATGAAGGTTCACAACCATCTGTACAGATACAGTGTACATACATACATAAAATAAATAATCTTTTAAAAAAGAAATATAAATAAAGTATCCAATAAATAAAGAAAATATTCTGGATAATAAACATATATAAAGTTCTTAAAAAATAAAAACAAAAAAATAAAAATATTTCATCAAAATGGCTTTGGGTTCTGGAATGCGCTAGCCCTGGAACTACTGTTCTAAAGATTAGTTCTAACCTATCCTTCCTTGCCTTATTGAAAGATTCCTGTTGGCTGGCTCCAAGGCTTACATACTGGGTCCCCATCTCTGTTTGTCCTCCTCAACATCTAATCTCATCACACTTTATAGTTTAAGAGAGCCCATTTCTGTTTTACATCCCTGCTGTATACAATGTGCTCCCAGGTCTCTCAGTGAAGCAGATTCGTGGAACCCAAGAGACAGCTCCAGTGCCACCGCCATCTCTATGAGGCCCCATCAGATTTCTCGAGGCAGAATCAATACCTCTCTCCTCTCTAAGCTCCACTCTAAGCCTTGTCTCTGACTTTCTCTTGGAGTACTTTTCATATTATGCTCCAGCTCCACTCTGTGCGTCTCCTCTCGCTGCCTTCTCTTAGAAGTGCTTCCTGTGGAGACTAGGGCTTTAGGGTCAGACTTAGGTTAGAATCTGACCAGTCACTTGGGGATTGTTCCAGTCTCGGCTTCTCTAGAAGGTGGTGTTGAGAATCACTTGAGAACAGTGTAGGAGCAGTAGTCATAAGGATGCAGGTGAGATTCATCTCACAGACATGAATTGAATGAGTGTCCCTAGAGACACTCCTTCCTCTGGTACCAAATGTGTCAGATTAAAAGAGAGCACCTGAGGTGAAAAATAATGGGGGCTTCAGCTAGAACACTGGAAAATTCCTGTGACTTAAGGAATGTGGAGGGGAAAGGAGGGCCAGGGGGCTGGCAAAGTGAAGAAAGGAAGAGTTGGGGAAGTTCTGGAAGACAAGGAAGGAGCAGATATGTCTGCTGTGCTTGGAGGGCTTGTGGCAGAGTCAACTGTGCAGCTCTGCAGAAATATAGATGGGGATCTAGACTGGAAAGAGGTCAAGGGAAGGGAGATTTCATCCCAGCGGCGTAGCCCAGAATGCACTGCTAGAACAGTGCATAAGTGTGAAGTGTGGAAGCAAGAGGGTGAAGAGTGTGAAGCCCAATTAGGGTGGCCCTGCCAGCACGGAGCCTGACACACATGGGGCCCTGCCACCCACTGGGCCCAGCACTTTCTTAAGATTTAGGAATCATGTTACTCATAGATGAATTCTGGGGATTCAGCAATCCTGAGTTGCCATCTGTTCTGCTAGTGAGTCCTTCTTCCCCAAATGATCTTAATCTGTTTTAATTGATTAATAAAGCAGAGATTTACATGACTTTATTGTTTTCTTAGGGCATAGGCTTGTGGTCTTGTCTGACTTTATATGGATATTTCAATACACACATACTGTTTAAATGCTTTAGCAAAACTAAGAGAAAAAAACAATTTTTAAACAAATTAGTTTGTCACATTACAAAGATTGAGTTATCAATTCAAGTTTCACAGAATTCATGGCTTCAATTTTTTTCTGGGTAAGAGCAGCTGTTTTCTTTGTGATACTTTTTTGTTTTCTAAATAGAAAATGATTGATCTGTTTACAGGAATATTTAATTCCATCTGTGTCCTAGTTTCATCTGCTAACTGAGCTCCTTTGTTTTTTGTTTTTTGTTTTTTTTAATGAGTGCCACAAAAAAGAGAAAATCAATTTTCTATAAAGCAATGAAAATATTGGGTATCATCATGGCACAAGAGGTCACCTCGAGGTGTCACATTAAGGAAACAGTTGCTTGGTAACATGATGAAGTGTTACTGGCTTTCTGTTATGGGCATCCAGGCTGTCCTCTCCAGCTGCCCACAGCACTGTCCAGAAAGATTGGAACTGTGGTTTTCTGTGCCTACACTCAGAAGTGAGAGGTAAACACAAATCTTCATTTGACCTTCTCTCTTAAAACTTCATAGGAATTTTAACTAAGGGCTCGAAAAAGTGTTTTTTATTAACTATCAAGGCAATGCTTAGCATTTTGGCAAGTATATATAAATATAAATAATAGCTAAAGTAAGGATTTCAATGTGGCTATTGGGCTGGTGGCTAGAAGAACACTTTTGATTGAGGCTTCACAGTCTGAAATGTTTTCATGGTGTCATAGCAGGACCTTCACCTTTTCAACCACAGAGAAAGCAAATCTTTCTCTTCATGACATCTGTAGATCTGATATGCAGATGGTCCCATGATAACAACAGGAGCCAGACACACCAGGACAGAACAAGATCTCAAGAAATTCTGATGAGAGAAGTCAGTAATGAGGTTTCGGAACTATTTTGAAGGGTTTAGAGTAGTCATGTCTGAGGACTCCAAAATCCCCTGATCCAGGAACTAAAACAGTCAAAATCATCAAGTCTCTGAATTCTGGCGAATTCTTGAGTGGCTCAGTGAAAGTGGCACCCTGTGTCTGAAGCACACATATATGCATGTTCTTCCTTCTCATCACAAGAGAACTAGTGAGGGCGTGAGGGGAATGGAGTACTAAGTAACTCGGTTTGTTTCAGGGCTTGGTCTTATTCTGATTGAACCCTAAGCAAAAATTAGTACTGACGGCACAGTTGATGTGGGGAATGATGAAAAACAAATCCTTGAGGTAGATGGAACACTTTCATTTTCACACACAGAGCTAGCCAGGATTGCTGATTGGTATTACCCACACTATCAAATTGAGTTGTCACTTAGCTTGATCCTAAGCTTTTCCCTTGTTAATTTTTAATTTATTTTTATTATTACTTTTTTTTTAACAGTCCAGCTGTTACCCCTGTCCTGGTCCCTCGCCCCCAGTTCTTCATCCCATTCTTCCTCCCCCCTGTCTCCAAGAGGATGTCCCCAACACCAGGCCACCCCACTCCCTGGGGCCTCAAGTCTCTTAGGTTAGGAGCTTCTCCCACTGAGGCCACACCAGGCAGTCCTCTGCTGTAAATGTAAGAGGGGAGGGGTGTCTTGAACTAGCTCATGTATGCCACCTGGTTGGTGGTTCAGTGTCAGAGAGATCTCAGGAATCCGGGTTAATTGAGACGGCTGGTCTTCCCATGAGTTTGCCCTCCTTTTCAGCTTCTTCCAGCCTTTCTCTAATTCAACCACAGGGGTCCCCAACTTCAGTCCAGTGGTTGAGTGTAAGTATCTGTCTCCTCTGTCTCAGTCACCTGCTTGTTGGGCCTGTCAGAGGACCTCAATGCTAGGCTCCTGTCTGTAAGCACACCATAGCATCAGTAATAGTGTTAGGCCTTGGAGCCTCCCCTTGAGACGGATCCCAAGTTAGGCCAGTCATTGGACTACCTTTCCCTCAGTCTTTTCTCCATTTTTGTCCCTGCAGTTCTTTTAGACAGGAACAATTCTGGGTCAGAGTTTTTGACTGTAGGATGGCAACCCCATCTCTCCACTTGATGCCCTGTCTTTTACGGGAGGTGGATTCTACAAGTTTCTTTTTCCCACTGTTGGGCACTTCATCTAAGGTTCCTCTGAGTCCTGAGAATCTCTCACCTCCCAGGTCTCTAGTACTTTCTAGAGGGTTCCCCCCCATCTCCCACTCCCCAAAGTTTGCATATTTCCATCAATTCTGCTGGCCCTCAGGGCTTCACTCCTGTCTCCCCCACCCCATACCTAATCATATTCCCTTTATCCTCCCTCTCCAACCCAGGTCTCTTCCTCCCTCTGCCTCCTGTGGTTGTTTTCTTCTCCCTTCCATGTGGGATTGAAGCATCCTCACTTGGACCTTTCAGCTTGTTAGCCTTCTGGAGTTCTGTGGACTGTATCCTAGGTATTCTGTACTTTTCTGGCTAATATCCACTTATTAGTGAGTACATACCATGAATGTCCTTTTGGGTCTGAGTTACCTCACTCAGGATTATTTTCTAGTTCCATCCATTTGCCTACAAAACTCAGGATATCCTCATTCTTAACAGTCGAGTAGTACTCCATTGTGTAGATGAACAACATTTTCTATATCCATTCTTCTGTCATGGGACATCTGGGTTGTTTTCAGCTTCTGGATATCACAAATAAGGCCACTATGAACATAGTGGAACATGTGCCCCAGTGGCATGGCAGGGCATCTTTTGGGTATATTCCCAAGAGTGGTATTACTAAGTCTTCAATAGATCTATGTCCAATTTTCTGAGGAACCTCCAGATTGATTTCCAGAGTGGTTGTACCAGTTTGCAATCCCAGCAGCTGTAAAGGAGTGTTGCTCTTTATCCACATCCTCACCAACATATGTTGTCACCTGAGGGTTTCATCTTAGCCATTCTGATTGGTGTACGGTGGAATTTCAGGGTCATTTGATTTGCATTTCTCTGATCACTAAGAACTTTGAACATGTTTTTAGGTGCTTCTCAGCCATTTGAAATTCCTCTGTTGTGAATTTTCTGTTTAGTTCTATACCCGATTTTTTTATTGGGTTGTTGGGTTTTTGTTTTTGTTTTTATTTTCTTGAGGTTAGCTTTTTAAGTTCTTTAACTATTTTGGATATTTATCCTCTATCAGAAGTGGGATTAGTGAAAAAAAAAATTTCCAAGTCTGTAGGTTGTTGATTTGTCCTATTGACATTGTCTTTTACCTTACAGAAGCTTTCCAGGTTCATGAAGTCCCATTTATCATTTCTTGATCTTAGCGCCTAAGTCATTGGAATTCTGTTTAGGAATCTCCACCCCCCACCATGCCAACAAGTTTGAGGCTCTTTCCCACTTTCTCTTCTACTAGATTCAGTGTATCCGGTTTTATGTTTAGGTCCTTGATCCACTTGGACTTGAGCTTTGTGCAAGGTGACAAATATGGGTCTATTTTCATTTTTTTACATACAGACTGCTAGTTAGACAAGCACCATTTATTAAGGATGCTTTTTTTATTCCATTGTATATTTTTGGCTTCTTTGATCAAGTGACCCTAAGTATGTGGGTTTATTTCTGGGTCTTCAGTTCTATTCCATTGATCGACCTGTCTATCTCTGTACCAATATCATGAATTTTTTTTTTTGGTTTGTGGTATTTATTTATTTATTTTATTATTATTATTTTCTTTATTTACATTTCAAATGCTATCCCGAAAGTTCCCTATACCCC
>NC_034602.1:942714-950348 GCF_900095145.1 Mus pahari | reverse complement strand
ATCCATTCCTCTATTGAGGGACATCTGGGTTCTTTCCAGCTTCTGGCTATTATAAATAAGGCTGCTATGAACATAGTGAAGCATGTGTCCTTATTGCCAGTTGGAAGATCTTCTGGGTATATTCCCAGAAGAGGTATTGCTGGGTCCTCCGGTAGTACTATGTCCAATTTTCTGAGGAACCGCCAGACTGATTTCCAGAGTGGCTCTTCAATACTTTTAACATGAAGGGGCATTATATTTTGTGAAATGCTTTGTCAGCATCTAATAAGATGATCATGTGATTTTTTTTCTTTGAGTTTGTTTATATACTGGATTATGTTAATGGATCTTTGTATACTGAACCAATCTTGCATCCCTGAGATGAAGCCTACTTAATCATGGTGAATGATGGTTTTGATGTGATCTTGGATTCAATTTTCAAGAATTTTATTGGGTATTTTTGCATTGATATTCATTAGCAAAACTGGTCTGAAGTTCTCTTTATTTGTTGGGTCTTTGCTTGGTTTAAGTATCAGAATAGTTATGGCTTCATAGATTGAATTAGGTAGTGTTCCTTCTGTTTCTACTTTACGGAATAGTTTGAGGAGTGTTGGTATTAGCTCTTCTTTGAAGGTCTGGTAGAATTCCATAGTAAAGTCATCTGGGCCTGGGCTTTTTTTGGTTGAGAAGTTTTTAATGACTTCTATTTCCTTAGGGGTTATGAGACTGTTTAGATGGTTTGTTTGATCTTGATTTAACTTTGGTACCTGGCATCTGTCTAGAAAATTGTCCATTTCATCTAGATTTTCCAGTTTTGTTGAGTAGAGGCTTTTGTAGTAGGAACTGATGTTTTTTTGTGTTTTTTAAATTTCCTCAGTTTGTGTTGCAATGTCTCCCTTTTCATTTCTGATTTTGTTAATTTGGATACTGTCTCTGTGCCCTTNNGTTAGTTTGGCTAAGGGTTTATCTATCTTGTTGAGTTTTTCAAAGAACCAGCTTTTGGTTTTGTTGATTCTTTGTATTGGTCTCTTTGTTTCCATTTGGTTCATTTGTGCCCTGAGTTTGACTATTTCTTGCAGTCTACTCCTCTTGGATGTGTTTGCTTCTTTTTGTTCTAGGGCTTTCAGATGTGCTGTTAAGTTGCTACTGTAGTATCTCTCCAATCTCTTTACTAGGGCATTTAGCACTATGAGTTTTCCACTTAGCACTGCTTTCACTGTGTCCTATAAGTTTGGGTATGCTGTGTCCTCATTTTTATTGAATTCCAGGAAGTCTTTAATTTTTTTCTTTATGTCTTCCCTGACCAAGTTATCGTTGAATATAGAGTTGCTCAGTTTCCATAGTATGTGGGTTTTCTTTTGTTTTTGTTGTTATTTAAGTCGAGCCTTAGTTGGTGTTGATCTGATAGGATGCATGGGATTATTTCAATCCTATTTTGGGGAAGGTAGCATGGGGTGCTGAGAAGAAGGTATATTCTTTCATTTTACAGTGAAATGTTCAATATATATCTGTTAAATCTATTTGGTTCATAACCTCTATTAGTTCCACTATGTCTCTGTTGAGTTTCAATTTGAATGAACTGCCTATTAGTGAGAGTGGGGTGTTGAAGTCTCCCACTATTATTCCATGGGGTTCAATGTGTGATATAAACTTTAGCAATACTTCTTTTACAAATATGGGTGCCCTTGCATTTGAGATATAGATATTCAGAATTGAAACTTTCTCTTGGAGACATCTCTTTGATAAATATGAAGTGTCCTTCCCCATCTCACTTAACAACTTTTGGTTGAAAGTCTATTTTATTGGATGTTAGAATGGCAACTCCCACTTGTTTCTTGGGACCATTTGCTTGGAAGACTTTTTTCCAGACTTTTACTATGAGTTAGTGTCTGTCTTTGTCATCGAGGTATGTTTCTTGTATGCTGGATTCTGCTTGCATTTCCAGTCTGTTAGCTTATGTCTTTTTATTGCGGAATTGAGTCCATTGATATTGAGAGACATTAAAGATAGATGATTGTTAGTTCCTGCTATGTTTGTTGCTGCAGGTGGCATTATGTATATGAGACTTTTGATTTTGTTGTAAGATGATTAATTTCTTGTTTTTTTTCTTTGGTGTAGATACCCTCTTGTGTTGGAATTTTCCTTTTAGAATCCTCTGTAGGGCTGGATTTGTAGATAGATATTGTTTAAATTTGGTTTTGTCATGGAATATTTTGGTTTCTCTGTCTATGATGATTGAGAGTTTGGCAGGGTATAGTAACCTGGGCTGGCATCTGTGGACTCTTAGGGTCTGTGTGACCTTTGTCCAGGCTCTTCTGGCTTTTAGGGTCTCTGTTGAGAATTTTGGTGTAATTCTGATAAGTCTGCCTTTATATGTTACTTGGACTTTTCCCTTACTGCTTTTAATATACTGTTTTTTTTTTTTTCTGTGCATTTAGTGTTTTGATTATGTGATGAGAGGATTTTCTTTTCTGGTCCAATCTATTTGGTGTTCTGTAGGCTTCTTGTACAATTATTGCCATTTCTGTCTTTAGGTTAGAGAAGTTTTCTTCTGTGATTTTGTTAAAGACATTTTCTGGTCCTTTGAGCTGGGAATCTTCACTCTCTTCTATTCTTTTTTTTTTTTTTTTTTTTTTTTTTTCGAGGCAGGGTTTCTCTGTGTAGCCCTGGCTGTCCTGGAACTCACTTTGTAGATCAGGCTGGCCTCGACCTCAGAAATCCTCCCGAGTGCTGGGATTAAAGGAATGTGCCACCATGCCCTGCTCTCTTCTATTCCTATTCTTCTTGGGTTTGGTCTTTTCGTTGTGTAGTGGATTTTCTGAATGTTTTGGGTTAGGAATTTTTATGCTTTGTATTTTCTTTGAGTGTTGTGTCAATATCTTTTAAGGTATCTTCTATGCTTGAGAATCTCTCTTCTATCTCTGGTATTCTGTTATTGATGCATGCATCTTTAGCTCCTGACCTCTTTCCTAGGTTTTCCATTTCCAGGGTAGCCTCCATTTATGATTTCTTTTTTGTTTCTACTTCTGTTTTTAGGTCTTGGACTGCTTTGTTCAATTCCTTCACCTGCTTGATTGTGTTTTCCTGTATTTCTTTAAGGGATTTATTTCTTTCCTCTTTAAGGGCTTCTACCTGTTTACCTGTGTTTTCCTGTATTTCTGTCAGTGAGTTATTTATATCCTCCTTAAAGGCCTCTATTATCTTCATGAGATAAGATTTTAGGTCAGCATCATGGTTTTCAGGTGTGTTGGGGTATCTAGGACTTATTGTGGTGGGATAACTAGGTTTTGATGGTGCCAAAGTATATTAGCTTCTGTTGCTTATAGCCTTGTGCTTGCCTCTCGCCATCTGGTTATCTTTGGTATTAACTGGCTTGGGTGTCTCTGTCTGAAGCTTGCTTCCTGTGGCCCTGGCTACAGCAGATCTCCTGGGAGGCCTTCAGAATATAGGGTCTTCAGAAGGGCAGACCTGCTGATGATCTTCCCCAGCAGAAGGCACAGGCCACCTTTGTTACATTTTAAAAACAGTTTACAGATTTGTAAATTTTCACATTAACATGTACAAGGTGTTCGAAGGGTGATTTTCTGTTTTGTTTTGTTTGTGTGTTTGTTTTTTAGAAAATGGGTTAATTTTAATGTGGTTTATTGTAAAAAAGGGTAAAATACTTCATTTCTTTTTGGTTTTGGTACATCACCAAAAAGAAATTATAGGTATCTGACAGAAAATTAAGGAGAAATAAGCAATAAGCTAACATAGAGAATTATCAAAACTGTGACTATATGGTGTCGGAAAGATTTGATAAAGCCTTATTTCCTTTGCACATGTCCAGTACTTGTAACTAGCATGGTTTCTGTAAGAGTCTTAGGAGAAGTCACAAGCTATAAATTATAGGGGTTATTAAAGGAAATCTTGCAAGAAGCTACCTAGATTGGGTTTTGGTTTTGGTTTTTCTTTGAGCTAAAGGCCTGAGCCTGTCCTAAGCACTGATGTCACTGAGAGTTTACTGTAGGGAAGGAATATAACACATTTTTGTTGTCTTGAATTAGGTCAGAGGTCAGCATCCACCTATGTTGCCTGAACTTGCAGCTTGTCAGTTTGGGTCTAAGTGTTCCTGTTGATGGGCATTTGAATTATTGGCTGTTAAAGACACTACTATAACACATTGCCCTGTATGCCCTTTAGAACATTTGTGTTTCTATAACAGGTATTTTGGAAAGTAGAACAGCCAGGGTCAAAGAGTGTGTGTATTTTTCACACATTGTGTATAGGTACTGACAACTGGCTTTCTGAAAGAAATGTTCTGCCAGGAGGCCATGGTCTTGTGGAAAATTTCTAGCTTACATAAACAATCCTGAGAGAACATTCGTGGTCATAACAGTAAAAATGTTTGTAGGTAGAGAGGACAATGTGACCGTTGGTTCCAGGAGCTGAAGATTGCCACCTGACCTTCGGAGCGTGCAAGGGCTCTTCCCCTCCCTTGAAGTCTCTTGCTTATGCTTATATTGCCACTCCTGAATAGTTTTTCAGAGCTTGATCAGTGTGATTGACTTGCTCTCATTCTTCCTGTCTCTTGTCCCTCCCTCTCTCCCCTGCCCCAGGTCCCTGTGGTTATCCCTGCAGGTCAGGGCAATGTTCACGTAGATGAGTGCCATGGTCCTCCGGGAACACAGGCAGTTTATGATTTGGGAAAGTAAGGTGTTTATCAGGAATAAGAATGGACTTTCTTCTCTTTAATTCCTTGTGCATATGAAGATTTACACAAATAGTTCTGTTCATGTATTGATTTGGAAAATCTTTCACAATGTAAACAAGGGTTTGTTTTATGAAAATATCTGTGTATTGGACATACATGTATATGTATTTCATTTTTTAAAACTTTTTATTGATTCATTGTTTCACATCATGTATCCAAGTCCTGCTCATCTCCCTATGCCCTTATATCTATCTGCCCTTTGTTTTGTAGGCTCTCCCCAAAATAAAACACACACACATACACACAGACACACACACCACCACCACCACCACCACCACCACCACCAACAACAACAACAACAACAACAAAATAAAACCTAGAAAACATCTGTTTGTAGAAGCTATAGTATTTCACAGTGTGTCCCACAATATATCCCTCTGTTCACACATCTTCACTTGCAAATATGTTCATTGCACTGAGTCATTGCTCTGGTTCAATATCTCTGGCTTCTGTAACACCATCAATACTGGATCCTCATGGGGACTTCTGGTTATCATGTTGTTGCCCTGTGTCATAAAGATCCTACAGCTTTGGAACAGCAGGATCTCAACCACTCACAGATTGTATAAATTTTCAGGTGAGTTAATTCAGAGACCTGGATCTGGGCCTGGGTGGTAGCTGAAACAGATCATCCTGTCAGTTCTCCCTTATCTGCTTGGCCAGAGAAAGCTCTCTAGCACTGTGTCAGCTAGCCACCCAAAGCCACTATCAATGGGAGGCAGGGTCAGCTCTTCTGCTCTCATGCCCTTTAGACCCTCACTTGTACCTACACTTCCAGAACCAGCTTCACTGTGCTGCCCAGTCAAGTAAGGACCTCCTCTCCCAAATACTGCAGCCTGTGAGGGGCTGGGTCCTGCTCTAATACCCTGAGTGCTGGCTCACCCATCCTTTTGCCATCAGGAAAAGTTCCACTGTGCTGCTCAGGTGAGGTGCAGAGTCTCTTCTCCTGATTGCTATAGCAAATGAGGAGGAAAGGCTGTCTCCCCCTCTCATAGCTCCCAGGCCCAGCTCTCCTGGCTATTGCAGGTGGTGAAGGGAATCACCCCTACACCTACCTCACACGGACAATGGCAGGGTCAATTCTCTGGTTGAACTTCACCTGCACTTTCTCTACCAGAGCTAGCTCTACTGTGCTGCCCAGATGATGTCCAGGGCCCAATCTCCTGATTGTTGCAGTTGGAGAGGGGGTGTGCCAGTTGACCCACTCTTATGATCCCAGGGCTGATCATCCAACTCTAGGCACCCATGCCTCAACACAGTAGACCAGTGGCAGGGTCTAGCTCTCCTGTACTATGGCCCTCAGGGCTGCCTTAGCTCTCCCCCCCCCCACCACCACCACCACTCCACCACCAGGGCTAGCATTGCTGTGCTGTCAGGCAAAGTGCAGGGTCTGCTCCCTTGAGTGCTGCAACTGGTGAGTTGCAGAAATATCTCTCCCAAGCTCATGACCCCCTGGGCATCTTTCCTGGCTGCCAGAGGTATGTGTGTGGAAGGGTGGGAGGGTACATCATCTCTAAGCCTGTTCCACCCCATGGCAGACCACTGTCAGGGTCAGATATCCCACATACATCCCTAGGTGGCTCACCCACACCCCTTTCACCAGGACCAGCTCTACTGTCCTGTCTGAGCTAGGCACAGGGCCCACTCTCCCAAGTGCTGCACTGGTGAGAGATGGGGCCAGATTTCCAGAGTGCCACATTCAGTGAAGGGTGGGGCCAGTTATGCACAGCCCCTGGACATCCACATGGACCCTGATGACTGCCCTGGCCAGAGACATCCCTGTGTTCTCTAGTAGGAATATGAGCCACAGACATTGACACCTACCCCTGTTGCTGTGTAACCATGGGCTCAAACATGATCCTAAGTGGCACCTAAGGCTGGGACCTTACCATGGCTGTAGGAATTTCTTATAAAGTACCCATTTCTCAGTCTTACAGATCATCTTAATCATGATCTTTATGAAGATGTAATAAATTTGTAACACCATCAAATGGTGATCCCCAACCCCACTCTCTCTCAGCTTCATGTTCCACACCATACCCCTTACTCTCATCTGCACCACAGCAGGAGTGACCTACCTTCTCCAGGGCACCCTATTCTTCTAAGTTCCCATCCTCTGCACAAGCTGTTTTTTCCCTGCCTGTCAAATAGTCCTTCATCCTTCAAAGGTCACTCTCTTCAATCTCTTATAGCAGTGGTTCTCAACCTTCCTAATACTGCAACCATTAATATCATTCCTCATGCTGTGGTGACCCTCATCTATACAATTATTTTGTTACTACTTCATTACTATAATTTTTCTACTGTTGTAAATTATAATATAAATTTCTGTTTTCTGATGGTCTCAGGTGACTGCAGGGAGAAGGTCACTCAACTCCCAAGGGTTTTGCCACCCACAGGTTGAGAACCACTGTCCTAAACAGAACTTCTGCCTTTGAGCTGCTATTTCTGTCCCTTTGGGTCAAACTCTTCTGGGTCAGAAAAACCAATTTTAGTTTATTTAGAGCTGGTAGTGTAGGACCCCCTCGTGAGGAACTCCCTTGGGTCCTCAGGTCACGGGAGTCAGGGCGTCCCAGGGAAACACGACAGAGAAGCCTTCTTGATGTAAACACANGAGGTACTTTAATGGCAGAGCTCTGGGTGGAATCGTATCTCACGCAGGAGACAGAGGAAGTCCACCACCAGGCCCAAAAGCTTGGGGTCTTTATAGGGTAAGGGTCTGAGGGTGGGGAGAATTGGCACGGTTACATGTGATTGGTTCATTTAAACATAGCAAGGTGGTCAGCAGAATAGTATGTGCAGGTTTAGGGCGGCAGGAAGTTCCAAAGGGCCTGAGGCTTCTGGGGGGNGGNGGNGACCATGCATCTGGGTAATTTACAACTTCAGGCACTTTAAGCTTTTT
>NC_034602.1:933694-936194 GCF_900095145.1 Mus pahari | reverse complement strand
GAAAGGTTAGATATGGCTTATGATCCAGTGTGCAGAATCCATGAGATGGCACTGGATCCTTTTGTCTATTCTGGTATATGAATGCATGGTGGCCACCACACCAAATGTTTGTTCTCTCTCTCTCTCTCTCTCTCTCTCTCTCTCTCTCTCTCTCTCTCTCTCTCTCTCTCTCGTTTCTGTTTCGATACAGAGAAACCAACTAGTGGCTTTCTCTGGTATGAGAAACCCCTTACTTAAGACTTGTGTCTCATCCTTCTAGAAACCAAACCTTTTTGGCTCTTCCAAGTCATGCAGAATATTGTTCCTCCAAATAACTCTCCATCTGTCTCACTCCAAGAAGAGGAGGCCTTGTTTGTTTTATTGCTTGACTCCTGCTCAGAGTCAAGGTCGGTGGTCTTTGTGGGAAAGTGGGGAGGGGCCCAGGCCTTTCATCTAGGAAATCCCTTGCCATCTAAGCTCAAAGGGAGGGGGAAATAGTTTCCCCAGATGAGTATTGATGCCAGAGTATGAAGCCTGGACAGAACAGATTTGTTTGTTTGTTTATTTATTCATTTATTCATTCATTCATTCATTCATTCATTTACCTTCTGTCCAACACTGACCAAGGAGACTTTAAACAAAGTCACTAGGTACTTTTTGTTAAGATTAAAGACAGCTGATAAAAAGATTTCCTTTGGGCTCGTGAGATGGCTCAGTGGGTAAGAGCACCCGACTGCTCTTCCCAAGGTCCTGAGTTCAAATCCCAGCAACCACATGGTGGCTCACAACCATCAGTAATGAGATCTGACACCCTCTTCTGGTGTGTCTGAAGACAGCTACAGTGTACTTACATATAATAAATAAATAAATTTAAAAAAAAAAAGATTTCCTTTGTCACTCAGCTAGCCCCAGATATTAAAAAAAAATTATAAAGATTAAAAGAATATAGGCATAATTAGGTCTCAGGTTTTGGCGGTAGCTTAAGGGTGTTTAACAACAGAGAAATGATTTGGAAATGACTCAGGGTTGTACTGCTGTGAAGAGATACTATGACCAAGGCAACGCTTATGAAGGAAATCATTTAATTAAGGCTGGCTTACAGTTTTAGAGATACAGTCCATTATCATCATGGTGAGAAGCATGGCAGTGTCCAAGCAGACAAGGTGCTGATGAAGAAGCTAAGAGTTCTTTATCCAAAAGCAGCAGAAGGAGACTGTGTACCACACTGAGTGGAGACTGAACACAGGAAACCTCAAAGCCAGGCCTGCAGTGGCACACTTCCTCCAACAAGGCCACACCTCCAAATAGTGCCATTCTTTATGGGTTAAACATTCAAACACATGATTCTACAGAGACCATACCTATTCAAACCACCACAGGGCAAGACCTTTTGCATAAGCTGAAGGCCACTGTCACATTCTCTGATTATGAGACACAGTTAGATTTACAACTATGCAGAAAAATTTAGGTGTCTCACCCTCTGTTAGAAATCAACCCCCCAGGACTGGCCCAATACCAAGTTCCTAAAATTATTCAACTAACCAGTTCAGTTACCTCTGCCCAGATTAAACAATACTCAATGACCATGGAAACAAAAGGAAAAAAATTCCATCCTTACTGCCTAGCTTGAAAAGACAGGCAACCTGGTGCCCTGCCAGTCACTGTGGAATACACCTCTCCTGTCTATGAACAAACCTAAGACCTCTGCTTCCCATGAGTCTGATTCCTCCAAAGAAACAGGTGTACACCATCTCAAATATGAGAATTCACTGGGGGTTTCTAAGTCCACTCAACCTTCCCAGTTTTTGTCTGGTGACACAGTTCCACTTCCCCTACCAGTAAATTCTCACTTCTGAGAATGGTAGGCATTTCATCTTCTCCCAATCCAATTCCTGTCCTGCAGCACATGACCATGACACCCCACATGATGATTGTGATAGCTAGTCAAGTAGCAGAGCACAAAGTTCTCCATGGTAATGAGGTATCTAGATGGACCCTGAGGGTTTAGCCAATAAACTTCCTTTTCCATTCCTGTAAAAGGTATTTCAATCTCTGGTAAAAGGTATTTCAATCTCTGGTCCACCATGAATAAGTTGTATACACCCATTTTCAATGATAAACAATGAATAATCAGTTTGGACAAGTAAGGACTGTTTCTTTCATCAAGAATAACCATGGGGGGAAGTCTTCATCATACAGAGCCAGGCAACCTATAAGTTTCCTGCAGAAGGCCCCTCTGCCCTTCAAACATGGACACTTACCCTTGAGCTAAGCCAGAGTCCCCCCCTCCCCCTAGCCTCTAGTTCTGGCCAGCGCAGACCCCCTCATTCTTGACCTGACTCCACATGGCTGCAACTGGATACCCATGAGTTTGGGAAGCCCTGCCTTGCTACATCCACTCCAGTAGTGACTAGCTTGGCAGGCCTAAAAGCCTAGAAGCAGTCACAAGGCAAAGAGTTTCACAGAAACTTAGCCTCCTATAACCTTGGCATTCCCATAGCTAGAATGCCCCAGATTTGTC
>NC_034602.1:912059-932984 GCF_900095145.1 Mus pahari | reverse complement strand
TCATGAAAAGGTCTGCTAGAGCAGAACCCCCTGGTGCAAGCTTTCACAAGGCTCAAAGGAGTAGCATAAAATGTGACTAGGGTGTGAAATCCTTACTTGGCCCCTGTCATTAGCTGACTAGGCAGGGCTGCTTATATCTTTACTGTAAACACTGCCTGGTTCCTGCCAGCCCTTTGAAGGCATCCCTGTTGTGTGTCAGATACTTCTATGTACCTTGCCTGCTGTGACACCTACTCCTTTGTTTTCTGTGTTATATAAAACTGATGCTAACTTTGACAAAATTACATCAGATACAGCACTCCCTGTGTTCATATTTGTCATTCATTTCTCACTGACTCCTTGCTCACCTGTAACCACTTGAACCCCGTTTTCCTGCAGATCGAGGAACCAACTGAGGTTCATCTGCAGCACTGCCTCCTCAGCCTCAGCCTGTGATGTTTCTCACCCGTGCTTGGGCCCCCATCTTAAGCTGTGTTCTGTCACTCCTGCACCCAATGGTGGAGAGGATGGAATGTAGCCCAGCATCCTCCTGTTTCGTCTATCCTAACAGCATTCACACACTCCAGCGGACCCACCTGAGTAAGAGCTGTGGTGGCTATTGCTAGTTTAATAGAAAAAAATAAACAAGTTAGCCTTGGGTCAAGATCTTATACTCACAGCACCCCTCAACATAGCTCAGGCCCTCCACTGAGAAGCACTAGAACAATAGCTATCAAATGACTGTGTGATGCAGTACCAAGCCCTACTCTTGGTCTACTCTCACGTCCAGTGTGAGAAACCTACCACTATCAATCATGCAATCTAATGTCTTACCTGATAAACCAGGTACATAGGAGCTGCAGTAGTTACTTTAACCAAAACAATTTGGGCTCAAGCCAAGAACCTCAGCCTAGAGAGTAGAATTCACTGATCTGATTCAAACTCTCAGATAGAGGAAAGGAAAGTCCACCAACATATACACGGACCATCAGTAGGTATAGAGCTGAGCATGTCTATGATGTCTACGGTATGGTCACCACAGAGAAAGGGACATTAAAAGATCTTGGCCCTCCTAGAGGCTATCTGGCTTCCCCTACAACTTGTTGTCCTCCACTGCCTGGCTGCTGACTTGGCTGCCTGACAAATGACCCTAAGACCAGTAGGCCTATTGATGTTCTGGTGACATATCATGACCTGGTGCTGCCTGAGACTCCATGGTAAAGACAAAATGGACAGCTCAAACCCATAGGTTGGTGGAGGACACTAGAGGAAAATACGATTCAAAAACAACTGGCAAGACTCTGTAACTAACCTTCACCAGGCAACTCGTCTATGGTCCATAAAAAATAAAAATAAAAAATAATTTTAAAAAAAGTTGCTTAGACCAAGGTATATTATACCTAGACTGGACAGCCTAGCAAGGAATATCTCAGCCAAATGCCAGGTCTATGTTCAAGTGAACTCAAAACAGGGCCCTTACCCAGGAAGAGATCCAAATGAAAGACCAACACTCCAGCAAACTGGGAAAACTGACTTCACCAAGATCTAGCCTGCTGGGAGAGGTTAAAAGTACTTGCTAGTTTTTTGAAAGTGAAAGTGAAGATGGAATATGGGTTGCTGGTCTCTAGTCACACTGGTTAATTCCTTCCCTGTGTCTCTCTTCCTCAGTTTTCAGTGCAGGCCTGAGGGTGGTGGGGTTGGATTATAAACCTGTATTTATACCAAATGTAAGTCTTAGGAGGAGATAGAGAAGCAGAGAATGGAAGAGCCCATGGACCCATGAAACCTTCATTTCAATGGGTTCATAGTTTGGGAGACAGTCCATTTGACAGCAGTGTCTGCAGCTTCATCCCTTACCCAGGATTTAATTTTTTATAGACAACTCTGTTTCCCTTACTCAAAATATAAAGCTACATGTCCAGGACTTCATGGGAACCCGTGAGAACCAGACAATCTAAGCTCTGCCACGGCCATTAAGCTGATCGCTTCAAACCCAACAACTTCAGTTAGAGTTCAGCATTAGATTACTTTAGCCTGTCACCATTTCAACTTCTAAACTTTTTATATTAAGATCTTCGGCAGATGATCATTTCCAACCATTGGTTCAGGGCTGGTAGTGATGCTAAAGTGAACTTGAATGTTATTCTCTGTCTAGACTGAGATCCAACAATCTGTTTCAAGAGTTCTTAAAAATAAGCCCAGGATTTATAGGCCAACTGATGATAAGTGGGGCTGCAAAGAGAACAAGTTTGCTGAGCTCCTGTTAAAAACCAGCACAATGAGAAGAACCACAGTGACTAAGAACAGGAGCCTGAAGAACACTGAAGCAATAGCTGTGGGCTTTGGAATCAGACCAACCTGGACTCCAATTTCTATTCTAGAGCCAGTCTGTTGCTAAGCACATGCAAAATTCTTAATGCCTCTGTGCCTCAATCTGTCTTGCCAGTAAGTGGGGGGTCAGGCAAACCTGCCTCCCCAAAAGGTAGAATGAAAGAATGGATGAGATAAATCTGGATACATATTTAACTTTGGGTCATTAACTATCAAGATATGTTAACTCTGCCTATGTTAAGATTCATTTTCAACATCAATGATCTATTTCCTCTATAGGTGGAGATATCTGGAATGAGAAAATGGCATCAGATATCCCTAAAAAAATCTGAGGAGTGCATGATATCCATTGTCTGAGTGTAGTGGAAGGTGTCATGGCAGAGGTGACATTGAAGCAGATGGGGCTGCCCTGAGTATGAATAAAACACAGTCCCTATGATGAGCACATGCACATACTCAAACCCAGGCAAACCCTGGAGAATTTAAAAGTCCTTTTCTCTGCAGTCACACTTGCTACTCTACCAGTGTTCAGCCTCAAGAGATAACCACCTCAAGAGATAGAGCAGAAAAGAAACGGTCCCTTTTATCTGCTGGTCAGCGAAGTCTACCTATAAAGCAACTGTAACTTCTTCATTCACCTTTTCTTTAATGTTTCTTTAATCACCTAAGCCAGATGTCTTCACAGTCCTACTAGCCCAGCTGCTTATCATGACAATGTCTTACTGAAAACCCACCCTTTTCCCACCTTCAGTTTCAATAGTGCATTTAGTTTTTTGTTTTTTTGTTTTTTTTTAGAGAAAAACTATGTACTAAGAATCCACATCCCATCGCCACCAAACGGTTCAGTGAACTGTCATGTTAATATCATGTAACCCCAGGGAATCTTCTGTTTAATTGCTACTGTTCCCCTTCCCCCAAAGGATTATGTCTTATTTGGATGTTGCAATGGAAAGCACTGCATGAAGACAGACAGAACAAACACACAATGGGTTTAAATTTTTAAACATCCAACCTTTTCATGAGTCATTGTTAATCATTTGCACCTGTGCCTTTAATAATCAGCCACACAATTAGCAAGGCAAAATCTGCAGGATCTGTAGGAAGAAACTGAATAAGGATGCCCCAATCACAACCATTCCCAAATCAGAGAAGAAAGGAAAGGGGGCTTTGTCTGTGACAAAAAGAAACTTTTACACGTCAGTTCCACCAAATCTAGAGAGCATTAGAGCCGCCTGTACTCAAAATCCTCATCTTCTGTCAAAGCAGCAAAGCTGGGTGTGGTGGTTCACAACTATAATCTCAGCACTCTGAGGGAGAAGGAGTTCCATGAGTTTGTGGCTAGCCTGGGCTCCACATTGCATTGCAGGCCAACCTAGGCTACAAATGTAACATCCTATCTCAAAAAAACGGGGGGGGGGGGCAAGTCAAGATCCAGAGAGAGAGAGAGAGAGAGAGAGAGAGAGAGAGAGAGAGAGAATGTACTCCTGTATTTCCAAGTATTAAAATTTACCTTCTGTAACCATTTTCAACACAATAAGAAAAGTCACTCTAATTGAGGAAGATAATCTCACTGGGGACAATGAGAAGGCAGGACCATTAACATTACAATACTTCCTCACTTATCCCTTGTAAAAAGCAAATTTAGAGCAACAAGAAGAATACCCTGGGGGTGGGGAGAGGTGCTGCTCTGCATCAATGGAACACACACATTTGGAAGGTACAAGAAATAAGATCTCTGTTCCTTGCAATCTATCCTTAGCAATCATTGTCTCTGTGAGTGAATGTGTCCATACCCTGGAAAGTATCCTCAATTGCCATAGGCAGAAAGGGATTCCCTATGAACTGCATTTGGACCACACCTTAATTGGCCATAGGAGATGCTGACAAAGGTTGGGAAGAAATATGTCTAGTCTAGATAAGAGGATAGCACAAAGAATCAAATATGCCCCCCCTTTTAATTAAACAAGAAGGACCCTAAAATGACTATTGTGTGCAATGGAGTTCTCCTAGACCATCCACGATAACATACTGCTCATTCTATGGACTAGATAGTAAGATTTTGTGATCCAGCTGCTCCCGCCAGCCTTTTAAAATCCTTAAAATGTTGTAGAAAGCATCCTTGTAGTATGTAAATATGCTTTGGGGGCTAAAACACTGCTGAAATATCAAAAAAATACTCCCCACCCACTACAAAAAAAAATGCCTTAGGTCCAAGGCATATGGGATGAAGATTCAAAACTGCATGTATCAAAATTTCTTTTCTTTTCTTTTCTTTTCTTTTCTTTTCTTTTCTTTTCTTTTCTTTTCTTTTCTTTTCCTTCCTCTCTGTCTCTCTGTCTCTCTGTCTCCTCTCTCTGTCTCTGTCTCTGTCTCCTCTCTGTCTCTGTCTCCTCTCTCTCTGTCTCTCTCTCTCTCTCTCTCTCTCTCTCTCTCTCTCTCTCTCTCTCTCTCTCTCTCTCTCTCTCTCTTTCTTTCAGATCCACTTGCTTGTTAAAGAACCTACTGAGGAGCCCTCCAAAAATGCCACCCACAGTTCATCTATTGCTCCTACTATTTACCTTGCTAGAGAAGAGTGGGGAGTGTTTGGTAGTTACCCAGTCCTTCCACTTGTAGCAGGAAAGAACAAAAATGCAGCACAACACAGAAGAGATTTAAAAGCCTTTGAAAGGACAGACCTCTCCCTCCCACCTACACCTCGCTCCCTATTCTTGCTCTGGTCCTAGCATCTGCAGCCCTTCTCTAAGCGGCTCCCAGGAAAATCCTTTATTCCCTAAGATTCTTGGACATGACCCCGGTTATTCCCACCCTTCCATATCCAACCCCTTCCCACCGCCCCATTGGTCCTTACCTGATAATGTCGTCGTTGTGTCCCAGGAAGAATTTTTGGCTGTGCTCTCGGGTGTTGTACACCACCCCTACCCCAGCTACAAAGTAGACCACCTCCTTGCCGGCGGTGTAGTACAGGTTGTTGCGGCACTGGTGACCCCGGTACCCGTACACCCACTCCAGCCGGAGCTGGCATCTGGGAGCTGTCCGATCCGCCATGATAAGCCGACACCGCGCGACCCCCGGGTGCCCTGAGCGCCGACTCTGTCCTCTTCAAGGCTCGAGCTGCGACGGACCTGCAAGGGCTCAGGGTACAGCACCGGGCGCCAATTTCCGCGGCGACGCACAGACACAGCACAGCACGCTGGCCGCCACCATCATCTGCTGCTGCGGGAGAGGAACCGCCGACGCCGGCGCACAGCAGCAAGACCCCGCTGGGCTCCCCGACTCCTTCTCCCGGGGTCAAGCGGGCCTCGAGGGTACCAGCACCCGCGCGCACGCCTCACTGCACCTGCGGGCTTTGGGCGGCGGGAGAGGTTCTCCCTGGGGTCACCCGGCCTTTAAAATCAGAGATCTGCATATCCAGACACGGATTACCAGTTCGCCAAGTTTGAGGAGCGCGGGGGGCTTCGCAGCAGGCGGTGGGATTTATTCTGTGACAGGTCTGATCTGACAGGCAGACGGTTACTCCAGTTTACTGCTTTGCCATCACCGTCCTTGGATCCGAAACTGACAGTCTATATCTAGGATGCGAGAACAAGAGAAAGAATTTTTGCATGTCACCCAGCACAAGAAAATAGTTACCAAACTAAAACCAAGTTGTGGGATTTTTGTTTGTTTGTTTTGTTTTTTTAATTGTCCACATTTCTCCTTCCATATCCACCTTAATTATAGGAAATATGCCCCAAACACTTCTGGCCGATAGTTGCTGCTCTAATTTGCAGTAACACTTGCTGTTTCCTCTATAAAGCCAGGGTGAATATGCAATGGTCATTCTTTTGGATGCTCCAATTAGCTGTCATATATGTGTTTAAAATCCAAACCCTCTATGAGCCTTCTCTTCACAGAGAAAACCATAAAAATGAATAAATAAATACTTAACCGCTCTCCCCTAATCAAAGACTCCAATTGCAAGTGTCATTTTTTTTTTCTCTGAATCGGAGGAAATCCGGCACCTAGAGAACAACTAGTTGTAGCTACCTACAAATGCTCCCGATCGGAAAAATAATAAAATAACAGCAACAATAAATAAAGTGTCAAAAAATCATGCTCCTCTCCCCACGAAGATTTGAGCTAGCTATGAGACCCAAGGGCTCTGGGATCTTGCCTTTAGCTTGGCGGGAGGGGGCGGGGGCGGGGTCTCCCTTGGAGCCCGGGTGTCAGCGACACCCCATGCTCAGCCGGGCGCCTACTTTTGCGGATCTGAGGGTTGGTAGCCCCAGGTACACCTGGCTCAGGCTCTACAGTCCTAGCGGGTTCCTGCACTCCCACCCGGACCAGCCTCGCACGTAGCATCCCTGCTCTCTCCGCCTCTAACCTCTGCTGCCCGCCTTGCATCCAGGATCCCGCACCAGCCAGCGAAATCCTCTGCCTGCCCTCCCTACCCTCCCCGCGCTCCCGGGTTAGGCTTCGTCGCCAGGGCTCTGGGGACCAGCTCTTCCTCCGTCCCTGGCTCCAGGGGCGGGGCCAGCTCGGGGAAGAGTTACACAGCGAAATTGCAGCGCTAGGAAACGCCGACGCCTCCTAGGGCCGAAACCTCACCTCCCTCTGCCCGCCTGTTCCCTATGCATCTTGGGAATCGTAGTCCTCTGTAAACCAGCAGCTGAGGCGAGCACCCCGAGTGTACCACAAGTCCCAGGATTCCATGCATCTGCAGGGCCTTAGTAACGGTGCCAGGGAAGTCTGCGTTTCTCCTATCCGACCCAGCTGCTCACCCAGAATGGCGTTGGTGTTGGCGTAGTGACCTAGGCCAGCGGCCTGCGCGTCTGTGCTGAAAGCAGAAAAGATGACGTGGAAAAAATTCAGGGGCTTTCCTCAGGACTTTCACTTGCGCCAGTCCCTGAGGATAGCTGTAGCCCATCTCTTTCCTTGTTGCAGCACATGTCTCACGCTGTTTCCTACTTCAGTTTCCGCTATTATTACAAAGGATTCTGATTTATCCAAGTGCAGTGTTACAAAGTTTAATAAAAATACAGTGGCGTGTGGTCACTCTGTCATGTGTAGGGAAATAAGCGCCTTCCTGTGACCGGCCTTGTGCCCATGCAATGAACAACTAATTTTGGCTGTAAAAAAACAAGCCAGTGGCTATTCTAAAACTACCTGGAATAAATTAATTTATTCGTTCTGATTTTCAGATTATGGCCACAGCCAACATTTGGGAACAGATTTTAAAATCCACTTGACTAAGAGGCTACGAAAGATTGATGATACTTTTGAATCTTCTGTGTTTAAGATGTTTCTTTATCTACGTGGAGTTTTAATAGGATGCTGTCCTGGTAGGAAAGGAAATGCTATAGATAAGAAGCACCTAAGTGTGGATGAGCAGTTGCCTACAATGTTGAAGAGAATTTGAATACACTTCATATTTTCTGAGGAAACAGAATCAACAAATTCGAGGAGGTTTTTTTTTTTTTTTTTTTTTTTTTTTTTTTGACAGTAAGGACACTACTAAAAATTAAAACATGGCTTAAAGGGGTTTGAAATGCCTTAGTCTGTTTTCTACTCCTATAATTATTTATGCAGAATATTTGTTAGTTTGTTTGGTTGATGATTCTAGAGGCAAAGAAAACCAAGAACATGGGAGCTCATCATCTGATGAGCTTAACTACATCCTATGCTGGTAGAGGGCATCACATAGCATGATAGAACAATGCTAACTCCTGTGTCTTTTTAAAGCCATTAGTGTCATGGTAGACCCATCCTCATTTATTTATCTAATGCTGACTAGCTCACAGAAGCCTTATCTCCAAATACCATTAACATATAAATCAGAAAATTTAATTTTAAATATATGGACTTTGTGGAATACGGTCAAACCATAGCAGAGACAAAGTTGAGAGCAAAAAATGGAGATGGTGAATTTCATAGAGAAATAAATTATATATAAGAAGACAAAAACATCTTCCAGAAATAATAAGGAAAAGCTTCATGGAAGAAATATGAAATATAGACACAATTGAGATAAATTGAAAAAAATAAAAGAGCACTCTGCCTGTTTTTATGGAATAAAAGAAGGTACAAAAATACAGAAAGATCTATTTAAAAAGTAAATTTTAAATGGAACTGAGCAGAGATGTTTGTACTACTTAAAATAATGAAGAATCTTTAATTCACTTGAAGAGAAAAATAACAATAAACATAATGGTAATTGGCTGGGTATATTGATGCATACTTTTAATCCCAACACTTCATAGACAGAAGCAGACAGATCTCCATGAGTTCAAAGCCAGCCTGCTTTACATAGAGAATTCCAGGACAGCCAGGGCTACATAGAGAGATCCTGACACCGCCCACCCCCCAAAAAAAGTAGTGATCAAAACATATGGTATCTAGTAGTCTGAGGCAGAGCCTGAAGTACTTCTTAAGAGTCAGTGGCAATGGCCCAGAAAAGAATAAACATACTCTGTAGAAAAAATAGCAGTGGTAAAAGCCAGGCTGGCTTGGAACTCACAGAGTTCCATAATTCTTCTGCCTTCCAAGTACTGAAATTAAAGGAACGTATCACCAGACCCAGCTGGTCATGGTCATTTGTCACTACAATAGAGACCCTAAGACAAAAATTGGTATCAGGATATGCTCTGACAGACCTGAGCGTGTATTTATGGTAGGATCATGAAGGGACTTCGCAACTTTGAACTAGAAACACTACTGAATGAATGTTCACAGCTTAATGAGCAGATGTGTGGACTTAAACTATAATGCTGAGAGCAGTGCAGACAATAGAGGTTTGGCTTATAAAGTTTCTCCTTCCAAGACTCTGTCCATTCCATCAGTGTAGTATTTTGAATTAAAAACCATTAAAGAAACTCCACTTGCTAGGGCAATAAGTGCTTGTCGTCAGGAGCTGAAAACACAGGGAAATGTTTCCTCAGGTTCAGCATACAGAAGCTGTGGTCCAGAGGGGCCTAGCCTATACCTTGTGCTGGCAGTTAAACAGTAATTTGTAAAATTTTTCCAAGTAACACTAGTTTTGAAGGCATGAAGTGGTCACGGAGAGCAATTGAGGTTTGGTGCTATAAGAGGCTACGATGAGTGAAGAGGCTATTGGTGAATGTTAAAGTAGAAGCAGCCTCAGTTAAATTAGAAGGCCTAGGACTTAAAGGCTCATACATGTTACAGGGTCAGCGAGCACAGGAAAGGCTATTGGTGAAGGTTAAGCACAGGTTCGGTGGAATCCTATTGTAGTAAATGAGTTTTCTGGAGGTGGCTACTCCCCTTTTTACTCCTAAATATCTATTGGGGGTTTCTATCCCACTTTTGCCCACATAATTTTCAAGTAAACAAGACAGAAACACTGCAATTTAATAATATACTGTAGGCACTACACTGGGCAGGTTCTGAGCTATGCTAATCTCTTCACCTGTTAAAACCCACATAAGTGCCAATTACTTGCCAATCTGATGGATCCTGGGATGTGTCTGGTCCATCAGCCTGTCCTCAAGGTGAACCTTTCTTAGCCATGTGCTCTTGGTCCATCTTGCCTAATAGCAACTCTCTCCTTTCCCCTTTGTTCTCTCCTGAAACCCTTCACTTGATTCTTAGTTCTGACTTCCCATCCTTCCTGCATAGGGTCAGGGATTATTGAGGAGCATCCTTTACAATTCATTGGTTAATACAGTGCCCCAATATCAGGTTACAGTCTGGTCAAGGGCACTGAACTCAGCATCTGAATATACAGCACACAAGACAAACCAGCATCTCCCTCCCCCCATCTTCAGATCTATTTGGCAACAAAAGAGAGAGTATGCTATTATCTATTCTATCTTGGTGAGTTTAGAGTTCTATACGTAATTCATTTTCTATCATAATTTGTGCTACCAAACTAAAAACATCTTCTTAAGTCCTAGACTTTTACTGTGAGACTAATACTATTTAGTCTCTAACCCCATCAGAGACTTGAAAAGGGATAAATTTTACCTCAGTATGTAGGAAGTTGAGGCATACAGCTTCCAAAAATTATAGAAATGACAGACACCATTGACTGTCTGGACAGTTACTCAAAATTTTATCTGAGATGTAGGAGCATCAATCTTCAGCCTTCTACCCCAGAATATCTTGACAGATTTTTCTGCGAAGCAGTAGATATAAAGGGCTTGTCTTATCTTGTCCTTGCATTGCTCAGCAGTCAACTTCCCTGTGACCAGGTTTGTCCTTTTGGACAGTATTCTGTCTGCAGTTGAAGCAAGGGAGGTTTTGTTGTTGTTTTGTTCTATTTTGTTGTTGTATTTTGACGCAGACTCCATAAGGAGATTCTTCAATACTCATCATCTTCTTTGAAGTAGAAATATGGATACTGCCAAGAGCTGACATGTCTTATTGTTAAAAAAAGACTTCAATTGGAACTAGAGAGATGGCTCAGATGTTAAGAGCACTATGTGCTCTTCCAGAAGACCTGAGTTCAATTCCCAGCAACAACATGTTGGTTGATAACCATCTAGAATGAAATCTGATGCCCTCTTCTAGCCTGCAGGCATGCATGCAGGCAGAACACTGTACATCAATAGACAAATAATTTTTTCAAAAGACTTACATTAATAAAATATCTTTAAATGTCATATTCTGCAGATCTCAGAGGTTTTTGAAGACCATCTAGCTACGTAGTATATCTAAATTGACAAACATTGCTTGTTACTAGATATTAACTATCTGTTCAACCTAGGAAACATATTTCTGTAATAAACTAGACTAGTATCCAACATGACCATGAGTTTGAGTGACTATTAGCTCGCATTACTCCATTTTTCTAAATAGTTTTTAGTGGCAGCTTTAAAAGAACTGGAACTGGGTTGTTCCAGTTTCTGGCTATCACAAATAAGGCTGCTATGAACACAGTGGAACACATGCCCCTGTAGCATGGTGGGGCATCTTTTGGGTATATGTCCAAGAGTGGAATAGCTGGGTCTTCAGGTAGATATATTTCCAATTTTCTGATGAACCCCACATCCTCACCAACATGTGCTATCACCTGAGTTTTTTATCTTAGCCATTCTGTTTGGTGTAAGGTGGAATCTCAGGGTTGTTTTAATTTGCATTTCCCTGATACTAAGGACTTTGAACATTTAAATGGTTCACAGCCATTTGAGATTCCTCTGTTGTGAATTCTCTGTTTAGTTCTATGCCCCATTTTTTGAGTGGGTTGTTTGGTTTCTTGGTGGTTAGATTCTTGAGTTCTTTATATATTTTGGATATTAGCCCTCTATCAGATGTGGGGTTAGTGAAGACTTTTTTGCAATCTGTAGGATGCCGATTTGTCCTATTAACTATGTCCTTCGCCTTACAGAAGCTTTCCAGTTTCACAAGGTCCCATTTATCAATTTTTGATCTTAGAGTCTGAGCCATTGGAGCTCTGTTTAGGAAATATCCCCCCTGTGCCAATGAGTTCAAGACTTTTTCCTACTTTCTCTTCTATTCAGTGTATTAAGTTTTATGTTAAGGACCTTGATCCACTTGAACTTGAGCTTTATGCAAAGTGGCAAATATGGGTCTATTTTCATTTTTCTACATACAGACAGTTAGACCAGCATCATTTATTGAAAATACTTTCTTTTTTCCATTGTATATTTTTGGCTTCTTTGTCAAAGATCAAGTGTCCGTAAGTGTGTGGTTTCATTTCTGGGTCTTCAACTCTGTTCCACTGATCAACATGTTGGTCGCTATACCAATACCATGTAGTTTTTAATCACTATTTCTCTGTAGTTTAGCTTGAGGTCAGGGATGGTGATTCCCCCAGATGTCCCACAACAGAAGAATGAATACAGAAAATGTGGTTCATTTACAAAATAGAATATTACTCAGCTATTAAGAATGAGAAAATCCTAAGTTTTGCAGGCAAATGAATGGAACTAGAAAATATCATCCTGAGTAAGGTAACTCAAAAGACATGAATGGTATATATTCACTAATAAGTGGATATTAGCCAAAAAAAAAAAAAAAAAAAAAAAAAAAAAAAGCACAGAATTCCCAGGATACAGTCCACAGAACTCAAGAAGGCTAACAAGCTGAAGGGCCGAAGTGGGGATGCCTTAACCCCACTTTGGAGAGAGAAGAAATCAATCACAGAAGGCGGGGCAGAGAGGAAGGGACCTGGGTGGGAAAGGCAACAGGGAGGGGAAGAGGGAAACATGATCAGGTATTAAGAGGAACAGGACTGAAGCCCTGAATGCCAGCAGAAAGAATCAAAACAGGAAACCTCGGGAGCTAGGAGGTAGGGGACCCTCTAGAATGTACCAGAGACCTGGGATGTAAGAGACTCTCAGGACTCAAAGGGAGTGACCTTAGATGAAATGCCCTACAGTGGGGAGAAGGAACTTATAGAGTCCACTTCCATTAAAAAGACAGGGCATCAAGTGGAAGGATGGAGTTGCCATCCCACAGTCAAAAACTCTGACCCAGAATTCTTCCTGTCTGAAAGAACTGCAGGAACAATAATGGAGAAAAGCCTGGGCAAAAGGAGGTCCAGTGATAGGCCCAAATTGGGATCCAGTTCAGGAAGAGGCTCCAAGGCTTGACACTGTTACTGATGCTATGGTATGCTTACAAACAGGGGCCTATCATGACTGCCTTCTGAAAGGCCCATCAAGCAGCTGAAATATTCAGATGCAGATATTTACACCCAACCAATGGACAGAAGCTGGTGATCCCTGTGGTTGAATTAGGGAAGACCTAAACAATTTCCAACTAATCCCCCAAACAATAACCAACATCCATAACCCTTTGGTGACAAAACCCAACAAGCATTCATAACCCATTGATAACAAAAAACAACCAACATCCATAACCCATTAATGACATAAATAAATAAATAAATAAATAAATATCCACACCTCCTTTTGGGAATGAGACATTGTTTCTTAAAATTGCTTCCTGTTGATTTTAAATGCACTTTTTCTTTTGGGGGACCCAAAGGAAATTGGGAAAAGTACAAGTCTTAAGAAAGCTAGTTGTAACATTTGTTGTTCAGTTTCTATGTGCTATGAAAATGTAGGCTTAAGTAAAGTCCTAATCAGAAAGGTTGAAAAACTGGGCCAAATAAGCTAGTTGCTTTGAAGTGGTCCTGGAAGCAAGTTTTGATGAGTCAGCAACTGAGACAGTCTGAGGATAGATCAATCAAGATGTTAGAGTAAGTATGTCTCAGAATTCCAGCATCTTGGAATGTGAAACTTGTCAAGACTGCCTCCATTCCATTGCTGTCTAACCCTGTTTTTCTGTAAACATACAAACTCTCACAAGTAATATACATTTCTGCAATAACATATGTACAGAGTGTGAAAGATGCACATATCAGTTAAAGATGATTTTTTGCTCTTTGAGAATGTGAAAGACATCTGTCTTCCTTAAGCTGGTTTGGGCTATACAACCAAACTGCAATACAAATCTCCATTCATGCCTTATGAAAGGATAGCATAGAACAGTAAATCATGAGGACTTCATAGCCAACAAGATTTATTACCTATACATAGCTGAAGTTCTGGCTGGAGACATTTTCATGTGTCAGCCAGACTCAGAGCTGCTCCCATGTGAAGGGATCAGCATATACCATCGCCTGTGTTATCTATCTTGCTGGTCTCTTTCTTTCTGTCTACAGCTGAAATCTTCAGAGGGTCTCCTCTCTGGTTTTTATCAGTTTGGATGGAATCCACAGTTTCTATTCTGTGGAAACATATACAGACTTCCTTCCCCAGCGCAATACATTTCCTGCTGTTCATTGTGAGCTTAGGGTATCTTTAAAATTAAGCAAGCTGATTCGGTTCAACACTTTCTTCCACAACTCAATGTCTCTCCACAGCTGTTGTTCTTTGTCCACTGGCTTTTAAATTTTTTATGTTAATAAAGTATTATGCAATCTATCTTTGAGCTTTTTACTCCTTTCTGTTTTTTAAAGCATTTCCTTTAAAGTATGATTAGATCTCGCTATAACTGCTTATCCTATAGATTGTTTCATTTCACTAGAGACATATGTGGAGCATTGTCACGCTTAGTTTATACAGGTATTCCATAATAGCCATAACCTCTGATAAATGCATAAATACAGAATCAGCCTTTTCAGAACTTTACATAGTTGCTCATTGAAATCCTGATATATGTCTATAGTAAAGTGCACATATTTCAGTTTACCAAACTCTGCAAAATGAAACACATCTATTTGCTAGATTTCATTTCTTTGGGTAGCTTTAGGGTTGCTCCCTGTAAGTAATGGAGTTTGGTTAATAAAGAACAAGTAGGGCATTTCTTTACACTTTCCTTCGCTTATTGCCAAGTGGTTAAAAAAAAAAAAAACAAAAAAACAAAAGCAAAAGCAACTAAACTAAACAAAACAACCACAAAACACCTTTCCTTAAACCTTCGCTCTTAACATGGTGTTTTTTTATGAAATTCTGAAACTTCTAGCATATTTCCTATTAATAGCCAATTTCAAGATTACCTTGTTGTTAGAAGGCCTGTTAGACCTGTATGGGATCTGATATGTACAATATATTAAGGATGATTTCTATTTTGATCATTTGTTTCAATTGAATAAACAGTGAAGTTAATTCTGAATCATCCCGAATAAGTTTACCAGTTTCTATATGAAAAAAAAAATGACTCTGCATATTAAGAATCAGAAACTATATTAAGAGATTCAGGAAAATCTAATGATATCATAAAACTGACATACAATTCTAATTTTTTAAATTAAATCATAAGGACTCTCAACCACCTTACTTATTTTTCCTGACATATACACTGTCTTTCCTTATTTATTTGCATGAGTATAAAATATAAGTGCTCCAGAAATTGGAGTCCTCTTTAGTATATAAGGGAGAATCCAATTAATTATTTTTATAAACTGAAGTTGCTCGATTTCAGGATATTTGTTGTTAATTTTAACAACCCCCCAAACTGCTGCAAGCTCTTTGCCAGTGTTTATCTTGTGCCAATAACAAGGCAATTTCTATATTAGTAAATGGTATCACAATTCATCTTGTGCCCATAATGAGGCAATCTCTGTATTAGTAAAAGGTGTCACAATCTCAGCTGGATCTATTCTTGCTAATTGACAAAGTTTTGTTTCTCCCTTTAATGTCAATTTAGAAAACTTTTCAATAAAGGTTTTTAGTTTTACTCTGTTTGTGTGAAAAAACATCCATTCTAAGATATAATCTCTCTGAATAAGAATTCCTGTGTGCCCAGGCGATTGTGGTGCATGCCTTTAATCCCAGCACTTGGGAGGCAGAGGCAGGCGGATTTCTGAGTTTGAGGCCAGCCTGGTCTACAGAGTGAGTTCCAGGACAGCCAGGGCTATACAGAGAAACCCTGTCTCAAAAAAAAAACAAAAAACAAAAAACAAAAAACAAAACAAAAAAAAAAGAATTCCTGTGTGAAGAATGAGGAGAAAACAAGATAAATGAACCACAGGCCATCTTTGGGTCAAGACAATCTATATGCTCATCTTGCAGTTTCTTTTCTACTAGACCAAATTTCTTTACAGCCTTGTCTAATAGTTTTCTTGGACTATGTAAGTCTTTATCACCTTGAAGGTTTCAAATAAATTACATAGCTCTTGAGTAGTCAATCCAATTATGGTCCATAGCCAGTTAATATCTACCAGCAATTTTTGAAAATCATGAAGAGTTCTTAATTGGTTTTAACTGATTTGTTCCTTTTATGGTTGAATTTCTTGCAGATTTATCTTAAATCTTAATTAAAGAATATCTCCTTTGTATTTTTCAGGAGCAATTTGTAATCCCCCAACAAGACAAATTTCTTTTTGCTTCATCATCCCTTTCTAAGGTATTGCCATTTGAATCAGTCAGCAAAATATCATCCATATAATGGTAAATTATGGATAGAGGAAATTCCTCATGAATTATTTAATGGCTGTCATACAAAATATTGGCACAAGATATTCAACATTGCTGTGACAGGACTCTCCAATGGTACCTTTTGTTTGACATTAAGTGGTTAAATGTGAGCAGCATCAAAATGAATCTCTATCTTGTTCTTGTAAAGGAATTGTGACAAGCAATCTTTTAGATTAATCACTATGGTATATCATTCCTTGGGTAACAAGGAAGGCAACAGGGTTCCAGGCTGTAGAAAACCCACTGGCTGAACTTTTATTAATTATTCTCAGATCTGTCAACATCCTCCATTTGGCAGATTTCCTTTTAATGACAAACACAGGAAAGTTCTAAAGGTTGGTTGACTCCTCTTTTTTTGAACCTCCTTGCTCTTAGAGCTGATGTTCTTTTTTTTTTTAATATTTATTTATTTATTTAATATATGTGAGTGCATTGTTGCTGTCTACAGTCACACCAGAACAGGGCATCAATCCCATTGCAGATGGTTGTGAGCCACCATGTGGTTGCTGGGAATTGAACTCAGGACCTTTGGAAGTGCAGTCAGGGCTCTTAACCACTGAGCCATCTCTCCAGCCCAGAGCTGCTGTTCTTATACCTATAATTTTTCCTTTGTTATTGCTCAGTCTGAATAGGTTGGTCAGTAAGCCTCCTTAGTGTTAAGTGTTTTATCAGCAGTGGCTCCCTGTTGTAAAGCTGAATGGTCAGCTTCTGTTGTACCCTGCTAATCGAAAGCATGGACAGTATCTAACTGTCTTTGACAACATGTTTAAATTTCTTTATCAGGAGTATCTCCTATTTTGTGGCTTGTCTCTGAAATTTGATGGATACTTACCTGTGCCTCCCACAAATCTCTTCCCTCATCATTTCATGGCTAAATAAGTCACATATGGCCTTAGTCTCCCTATTTGACCTTTTGGTCCTACATAATTAAGCCATTTTTTACTTTGTTTTACCTGGAATAAAGTTCTAACTTTTTGAAGCTTGATATCTACCTCTTGAAAAGGCAAATTTGGAGGTTAGGATTTTGGTAAGATTATAGTTACATCTGCTTCAGTATCAACCATACCTTTAATTTCAATATTATTTATAAGTATCTTGACTTTTAGTCTCTGATCATCTATAGAAGTTTGCCAAAATAGTTATTTCTTGGTTCCTTCTGTTTTTTCTTTGTTTTTGATTTATCTATAGAAGTTGCTTTCACTTTGATATGCAGGGTTTTTATGTCTATCTCTAGACAGTATTGTCTAATTATTTTGCAGCTGAATATCTCTTCTTTTGCCCTGAAATGGCTGCCTTGAATGCTTCCACACTGGCATTTTTTTGACAAGAGATCACTCCAACTGTCTTTCATTGATCTAAATTCATTATTCCAGTATCAGCCTTTGCCATGCCTTCTGTATGTTCCAGAAGGCATAGGTCCCTTTTCAAAATTAGTTTGGTGTTCCTTACAGTTCTTTTTAAAATGATCTTGCTCACCACAATTGAGACATTCGAGAGTTTAGATTTTCTCAAAATTTTTAGAGATCACTTCTCCTATTAAATCCATATCATATGAATGATATCCAACATCAACCATAATTCTAATTTCTTCATTTATAGGTGCTAATATTGCCCTTAAGGGCATGATCACTGTTTTGCATTCAATATTAGCATTTTCAAAAACTAAAGATTTAACTAGTGCTTTCCTAGCTATTGGATCTGATACATTTCTATCTATAGCTGAAGTCAATCTCTGTAAAAAGTCAGTGAATGATTCTTTAGAACCTTGCATAATCTGAATCAATAGTTCATGTCTTTTTCCTGTTTCTTCAATCTCACAAGTGCTCAAGGCTGCCAGCTGACATAATGCCAAGGTTGCTTCATCATATATGACTTGAATCTATACTTCACCATATGGACCTTCATCTAGTAGTTGATCTTGAGAGATATTTATGCCTCTGGTCCTATTTTTTTCTTGTTCTAGCTCCTTAACCTCTTCTCTCGAACATGATGCCATTGTAACTAGGGGCCTCATTCTAATATTGCTCTTGTCATATCTTTTCAGGCTTAGGGGATTATTTTATTTTTAATTGCTCAAGAATTTAATACTTGTTTCATGAATAGTAAATGCATTCTGTACTTTGTTACACTTTAAACTTTTGTAAATCCAGCATATCTATGAGGTGTCGTCCATATTGTTCACAACCTTGTTGGTTTTTCTATATCTCCTGGTATTTGCTGTATACTAACTAGATAAGCTAAACATGTTTTCTAACAACCTTTTTCTGACTCTCTTGAGTTTTCTAATATGGTATTGCATTAGACTTTGACCTTATTTCTTCTATCTCTTAGTGTCCTTTTCAATTTTATTTATTAAGTTTTATAATTTTTCTTCCCAGGCCTGTGTATATTTTTTCACACCTCACTCTCTCTTGTATCTCTAATATTTTAGCATTTTCTTTAATCTTATTTATAAATTTCCTGCAATCTCTCCTCCAATGTTTGCCTTCATATTTCACTTTTCCTTTTCCCATATTTCTGATATCTTAGTATTTTCCTCCTTCTGATTTATAAATTTCTGCAATCTCTCTTCAAATGCTTGTTTCCATATTTTGTCTTTCTCCCTTTGTTTCATCTTAGATATCTTAGCATTCTCCTCGGTCTAATTTATAAATTTTAAAAATTTATCCATTGAAGCTTACATTCATCTCTCATACCTTTCCTTTTCTTGTTACTCTAAAGGATTCTTTGAAAAGAGATTTAAAGCCAATATGATAAGAATATGGATTATTAATGCAGTAATCATAATTAATAATGTATTAGTTTCTATTAAGTCATATATCTCTTTCTCTTTTGTTTCTATACTTGATCCATTCAAAAGAGAAAGAAATAATCTCCAAAAACATTGGGTTATTGTATCTCTCATCTTTATATACCCTATTCCCTCAAATTTATTAATTTAAAACTATATTAACCTATGAAATTTTATATCAAATTATTTCATTTTTAACATAAAAACATAGTTTTTATCTTTCCTGAAGTTCCATTGTGTTTGGATTCCTATTGTGTGTACTCTGTCTTCCTCTGCTTTTCAGCTCTGGACACTGCAGCAGTTAGTCTTGTCCTGATCCATTTGCTCACAGGGAGGGATGGAATGGCCTTTCATCTGAAAAAACTGGTTTTGGGTCACCTGTGTCTTGGGCCTTTGTGCCACCTTACTTAGTTGGGCTGAGCCAGTGCCTGTGACCTTCCCTGACTCTGGTAAGGTGGAGATACATTCCTAATGGGCTGTAATTCAATTCCGCTGTCTATTTGGGATGTTTTTAAGCCTCAGCACTGGTGTTTGGGGTAGTAGAAAATATTGCATATGGGAATTGTGCAGATTGCCCAGTGGGTAAGAGTCCTTGCTGGCAAGCATGAGGACTGGAGTTACAACCCCCCAAATCTACATAAAATCCAGGCTTAGGGGCTGGAGAGATGACCCAATGGTTAAGAACTCAGCTACTTTTAGATGACCTGGCTTTGATTCCCAACACCTACATGGCTACTAACAATTATCTGTAACTCCAATCCAAATGGTTGAATGTTGTTTTCTGGCCTCTGTAGGCTCTGTATACATGACATGCATGCAGGGAAAATATCTATATACACAAAATAAAAATAATTTTAAAATTAAATTCAGGCTTGCCTGCACATGTTTCTGTAATACCAAGCACTGTGTTGTGTGGGTTTGGGGGCCATGCAGTCAGAATAAGTCAGGGAATAATAAAGAGAAAACACTTTTCCTCATCTGGCCTCTACCTGAAAGCATACACACAACATACACACTTTTTTAAAGAAAATATTGCATAGGGTTAGATAAAATGGTTGCTGTGTGAGTATGTGAATTTGATTTCCATCCCAAGAATCTATGTATATATTTAAAAGAAAATGTGTGGTGGCACAGGCTCGTAATACCAGAGCTGGAGATGCAGAAGCACATAGAGCCTCGGCACTCACTTGAAGACTGGGTATATGGATCAATGGGTAATAGTGCTTACTCTACAATCATGAAGACCTGAATTTGAATCCCCAGCATCCTTGTAAAAACCCAGGCATGCGGCCATGTGCCTGTAAAGCATGGGGGCTGAGACAAACAGATCCTGAGAGCTTACTAGCTAGCCAAGGGTTAGTTGAAATAACAAGAAAGCAACGAGATTACGTCAAAATGTAAATAATTAAAAAAAAAATCGAAGAATATTCTTGGATAAAAAAAGCTAAAGATAGCCAGGCAATTGCACTAATAGTTGTATAATGATAACTATACCAAGTGGGTGGATTTTTGTAGTCCAAGATTTAAGTCTCATTGAAACTCATGAAAATAGGAACCTGGATATTGCTCAAATGTTCATCTGTCAACTTATAGCATATCCATTTGTGAAACCATTAAAATAGTAGAGTATATCTATGAAAATATTATAATCTGTACTCATACCCAAGGTTTTTTGTTAAGCTATAACCTAAGAGGTATAAAACAAAGGTCCAATCTATCAAAGTTCATAGTTATGGGGAAGCCTACTATATACATTCACTACTTTCTTCCTACATTTGTTTTGAAGTTATCTCTAAAAAGTATACATATGAACTATTTTGCTTAAAAACGTATTCTTGTGTAGAGAAAGGCCACTGATTTGTTTGAGTTAATTTTATATCCAGCTACTGCACTGAAGCTGTTTATCAGGTTTAGGAGTTCTCTGGTGAACTTTTTAGG
>NC_034602.1:903865-912048 GCF_900095145.1 Mus pahari | reverse complement strand
TGAGAAGGGGACATGCACTCTGACCAGACCATCTACCCCTGCAACCTCCCTTAAGGGAAGGACAATAGCTGGGTCAGATTCTTCTAGGGGTGGAGATCTTGGGGCTTTGTTCATGGCCGTGGTGCGAAGGTGGGTGCCAAAGTAGACCGCTTAGAGGGGCCTGTAGTTGGTGCAGAAGGAGGGGGAGAGCGGGAGGTGACAGACCCTGGAGAGTCTCAGTGGGGGGAAGCCGAAGTAGCAGTTTGGGTTCTAAATGGCACAGAAGCAGGCCTATGGCAGAAGGGAGGTGGTTCGTAAGCTGGGTCCAGTACCATCATGGCTAACAGGAGTTGAGTTGGANAGCAGGAAGAACACATAGCAGGATTGGAACAGAGATAGATGAAAGATTTTGCATAGGTAACCTCTTCCCATTTACCGGTTTGCTGGCAGTATGTATTAAGATCCCTTAAAACAACTGGGTCTAAGGTGCCATTAATTGGCCATCGAGAACCATTATCTAGTGACTACTGAGTCCAGACTTTATTACAAAGAGATATCAATTTTGATGCCTTTAAAGGAGGCGTGAACTTTAATGACTCAAGATTTTCTCTGAAGACATGTGGTTGCCCATGCTCTGGAGGTTTCTGGTGTTCTTACTGGCGTCCCAGAGAACAACTCAGAAACCAAAAAGGAAATCAGCCATGCTAGAGTGCCCTAGTCGTCACGAGGACCTCTAGTGGCTACCCAGTAAGTCCCGTGCTTACTGGCCAGGGAATTCAACCAACCCACTGGGGCCCCGACCCGCTGGGGGCCTGTAAGGAAAGAGCAGCTTCTGACCTGCTGGGGGCCCGACCCGCTGGGGGCCTGTACGGAGATCATGGGCGGTGTCTCTGCTATGCTGGCTGGTTCTAGCATCTTTGTCCTTGGGCAGAGCTGGCCAGGCTCTATTCTGTGAACTAGAGGCTACTCCCCACTGACAGGCCCTGCCGATAATATGCTGGTGTCTGCATGAGAGTTTTTACCGAACCCGTAAAATGGGAGTGTGGAAGCCCGGCCTATAAGGCACGTGGGAATGGCACAGCTGACTTAGTTTACAGTTTCTGTGTCCCAGGACAGCGTCAGGTCACATGGTGGAAATGGTGGACAGTTGCTCTCCTTCCCCCCTGGCCTTTGCATGAGCCCCAGTCATTTCTCAAGCAACCACTTAGGTGCTAGAATGTGGGACCGCCAAGAGTTCTGGCTCGGAGAGGGGAAGGGGAAGTTGCAAGCCGAGCCACTGAGCCACTGGAGCAGAGCCGCTGGAGCTGAGCTGCATGTCGGCTACAAGACAAGGCAGTGGAGATCTTACCGTGAATGCCGTGTTCGGTACCTGCCACTGCGACCACTGGGTGCCCCTTGGGCACACCAGGTGCTGGTGTGGCTGCTGGTTTTTCCACTTTATCAATCATTCCCGGGTTTCGGGACCAATTTTATATTTTGAGCGGATAAACCAAGCAGCAGACCAGGCCAAGGTGTTCCACATGGGAAAGGTTTATTATGCAGGAATGGGGGAGTGGGTAGAAGGGTAGAGAAGAGCAGAGAGAGAGAGAGAGGGGGGGAGGGGCTGGCTTCCCCTTTTATACAGAAAATGACATCACACCAGTGAGGGCCGGAACTGAGCCAAGTGGATTGTGGGATTGAAGGTCCTTGTCCTGGCAATGCAGGTCAAGGGCCACATGGTTAGGCAGGGCTTGCAGTATCCTGGTGCTAACAGAAGCCCTCCTAGGAGCTGATTGTAAATGCTGCTCTTAAAGGGACCAGCAGCCTCTCAGTTGTATGGTAAGGGAACTGATGGCTGTTTTTCCTACAAAAACCTCTGTGCATGTGATTATTGGATTTATCAGATAACAAGGAGTTCCTCTCTTGAAATTATAGCTAGAAAAATTAAGAATTTAGTTTGGTTTAAATAAGCAAATGTATGCAGCCATTTCATTTTTGTTTCTGAATAGTTTTAAAGGTATAACTATGTTTTATATATCATGGTTATAGATTATTGGCTCATAAGTTATTGGTTATGATTAAAAATTTGTAATATTGGTAACAGAAAGTTGACTTAAAACTGGTAACTCTGGGTTGGAGTAATTTAGAACTACAAAATGTGGCATGAGCCAAGCCATGGAAACAGGTCTCTAAAGATATGCCTGAATTGGGTAATATTCTATGTAATTCTTATCCTAGAAACCAGACTTATAAAAGATAGGATTTAGGACAGTGTCTCATATTGGGGGCTGTACCTTCTTGCATTTGTGTGCAGGAACAGGCAGCCAAACTTTGTAGCAAGTAATGTTTTTGGTGTTGATTTTTAAAGAAAATAGATTGTTTACACTGTTAAAATTGGGTTTTGTTTCCCAAAATTGTGGTTGTGCTCTGGTGTTAACAAGAAAAATCGAAAGTGAAGGTTTCTCCTGAATCAGAGCCACCAGCTAAATCCATCAGCTCCTCCAAAATCTATGAAGCCTCCTGAGTGGTCTAGTCCACTACCTCCCCCTTATCTACAGCCTCAACCTCTGCCGTCGGGGAATCCCAACCCCTCGGGGTGGTGGGAGGCAGACCTGCTGCTGGTACACGAAGCTGGAGAGTGCAGAATCTGGATGGACTCCAGTGGACCCGCCCAACCTTCAACCCCTTCAGTACTGGTCATTTTCCTCTGCTGATCTTTATAACTGGAAAACTAACCACCCCCCTTTCTCAGAGGATCCCTAACACCTCACAGGGTTGGTGGAGTCCCTTATGTTCTCTCATCAGCGTACTTGGGATGATTGTTAGCAGCTGCTGTAGATGCTCTTCACAACCGAGGAGTAAGACAGAATTCTGTTAGAGGCTAGAAAAAATATCCCAGGAGCCGACGGGTGGCCTACACAGCTACAAAATGAGATCGAGATGGGATTGCCTTTGACTCACCCCTGTTGGGACTACAACATGGTTAAAGGTAGGGAGAGCTTGAAAATCTATCATCAGGCTCTGATCTTCAAGGTGCTTCAAGAAGGCCCACTAATTTGGCTAATGTAAGAGAGGTAATGCAGGGGCCAACTGAACCTCTCTTGGTGTTCCTTGAAAGGCTTATGGAAACCTTCAGCTGGTTTACTTCCTTTGATCCTGCCTAGGAAGCCCAGAAGACCTCAGTGACTATGGCCTTCATAAGGCAGTAGCCCCATATATCAGAAAGAAATGTCAGGGATTGGAAGGGTTACAGGAGACTGAGTTACATGATCTAGTGATCAGAGAAAATGTTTCATACTCAGGAGACTGAGGAAGAGGAGAGAGAGAGAGGCGGGAAGCAGAAGAAAGAGAAAACAGGAGGGATTGTAGACAAGAGAGAAATTTGACTAGAATCTTGGCCATAGTGGTAGGAGAGAAAGAAAGGACAGGACCTAGACAGATGGGGAACCTGGGCTACAGAAGACCGATGTGCTTAACAGAATTAGGTGAGTAGGGGTACCGAGCCTCAGCTAAAAAGGCTCAGCTGTGTCAGACTGAAGTTATTTATTTGAGATACACCCTTCGAGATGGGAAGTGATGGCTAAAGGAAGTCAGACAAAAGACTGTAACTCAGATCCCCACCCCAACTACACCAAGGAAATTAAGAGAATTCTTGGACACCGCTGGCTTCTGCAGGTCTTGGATACCTGGGTTTGTGACCTTAGCTGTCTCATTGTACCCCCTAGCCAAGGAAGGGGAGGTGTTTGTGTAGACCCCAGATCACCAGAAAGCCTTTAAAGAAATTAAAAAGGCTCTACTGATGGCCAGCCTTGGCCTTGCGTGACCTAACCAAGCCTTTCACTCTTTATGTGGATCAGAGAGCGGGGTCTCCAGAGGAGTCCTTAACCAGACTTTGGGACCTTGGAAAAGGTCAGTGGCTTGCCTATCCAAGAAGTTAGACCCTGCTGCCAGTGGGTGGCTTTCTTGCTTGAAAGCTATTGCTGCCATAGCTCTACTTGTCAAGGATGCTGAGAAGCTCACTCTGGGACAACAAATAATTGTAGTTGCACCCCATGCTCTTAAAACCATTATCTGACAGCACCCTGGCCGATGGATGACCAACACTCATATGACACATTATCAGAGCCTTTTGTTGACTGAACTAGTGACCTTTGCTCCCCCTGCTGTCCTCAATCCCGCTACGCTACTGCCTGAGACTGATGATTCTTCACCTACTCATCACTGTGCTGACATTCTGGCAGAAGAAACTGGTACTCGAAATGATCTGAAGGATCAGCCTTGGCCTGGGAGTCTGAGCTGGTACATGGATGGCAGTAACTTGTGGTTGAAGGTAAGCAGAAGGCAGGGGCAGCAGTGGTGGACAGAAAGCAAGTGATCTGGGCCAGCAGTCTCCCTGAAGGGACTTCAGTCCAGAAAGCCAAACTTGTGGCTTTGATACAAGCTCTACAAATGGCAAAGGGGAAGTCTATCAACATTTACACTGACAGCAGGTATGCTTTTGCCACTGCACGGAGCAATATACAAAGAGGGCTGTTGACATCTGCAGAGAAAGACATAAGATGCTGTGGCTAAAGGGAATTATATGGCAGACCTAACCGTCAAACAAGGAGCAGTGATCCTGGCAGTCAAGGAGCCTAAAGATTATTATGTCAGAGAGACCAGCTTTAGATACACCCTGAAGACTATCAAGTTATGGAAAAATTAGGACTGGTAAAAGAAACACCATATGGGGTAGTAGAAACAGAAGAAGGAAAACTAGTCCTTCCATGGGAAGAAGGACACAAGTATGTTACCAACTTACATTACTTGACCCACTTGGGGGCCAAGAAATTAAAAGTTGTGGTTAGGTCCTCTGACTACTATGTTATAGGACTCTCTGACTTGGCATAAGAAATAGTCAAAAGCTGCAAGGCCTGTGCTATGACTAATGCAGGACACTCCATGTATACTCCTGAGAAGAGGCTCAGGGGCGACTGGCCTGGTGCCTACTGGGAGATAGATTTTACAAAATCTAAGCCAGCTAGACATGGTAACAAGTACTTATTAGTTTTTATAGACACCTTTTCTAGCTGGGTAGAAGCTTTTCCTACCAGGGCTGAGATGACCAATGTGATGGCCAAGAAGACCCTGGAAGAAATCTTCCTGAGGTTTGGGATACCCAAGGTAATCGGGTCTGATAATGGACCTGCCTTTGTTGCCCAGGTAAGTTAGGGACTGGCCAAGATATTGGGGATTGATTAGAAGTTACATTGTGCACACAGGCCCCAAAGTTCAGGACAGGTAGAGAGGATGAATAGAACCATTACAGAGACCCTTACCAAACTAACAGTGGAGACTGGCGCTAGTGATTGGATAGCTCTCCTACCCTTTGTGCTCTTCAGGGTTAGAAACACCCCTGGACAGTTTGGACTGACCTCCTATGAATTACTCTACAGGGGTACCTCCTCCACTGGTCAAAATAGCCTCTGTACATAGTGCTGACATGCTGCTTTCCCAGCCTTTATTCTCTAGGCTCAAGGCACTCAAGTGGGTGAGACAGTGAGCATGGAAGCAGCTACAGAAGGCCTACTCAAGAGGAGACCTGCAAGTCCCACATTGCTTCCAAATTAAAGATTTGATTACATTAGATGCCACCGCACAGAAAACCTTGAGACACGGTGGAAAGGCCCTTATCTTGTACTCTTGACCTCCCTACTTTCTACCTTTATGGGACCACTTTTGATTTTGCTTCTGCTTTTAATTATAGGTCCATGTGTGTTAGGCTAGTTGTCTTTATTAGAGCAAGACTTAGAACACCATGCCCTTAGGGATCAAGTGCTTCAGGGAGAAGATAGTGTCTAGCTCTAAGATTAGAACTATTACCAAATAGAAGTGGGGAATGTTTAAGTGAAACATAAAAACATAAATTCTAGGCTTTTAGGCCCAGGCTTGAGAATGTGGCCTTTGTGACTCAATGCCCCAAGGCATGCTAATCATAAAACAGATAGCGACATTCCTCCACCTACCTACCCCCTAGGTTCATGAAAGAAAGTCACCCTGACCCACCCTGACCACTGGTGGAACCAGATATGTAAATGTGCTTGTCCTTGTGACTTTGCACTTCCTCGTGGCTTTTAACTGGTATTTTTGGTATTTTCCAACAACGCCCCTCCCCACCCCCTTGAGTTGTGGTTTCTTCCTTTAAATACCCCCCTCAAACGGCTACTCAGGGCCCACAATCCTCTACCCCTGTGTGGCATATGATTGTGGGTACCAGAGTGCTCTTGGAACAAAAATCCTCCTGCAGTTTGCATCAAAAAAAAAAGTTGTATGTTTTTTCATTTTTCAATATTTATTTACTTTTATTCACTTTAAATCCCGATCAAAGCCCCCCCTACCTCCTCTCCTCCTACTCTCACCCTTACAAATCCCTCCCTCTTTGCCCCCTCCCCTTCTCCTCAGAGATGAGCCCCCCTTGGGTACCACTCCACTCTGGGACATCTAGTTCCAGCAGAAGTAGGCACATCCACTCCCACTGAGGCCCAGTCAGGTAGTCCAGGTAGGGGGAAGGGGATTCAATGACAGGGAACAGAGACTGAGAAAGCTGCACATTTGATACAAATGTTTTGGGAGTCTAGGTCCACCCCTGCATGCTCCCTCATTGGTGGCCCAGGTTCTGTAAGCCCCCATGCTTCCAGGCTAATTGACTTTGGGTCTTCTTGTGGTGTCTTTGACCCCTCCAGCTTTCACACTTCTATTTCCCACTCTTCCACAAGACTCCCTGAACTCCACCCGATGTTTGGCTGTGGGACTCTGCATCTGCCTCCATCCACTCCTGGATGAAGCCTCTCAGGAGACAGTTAAGCATAGCAAAGTATCATTCATAATGTCAGGTTGGCTTTCTCACATGGGATGGGTCTCAAGTTGGGGCAGTAATTGGTTGATTGTTCCCTCAGTCTCTGCTCTGTTTTTATCCCTGAACATCTTGCGAGCAACACAAATTTTGGTTTGAAGGGTTTATAGGTAGATTGATGTCCCCCACCCTCCTCTAGGAGTCCTACCTGGCTATGGGAGGTGGCCAGTTCACTCTCTATATCCCTCTTTGGTAGGAGTCTCAGCTAGGGTCACCCCCATAGATTCCTCATATCTTCCCCTGTCCCAGACCTCCAGTTCATCCTAGAGGCTCCACACCAATTTTCATTCTCACCTCCAGACCTCTCGCTCCCACCACCCCAACACTTGATTACCATTCCCATTCCTCTTCTCACTACCCAGTTCCCTCCCTCTCTCCATCCATCTCTGATGACTATTCAGTTTTCCCTTCTGAGAGAATTCACGAATCCTCCCTTGGGACCTCCTTATTACCCAGATTCTTTGGGTCTGTGGGTTATACTGAACTTTATAGCTAATGTCCATGTATAAGTGAGTGCATACCATATGTGTCATTCTCACTCTGGATTACCTCACTCAGGATGATATTTTCAAGTTGCATCCATTTACTTGCAAATTTCATGGTATCTTTGTTTTTAATGTCTTAATAGCTATTAATATCCATTGTATAGATGTACCACATTTTCAGTATCTGTTATTCAGTTGAGGAATGTCTGGATTGATTCCTGTTTCTGGCTATTATGAAAAAAGCGCTATGAACATAGTTGAGGAAGTGTTCCTGTGGCACAGTGGGCAATCTTTGTGGTATATGCCCCGGGATAGTATAGCTGGGTTTGAGGTAGAACTATTCCCAGTTTTCTGAGAAACTACCAAATTGATTTCCAAAGTGGTTGTATAAGTTTGCACCCCTATTGTCGGGAATTAAAAAAGGGGGCCCAGGGGAAGTGGGGGGAATCCCACACCCCACCAGAGTTTTACCTATTCTCTGGTCTGTCAGTCATGGGAGAGATGCCATACACTTTCCACTCAGCCATGGGTGGGCATTCCTCTATCCTACTCTTCAGGGGGTGGTCAAGGGGCAGCCCTACCTAGGGACCCTGGAGCTACCTTGCTAAAGCCACCAGGGTTATGGGAGAGAGGGATGAGGGAAGAGGTTCCCAACACTGACCAGAGTGAGTGCAGCAGATCCTGACTGGAGCACAGGAAGGCCTTCTAATGGGAGATTAGAAATGACTCATTAGGAGAAAGCCTGTCCCATCCTCCAAGCACAGTGAACCTTGATGAGCAGAGACATTCTATGGTTTAAGAGCTTTATTACAACAATGCAGGGGGAAAGAGAGAAGGTAGGGGGAAGG
>NC_034602.1:900639-903799 GCF_900095145.1 Mus pahari | reverse complement strand
GAGGGGAGGGGAGGGGAGAGGAGGAGAGGAGAGGAGAGGAGAGGAGAGAAGACAGAGAGAAAAGAAAGGAGAGAGGAGTGAGAGAAATGAGAGGTAAGAGAACAGAGCAGTGAGAGAGTAAGAGAGACAAGAGAGCAAGCAGGGGCTGAACAGTCCTTTTTATGGTCNTTACTGTTGCTAGGTAACTGGGGAGGAGTTTAGCCTGAAGGTCAGAAGCTTGGGCCATTGCCTATGTGACTTCTAGTCCTGCTTCTCTTGTGGGTGCTGGAGGGGGTTGGTAACTTAGGCAAGAGTCAGAGTTCCAGGAACATGAGGGTGTGTCATGAAGGTGAATTATGACCTCCGGTTCAGAGCTCAGCTCAACTGGAGACCAGCCTGTCTGTGCATAGCCCAATGCTCCACACCCTACCAGCAATGGAAGAATATTCCCCTTTCTCCACAGCTTTACCAGCATGTGCTATTACTTGAGGTTTTGATCTTTGTCATCCCAATGGGTGTAAGTGGAATCTCAGATTCATTTTTATTTGCATTTCCTTGATGACTAAGGCTGTTGAACATTTCTTTTAAGTGTTTCTCAGCCATTAGAGATTCCTTTGTTGAGAATTCTGTTTATCTCTGTACCCCACTTTTAAATTGGGTTTGGTTTGTTGGTGTCTAACTTCTTGAGTTCTTTGTATATTTTGGATATTAGCCCTCTGTTGGATGTAGGAGTGGCAAAGATCTTTTCCCAATCTGTAGGTTGCTGATCTGTCCTACTGATGGTACCCTTTGCCCTACAGAAGCTTTTCAGTTTCATGAGGTCCCATATATCAATTATTTATCTTAGGGCCTGAGCCATTCATTGGTGTTCTGTTCAGGAAGTTGTCTTCTGCACCAATTAATACAGTGCTATTCCCCATTTTCTCTGTTAGATTTTAGTGCGTCTGGTTTTATGTTGAGGTCTTTGATGCACCTGGACATGAGTTTTGTGCAGGGTGATAAATATTCATCTATTTTCATTCTTCTACATATAGACATTCAGTTAGACCAGCACCATTTGTTGAAGATGTTTTCTTTTTTCCATTGTATTGTTTTGCCTTTTTTTTTTTTTTTTTTTTTTGTCAAAAATCAAGTGTCCATAGTGTTTATTTACTTCAGGGACTTTGGTTGGATTACATTTACCAACCTGTTTGTTTCTGTACCAATACTACACAGTTTTGTTTTTTTTTGTTGTTTGTTTGTTTGTTTTTTTGTTTTTTTAAATCACCATTGCTCTGTAGTACAGAGTGAGGTCAGGGATGGTGATTCCCTTAGAAGTTCTTATATTTTACAGGATTATTTTAGCTATCCTGGTTTTTTGTTTTTCCATATGAAGTTGAGAATTGCTCTTTCAAAGTCTGTAAAGAATAGTGTTGGGATTTTGATGGGAATTGCATTGAATCTGTAGACTTCCTTTGGTAAGGTGATCATTTTCACTATGTTTATCCTACCAATTCATGAGCATGGGAGATCTTTCTATCTGCTGATATCTTCCTCATTTCTTTCTTCAGATACTTGAAGTTCTTGTCATACAAGTCTTTGCTTGCTTGGGTAGAGTTACACCAAGATATTTTTTATCATTTGTGGCTATTGTAAATGATGTTGTTTCCCTTCTTACCCTGTTTATTGTTTATATAAAGAAGAGCTACTGATTTTTTTGTTTGTTTTAGTTTTGTATCCAGCACTTTGTTGAAGGTGTTTATCAGCTATAGGAGTACTCTAGTAGAATTTTGGGGGTCACTTATATATACTATATCTTCTTCAAATAGTGATACCTTGACTTCTTCCTTTCCAATTTGTATTCCCTTGATCCCCTTTTGTTGTGTTATTGCTCTATCTAAAACTTCAAGTACTGTATTGAATAGATACGGAGAAAGTCGATGGCCTTGTCTTATCCCTGATTAGTGGAATTGCTTTAAGCTTCTCTCCATTTAATTTGATGCTGGCTACTGGCTTACTGTAGATTGCCTTTATTGTGTTTAGGTGCTTTGTATCTCTGATCTCTTCAAGACTTTTAACATGAAAGGGTGTTGGATTTTGTCAAAAGCTTTTTCAACATCTAATGAGATGAGCATGTGATTTTTCTTTCTTTCAGTTTCTTTATATGGTAAATTACATTGATGGATTTTCATACATTGAACCATGCCTACATCCCTTGGGATGAAGCCTACTTGATCATGGTGGATGATGCTTTCAGTGTATTCTTGGATTTGGTTTGCGAGTATTTTATTGAGTATTTTTGCATCAATATTCATAAGAGAAATTGGTCTGAAATTCTCCTTTCTAAGTCTTTATGTTGATTAGGTATCAAGGTGACTGTTGTCTCATAGAATGTGTTTGCCAATATTCCTTCTGCTTCTATTTTGTGGAATAGTTTGAGGAGTATTGGTATTAGCTCTTCTTTGAAAGTCTAGTAGAATTCTGTGCTAAAAACATCTGGCCTTGGGCTTGTTTTATTTTTTTGTTTGTTTGATTTGGTTTGGTTTTGGTTGAGGTATGTTTAATGACTGCTTCTACTTTCTTAGGGGTTGTAAGACTGTTTAAATAATTTATCTGGGGACTGGAGAGATGGCTCAGTGGGGAAGAAGTGGCTGCTCTTCCAGAGGTCTTGAGTTCAATTCCCAGAAACCACATGGTGGCTCACAATCATCTGTAATGGGATCCAATGCCCTCTTCTGGTGTGTCTGAAGACAGCTACAGTGTACTCATATAAATAAAATAAACTTCAAAAAAATTTTTACCTGATCTTGATTTAACTTTGGTTAAGTGGTATCTGTCTAGAAAACCGTACATTTTGTTTAGATTTTCCAATTTTGTGGAGTACAGGTTTTTGAAGTAAGACCTAATGATTCTGTGAAGTTCCTCAGTGTCTGTTGTTATGTGCCTCTTTTCATTTCTGATTTTGTTAATTTGGAGACTGTCTCTCTATCTTTTAGTTAGTTTGTCTAAAGGTTTGTCTATCTTGTTGCTTTTCTGAAAGAACCAGCTCTTGGTTTTGTTCATTTTTTTTTGTAATGTTTTCCTTATTTCTCATTGATTGAGTTTAACCTTGAGTTTGTTTATTTCTTGCCATCTACTCCTCTTGGGTGTATTTGCTGCTGGTTCTCCTTCTCCTCCTCCTCCTCCTCCTCCTCCTCCTCCT
>NC_034602.1:893047-900598 GCF_900095145.1 Mus pahari | reverse complement strand
TCCTCCTCCTCCTTCTTCTTCTTCTTCTTCTTCTTCTTCTTCTTCTTCTTCTTCTTCTTTTAGAGCTTTCAAATGTACTTTTAAGTTGCTGGTATGAGGACTTCTAATTTCTTTATGGAGGCACTTAGTGCTATGAACTTTCTGCTCAGCACTGCTTTCATTGTGTCCCATAAATTTTGATATGTTGTGACTTCATTTTCATTGAATCCTAGAAATCTTTAAATTCTTTCTTTATTTCTTCTCCAACCCAGTCATCAAAGAGTGGAGAGTTGTTCAGTTTCTGTGAATTTGTAGGTTTTTCTGTTCTTTCTGTTGTTGTTGAAGTCCTGTTTTAATCCATGGTCTCTCATGGCAGTCTCCAGTTTGAGGGTGAGGATCCTGGTGAAGATTCTTCAGCTGCAGGACAGGTCAAGGTGGCTTCTATTCAATAGTCCTGAAGATGTGAAGCACACTGCATTGCTTTTGGTCTTTTGGTCCAGTGGGCATTATGGAGTTCTAGACCTATGTCTGGTTATCTTGAGTGAGTGATATCACTGGGTTCTGGTTATCAGGTGCAGTCTTGGTTGTAATATGTAACTATTTAAATTATCTAATATTTATACCAATAAAGGTATGAGAAGCATAAACTGGGGTAAAACCCTGTTATGTCAGCCAGGTGAATTTATTTTCTTAACTACATTCAAACTATCTATGATAAGCCTGACCCTATAACTAAACTATTAGCCCTCTAGAAATGTCTATCTATGTCATTCTACCAAGCTAGTCCACCTTTCTCTTGAGTTCCTCCAAATCCAAGAGGCCTTCTTGGTTCTCTTTCCTAGAATACTGTTTTACCTGTGTCCTGCCAGAAGCTTTTCATGGTTCCTACAAGCCCAAAGAGGAAATCCCTCTCTTAAGGCTCCTTCCATTAAGGCTCTTCCAAGCCAAAAGTGAGACCTATCAAAGGTCCAATTGCTTATCAAAGAAGTCTCTAGTTCCTCTAGGCGGAACCATGCCTTTGTTATGGTGGTGATGGTAGGAGGGGCTTCAAGTCAAGTCTTTAGGGGCAAAACCTTTTCACCTCTATGGTGGGGTAGTTTGAGGCCACCCAGCTGACTTTGCCTTGGGTTGTAGAGCAGAAAACTTAAGACCTCTCCCAAGCAACTTTTCTTAAAATCGTCAGGAATTTTCCAGTCTTTAACATTCTTATCTATGGAGATGTTTAGAGGCATACCCAAACTGCATTTCTATAGGACACCTAACTGTGTCTGAGATCTATTTAAGCTTTTATATGTTGTTATCAATTAGGTTTTCTGTGTACAATAATCAAATATCCTGTAATACTTGGTTGTAGTGTGGTTCCTGACTAAGCTATATTTACATGTCTAAAGGGCTTTTTTTTTATTATGCTCATCACCTGAAAGCAGGAACTGAAGCAGAGACAATACTTTTTACTCTCTTGCTCTGCTTGCTTTTTGAATAACCCAGAACCATCTTCATAAAGAGCATCACCCATAGCAGACTGGACTCTCCCACATAGACCATTAACCAAGAAAAATATGACGCAGACCATTTTGATGGAGGCAATTCCTCAATTAGAATTTCCTCTTCTCAGGTGACTCTAGTTTGTGTCAAGTTGACAAAACTAACCAGATCACCAATTACAGGGACCTGCTCCTAAGTAGAATAGGTAGGATCAGGACAATTTACTTACAATCTAGGGTTCTTTTAAAGAGTAGTTAGTTAGAAGCTAGATGGAACAGTGGTTGGGAGTGTATGTTGTAAAGGGCTCTAGCAGGCCCAGTATGACAAACGTTGGTTTTGTCCCCTTTTCTCTTGCTAAAAACTGTTACATTCTGTGGTGGTTTGAATATTCTTAGCCCCGGGGTAGCATTTTTTGAAGGTGTGGCCTTGTTGGAATATGTATGGCCTTGTTGAAGCAAGTGTGTCACTGTGGGCATGGGCTTTAAGACCCTCATCCTAGGTGCCTGGAAGCTAATATTCTAGTTGCCTTCAGATGAAGAGGCAGAATTCTCAGTTCCTCCTGCACCATGCCTGCCTGGACACTGTATGCTCCTGCCTTGATGATAATGCACTGACCTTTGAACCTTTAAGCCAGCTGCAATTAAATGTTGTCCTTATAAGAGTTGCTTTGGTTTTAGTGTGTGTTCACAGCAGTAAAACCCTAACTAAGACATATTCCTTAAGCTAGCTTCCAAGGTCTCTTCTCTTATTTGGACAGTGACTCATTCCTGACACAAAATACCAAAGTCCAACAGTCAAAATTCGCAATTTAGGTAATATTTAGGATCCAGTTCTCTTACTTTCTAGACTGGGCAGTGCCCTTTCACTTCATCCAACATCCGATAGTTGGTGAGTTTTCCCTTACTACCCATCCTAAACACCCCACCCCACCGTGTCTTTAAGACATCAGGTGGTATCTGTTGAATGTCTGGCATCCTTGCTGTGTCTTGCACAAGTGAGGAGAATGTACCCCACTATGGCCCCAGCAGCCATGGTGGACTCTCTTGGTTGTCTGTAAGGGACATTAAGTTCAGTTTGACTTGTTTGGCAGCTTTCCATTCACTTGGTGCTGTTTCACCTGAATCCTTCCTAACTGTCAAAAATTATGTCCACAGGTTCTGGACTTCCCCTCAGGCCTACTCTGTCCCCCTCTATGTGATGGAGCTTGGGTTGACAATCAGTCCCTCACAGATGCCTCCTTATCAGTCACTTGAACCCCAAGGAGGCTCTCAACCCTGGCTCCTGGCCACTAGCACAGGTAATCCTCTTCCCCCCATCCCAACTCCAATTGAAGGGAATAAAATTTAAAATGAGATTTAAGGCCTGGGATTCATGCAACTTATGTCCAGAGAAATAGTTGTTTGTAAGCTTGGAAGCCTGAGGCAGAGAGCACAGTGACACAGGCCTGGGCACGCCCAGGCAGGCCATTGTTGGAACATTCCTGGGACTGAACCAAATGTTCTGCTAACCTGCCCCTCAGGTCTCCTAGCATTCCTGCCTTTGCACGTACCATCCCACAAATGTGTATATTTGAATGAGCCAATCACAGGTAACCTCGCCAATTCTTGCTAGCCCCTCCCCCTCCCCCTATAAAAACCCCTGGCTTTCTGGCCACAAGGTCTGTGCCTCTGCCTCCTGAGTGAGGTACACATCGTCCCGGAGCTCCGCCATTAAACTACCTCATGTTTTTACATCAAGATGGTTTATTCGTGGTTTTTGGGCATCCCCACGAAAGTCTTACACAACACTCACACCCACGTTATGAGGGCATCCTAAACTCAAAAATAGACCTTATACTCATGATGAAAACAGTCAAAATGAAAATCTTTACAATTTTGTGAGCACGAATGGAAAAGGAGATGGCTATAGCCTTCACCTCTCCTATACATCCCACATCCCCACCAGTCATGTGTCTCTCTCTGCCTGTCCCCACTCGCTCTTCTGCTGCTCCAAACTCTTCCTTTGTGTTTTCTGTCCTATTGCCATCTAAACCTGTCCAGAACACTGTGACAGACTGCAGGTACCCGCCCTACTCCACTGGCTGCTACTTGTTGCCAGTTGCCATCCTTTCCCTCCTGCTCTGAAACCAGACTGCAGTCCTCATCAGATTCCCTCCTCCTTCCTCCTGCCCCTTCACCGAACTCCTGTGAGAAAGCTGTCGCCCACTGCTACAGTCCCTGCCTCCCACAGCCTCCAGGCCCTCCCACCACCACCCCCCTTACCCACTCAACTAGCCAAAGCACAGCCTCCCCAGTACAACACTCCTCCAGGAGCCTGTTCTGACTCCGACAGCCCTACCCCAATGCTTTTACAGCTGTGCTGCCATCCACCAACCTCTGTTACTGAGGCTATAGCCATTTCCCCAGCTTAACCCTTTCCTGTCTGGAAACAGAGTCCATTTCCTTTCCTGTCTGGCCTACATAATTGTTTCTCAGCTCTCAGCTCTTGCCCATAGTGTCTGTCCAGCTTGCTTCTTTGAGCTACCTCCAAAAGTTTACTCTCTCTGTCTCTCTCTCCCTCTCCAAACTCCTCCAGCTTACACAAACACAGGATCCCAAAGTGTCTGCTATCTTACTCTGTTCTACACCTCCAAACACTCCTCCCTTCAGCAGAATATCATTTTTCCACCCACTCTTTCTTCCTTGAACTACATACACCTAAGTCAAACCTAACCCTAAAATCAAACATGCTAAACAGATATTCCTCAAACTCTTCAGAGATCTTCTGCATAAGGCACTTAAAATGTTTAACTTTTTTTTTATAGGGACACACTTGTGCCTAACACAAAGCCTATGGTGTCTAAATAAGACAGATAACACAAGACAACCACTCCACCTTGATTGTGGTAACACTAACCACTTGACATGCCTCCACCTGCTGCCAGGACTCTGCAAACTGTAAATACCTTTGGATTGATTGCCCTACTCTGCCTAGTCAGAGTAAGGTCAATTTCCCCAATTTCCTCTACAAAAAAAACCCTCTCTCAGACCTGGGTCTAATAGCCCAATGCCCACTGTCCTGTATGACACTGAAGATCTATCACCACTGCTCAGCCATCGAGACCATGGGGAGGACAACTACCTGAGTAATGAAAACATCTGTCGCGTTAATTGATACACAGGCCACACCTCTTACTATGATCCTTCTTGGATCTCATATCTCTGATCCTTCTTGGATCTCTGACGATGTTGACTGGCCAGCCTAAACCCACACCAACTGCTCATTCTACTCTGCCCTCTCCTTCACCCACAGTCAGAGAACATAGTCGAACCTGCAGACACCTCCACCCTGAATGTACCTGTGGAGGTTTTCCTTCCCCACTCTTCTCTCCTCGTTGTTCCCTCATGGCCTGTTTCCTCAGTGGGAAAGAATGGACTCTCCAACAGTAACATACATTTTGCCTTCTACCCTGACAACTCCCAAGACACCTTTATATATCTCTCCTTTTCTTTTTCTCAGCTTCACTCTCACTCTCCAAAATTCCAAAACTGATTCATTCTGTCTCCACCTTTAGTCAGCAGTGCCGTGTGGGGTACCACCTCTGCTTCCCCTGTTGACATCATAAACCTCGTTTCTATTAGACTCAAAGATTCCTCTGCCTGCATTTACAAACCTCAATGTGCCTACCTTTACCCAGACCCACATCAAACCAGTCATTCACAGACCATCTCATTTAGAGTCCTTTTCTTGCTCTTAGCCTCATTTGTCACTTTCCTCAGCTCCAGGAGTTACCAAATCTCACCTTCTAAAGCTCAACTGTCCTCTCCTCTAGTCACCCATCTTAGATTCTCTCTCACCCCAACCCATAATCACCTCACTTTGAGCTGGTTGCCCATCTCTGCTCCTCATCTCCATCCTCAACAAAATCTCTCCTCACATCTGCTCCCGATTCAGCTCTCAAGTCCTGACTTACAGAGGACTCCAATCCCTCCTACCATCTTGGATTCTATCCGTCCCAACTTTCCTTATCAGACAACGACCACTCACATTTCTTGCCAGTAAAGACAATGATTGTGCCAACATGACAGTCCATCAAGCTGCTCACCGCACTTCCCTCCAGGCATACATACACAACCCAAATAACAACATACTGAGCCCTCCTTCAACACAGGACATTATTTATTAGTTACATAAAACATTTCACTGTAATACTAAATCCCTTTGGTAGCAGTATTCTGTTAACTGCTCAGAGCTCCTGAAGGGTGATCATGCTTCTTGACATATGCCAGAGTTCTCTGGATCCCAAAATGAAAGCCACAGACACTGTGTTAATTTTAATATGCCTTAAGAGCGCAATGGCTGGGCATCTCCCTAACTCCACGTGGTTAACCCATTTTTCCCTCTGCTATTCCGGAGTTATCACTTTTTAAAATCTGTATTTCATCTCTGCTACCCTAGACCCAATGGAGAGAGTGGTCTCTGGGGCTGCTTCCTTGACTCCTGCATGGCTGGGTGATTTCTTTCCTGCAGCTCTTAAGTCTGATCTCTCTGCGTCCCTGTCATGGTGTTTCTGCTCCTTCTTCCCTTTGTCCCATCTCTCTGCCCAGCCACTGGCTGTTAGTAACTTTATAGACCATGCAGATTCCTGTGTGATTTTGGGAGCCAAATTAAGACAAAGTGTAAGAACCAATCCCCAACACCATTCTACAGTCTCTCTAAATGCACCCGACTCTCACCACAGCAGAGAAGACATTTTTACAACCCAAACCCAAACCTACAATATATGACAGCAAATCAACTCCACCTCACTGTACAACCCCTTCTTTATCTTTTCTACTTGCGGAGTTATATAGGTCTGACTTTACAACAGTCTAAAAAATGTTTTAAGGTATGTAAAAACAAAGTATGAAAGTCTAAGGATGTAAAAACTTACCTGTAAAAGTCTGTAAATGCAAGTTATTTTTAAAAAATGTTTAAAAAAGAAAGAAAAAATCTGGGTGGTAGTGGTGCACACCTTTAATCATAGCATTTGTGAGGCAGATGCAGGTGGATCTCTGAGTTCCAGACCAGCCTCATCTACAGAATTAGTTCCAGGACATCCAGGGATAAACAGAGAAACCCTGTTTTGAAAAACAAAAACAAAAAACCATTTTAAGGTCTTAGGATATGAAAGCTTAAGTTGTGAGGGTCTGAGAAAATGCTTTATGGTTCATTGACTTGTTCTCTCCTCTCTTCTTTATGCTAATATTTGAGTCTCCTAAACTTTTACTATGACTCAAAGACAAAAATCTACTGCCCTTTCTACAGTATAAAGTCCAATACAGATTACAAACAATTCCTAACATATCTAAAACTTTATCTCTTTTTATAAACTTAAAAATTCTTATAAGCTGCAGGCAATCAACTTGAATCCACCTCTCACAGGTCAAACAGACTCCAGAGAAAAATACGAGTGTCAACCAACACCCTAAATTTCTCCACCTATCTATTTCTAAGGGTGGAATCTCTCCCACTCTCCCTGGTCTTGGGACTCCCCTCCCCAACTACCAGGACCATGAACCTAAAAGTTTCCAATGTAAACCCAAAATACAAACTGTTCCAGTGGTGCCTGCATTTTCCTAGCTCCAAAGGGTCCTGCAGAACCAACCTTGACTAACCTTCCAGCTTTCTTGGGTTTTCTAGCAATGTTGCCCCAGTGTCAGCAGGAAGCAGCCAGGGAGAACAATGACCCCTTACTAACACCCAGGAACCCAATTAAAAAAAAGAAAAAAAAATGGGAATGACAGCTCTAGCAGGCTGAGTATGACAAACACTGCAGACAGTTTTTGCCCTTTTATCTTCTTTCCTCTTCCTTGCTAAAAAAAAAAAAAAAAGAAAAAAAAAGTAGTTTATTCCTGAAGAGCTGTTCCTACAAGATCCATTCTCATATTTGGTCACTGACTCATTCCTGAGAAACACCAAGGTCCAACAATCAAAATTCATTTAGAGTTGGGTGTGGTGGCGCATGCCTTTGATCCCAGCACTCGGGAGGCAGAGGCAGGCAGATTTCTGAGTTCGAGGCCAGCCTGGTCTACAAAGTGAGTTCCAGGACAGCCAGGGCTATACAGA
>NC_034602.1:887747-890672 GCF_900095145.1 Mus pahari | reverse complement strand
CTGCTTGAGTTCCAGTCCTGCATCCTTTGGTGATCAACAGCAGTATGGAAATGTAAGCCAAATAAACCCTTTCCTCCCCAACTTGCTTCTTGGTCATGACGTTTGTGCAGGAATAGAAACCCCGACTAAGACACCCCCTTTTCCATTAAAAATCGAATCCTATAGAAACATTTTCCCTTGCCTTTCTAGTTCATTGTTGCTGTTGCCTTTGCAGTTCCCACACCAACCCCTGCTTGCCCATCTAGGGTAATAAATCTCAGTAGTGTTGAGAATTTGGTGTCTGGATATGTCCTGCACCCATTCAAAGGGGTTGACCTTCCTTTCATGCTGAACAGTCATGAATACTGAGTTCACTGGCATTCTGTGTACATGTGTAACCTAGGAGTGTGGAGAGACAGGAGGATTGTTGGGGTTTGTGGAGACTTCCAAACTTGCTGAGAAAACGAGAGCCATAGATAGGTACAGGAAGAGACCTTGCCTCAAAGAACTAGACAGACAGTGATAGAGAAGGACACACAACATCCTGACCTGTCCTCTCTGAACATGTGTGTACATATACTCACATATACATATACACATGAAAATAAAACACTTTTTAAAAACAGATTGAACTAAACTTGTGTCTTAGTGTTTTATTGCTGTGACAAGACATCCTGACCAAGACAACTCTTATAAAGGAAAACATCTAATTGCAGATGCCTTACAGTTTCAGAGGTTTAGTCCATTATCATCTTGGCGGGAAACATAGCAGCATGCAGGCCGACATGGTGTTGGAGAAGGAGCTACAAGTTCTACATTTTGATCCACAGGCAGCAAAAGGAGACTGGATTTGCTTTACACTAGGCATAACTTGAGCATTTAAAACCTCACTACCCTGCCCCCACAGTGACATGCTTCCTCCAGTAAGTCTCATCTCCTAATTCACTCCCTATGGGCCAAGCATTCAAACACATGAGTATGGGGGCCAAACATATTCAAACCATCATATCTTGTGAACACTGAAAATGTATGAGTTGAGACCTTATGTGGTGAGGTTTATGGCATATGAATTATTTCTCAATAACAATTTAAATTAAAATGAAGTATGTGGATTGAGACGATAACAAGGATGCCAGCTTAGTTATAAGTGAGTGCCAGCCTTTACTAGGCCAGAGTACATAATGTGCACAATATAGTACAAAAATGAAGATGCAGAGCTTGGTTAAAAGATTATTAACAATGTCAAGACAGACTAACCACATTTGAACTACTTCTGCAAAGGTTCCATGCCCATGCAGTCAGTTGTATTTATTTATTGAGCTATTAATATTTTTTAAGTCAAGGGGCTGGGGATGTGCTTGCTTAGCACAAGCCCCTTGGGGATTCCAGCATTATCATCAATAAGCCAACCAGTAACCAACCAATTAAGGCATCTGAGCTTTGGCCTAACTATGTCACATACTACTCATTTGGTTTTCACTTCAGCTTTTTTACTATTATTTACCTCCTTATCATGAAAGGGGAAATGAAGACTAAAGAATCTGTTAAAAGCCAAGGGTGGTGGTGCACACCTTTAATCTCTGCACTCAGGAGGCAGAAGCAGGACTATCTCTGTGAATCTAAGGCCAACTTAATCTACACAGCAAGCTCCAGAACAGGCAGAACTATATAAACACACCCTGCCAAGAATAACAACAAACAACAGCAAGACAACCAAAACCAGATGTAACTTTAAAAATTCGTTCCCATTTCTATCATCTGTAACTGAGAGAGCTAAATTGTAAGCTTAGTCCTGATTCCAAGGTCATATTGTTGTTAACCTTTCTTCCTATGGGGATACATAAAGAACATCTGCCCCTCCCAATGGCAAGCCAAGGTATACTTCCACCAAAGTGCACTTTGGGAAACCAATGAGTTTATTGGACTTCCAGAGCACAGGTGAGAGGTCACCTAAAGGTGTGGATGTTTCCAGGCTGCACTGGAAAGTTTTTACCCAGCAGTGATGATGGATTTCCTATAGTTGCATAGATGGAGATACCCCCACCCCAGTGTTCCCTGGACCACATGCAATTAAGTCAGAGTTACATATGGGTTGGTAAGGAACTATATGGTCTTCCCAGCCCTCCATGAAGGGATGGAAACAGTCAGCAAAGCTGAGGTGATTCTTTTGCAAGGAGCACAGTTAAAATCCCCAAAATGGCAGTTTCTTGGCTCAAAAGATAGACATGTATAACACATATTTTAACCATTAGTGTTCAAACTCATTAGAAAATGTTTCTGAGCAAACATCCCAGTGTGTATAAATGCCACATGCCACATACATGATGTTTCTATCAATGAGGGAAGACAAATATGGTTGTCCCATAAGTCTATAAGGAAGACGAAAAAAACTCCTGTGCTTAGTGACATCATATCTATAGTACTGTCAGAGCACAACCATATTTGTGGTAAGGCTGGAGCAAGCAAACTCACTTGCATTGGGTCTATCTTTATGTGCAGTGTATAATAAATAGTTGATAATGATTCCATGAATGGCTTGTGTATAAATTATCTTAAAATGGTTTCCCTCTACCTATAAAATAATTTGATGTGAACCTATGTGCTATGGTTTGTTGGTAGCAGCTTCCTGATCGAGTGCTTCCTACATCTCTTGATTCATAAAGGAACCATACTGAGACATAACTTATACCATTTAAAGTTACACAATGCTAGTTTTTCAGAATGAATTACTATCATTAAGCAATCCACTAGTATAGATTAAAATCTATTATATATAGGGACTTCTAATATGCTAAATAACCTTGTAATTCATACAAAACAAGGACATTTGTTTTAAAGATATGATGTATGGACATCCTAATATCTTCTTTTCAAAATTCTCTCTCTTGCTCTCTCTCTCTCTCTCTCTCTCTCTCTCTCTCTCTCTCTCTCTCTCTCTCTCTCTCT
>NC_034602.1:861535-886732 GCF_900095145.1 Mus pahari | reverse complement strand
TGTGCAGTAAACACAAGGACAGAGTGTTTGTGAGTGTGCAGTAAACACAAGGACAGAGTGTTTGTGAGTGTGCAGTAAACACAAGGACAGAGTGTTTGTGAGTATTTACCATAGGCATCACTAATGGGGACAGGGCAGGGTTGGTTCCTGCCTGTCAACAAGTAGAACACAGGCCATGGACAGGCAGACATCCAAATTCTCCTTTAAATGTTAGAATCAGTTTGTGATGCTCTTCTCTTCTTGAATTGTAGTTTTCAGATCCTCTTTCAAGACTGAACTGCTACAAAGTGCACTAAGACATTTGTTTTCCAGTTTATCTGTTAACAGACCTTTCAAGACAGAGGATACCTATGTCTCTTCCTGAAGAGGGCGATACAGGTCCATGTCTTAAACAAAGGGTCAGCCAAGATTGTTGATGCTGAAAGTAAGTCTTTCCCTTACTTACACACATTCTTTTAAAGTATGAATAAGCACAATGGCTCTGGATCAGTTCATTTAAAAGATAAACTATCTAGACAGTGGTTCTCAGCCTCGATGCAACCTTTTAACACAGTTCCTCATGTTGTGGTGACCCCCAAACCATACAATTATTTCTGTTGCCACTTCATAAATGTAATTTTGCTACTGTTATGAATGGTAGTATTAATATCTATGTTTTTTGATGGTCTTAGGGGACCCCTGTGAAAGGGGTCACAACCCACAGCTTGAGAAACACTGATCTACACAGTTGTTTTCTTTGTAATAATAGCAGTAGGGGAATATACCTATTCCTAGATGGTCAGGATTCATTTGGTCTCTGGATTGTCATTTGATCAGTTTATTTTAGTTTTCACATAAAGGATTTAATTTAACTGCAAAAAATCTCAGTTACCTCACCACTACCCCTGAGCTAATTCATCCTCTGTACAATGTTGCCTCCTGGTCTACCTGCTGTCCATAGACTGAAGTCTTTTGGGAGAAATGAAGGCCAGGCCCGTACCATCTGTCAGATCACATTTGTATCTGCTCTTCAGCCTCAAGGAAGAATGGTAGAGAAATCCAGGGCCACACACAAAGATCTCCCCTAGACTCTGGGAAATGTCATGAGAAAGAATAAATGCTTTAGCTATTGTGCATTACAATTGCTTATTATCCAGAAACAGGTAGCTGAGACATATGGTATTAAGTTGCCCCAATGACGGCATGCAGTGTTGAATAGATTTTTCTTTGGGAAGTCTGGCTGTGCACACACATTTCATATTCCTCAAGATTGAGCCCTAACATTATATCCACCTGAAGTGTCAGGAGGATGTGGCACAGGGTATGAACCAGTCAGGAAAAGATGTCACTCCAGCACAGCCCTGCCCTTGCCAGTGTCTCTTCCAGGAGCTTACCTGTTGTTAGAAGTATTTAATTCCAGGCCAAGGTTTCTACATGTCCTGTGCTATTTAAGTTTCTGGATGTAAGACACACATAGCCTTTATATTTACAATAAGCCTTAAACAGTACAAAATCTGGGCAGCTGTCTACCCTCTATGCTGTTAGAATCTACTTTCCTATTGATAACCCCAAATTATTACTTACTACTTGGTATGCTTCATCTGGGCTGTTCTTAACTCCAATCAACCAGCCCTCTGAGCCACTATCTCTTAACTCCCAACCTGTGGTGGCTTCTCCTTCCTTCTCCTGTCTTCCTCTTCCCACTCAAGGCCCCTCTCTGACCCCAAGATTGTGAAACCTAAACCCCACCTGTGACTCTTCTGTCCAAGTATTGGCTGTTGGCATCTTTGTTTACCAATCAGAAATAACTTGGGGGCAGGGTCACTTAGTGTCTTATGTGGGGGCTCTCTTGTTTCTGGGGAGACCAGAATTGGGATCTAATATTAGACTACCAGCAGCATTAGGCCAACCCACTACACCTGCATGGTTGGGACTTGGACAATGAGTCCTATTTCTGCACCTGCTGACAGTTCTACAGAGCCACTATGATTTTTTTTTAAATCTCTAAAATTAGAAATGTAATTTTTCTAGATTATAATTAATACCTACAAGCTGGGTATAGTGGTTTCTGATCACAGTCTCAGCAGCATTCAAGAGGCTGAGGTAGGAGTATCCGCATGACTTCAAGACTCGCCTGCACTACAGTGTAAAACTGTCTCAGAGCGGAAGGGGCCTCACTGGTTAAGAGCACTGGTTGCTCTTCTAGAGGGCTGGGGTTCAACTCCCAGTACCCACATGGCAACTCACAACTGTCTGTATTTCTAGGAGACCAGGCACCCTCACACAGGCATAAATACAAGCAAAAAAAAAAAAAAAATCAATGAACATAAAAATAAATAGAATCTAAAAAAAAAAAAACCTCAAAAGCCCAAAGCACCAAAACTCAAGATTTAGACTTCTAACATTCAAATAAATCATCTGAATTGTCAAATCTATTAATGAAATGTAAATCCTTTTCATTAAAATACAAATTATTAAAGATAATTTTGAAAATTTGGGAAACTGTAGGAGGAAATTTACCCATTTGGAAAAAGCATTGGCAGTCATATGGTTCTGTGTCCTGATTAGATTTTGTCAACTTGATACAAGCTAGAGGGATCTGAGAATAGGAAACCTCAAATTGTCTTGTGGGCAAGCCTGTGGTGGTGTTTTCTTATTGCTTTGGAAGGGTCCAGCTCACATGGGCAGTGCTGTGCCTGGTCCTGTGGTATATAGGAAACCAAACTGAGGAAGCCAGGAAGAACAAACCAGGAAGTAGCATTTCTCCATGGTTTCTACCTCGGTTCCTGATGCTATGTTCTCATTTAGATTTTCTGGGAATAACAGATGTCTTAATATTTAAAATTCACCTGTAGTTCTGATAATTCAGGGAAGGAAAAAATAAAGTAATGGTATGACAAAGGGCCCTTGCTGGCTGGTGAACAGTTCTAAGTGACAGTATCTGAGGTTGTCTTTGGGCCACCACATACTTGCATACCTATGCATCTGCATAGTACCACATAACACACCACACACAGGAACCTAGGTTTGGCCTAGGCAGAGGCAAGAAGATTGTCTAGGAGTTTCTACCTACAAAAAGATCGATTGATCAATCAATCAATCAGTCTGGGTTTGCACAGCTGTTGAGTAAACACAGCAGAGCTTCTGTGGTCTGTATTAGTCATTTTCCCTGTAGCTGTGACAGCAATGTCTAACAGAAACAAGGTAGGAAAATTTAATTTTGCCTCATGGTTTCAGTAGTTTTAGTCCATTGTGGCAGGAGTGTTAGGCTATTGAATATTCACTGAGACTAGGAAACAAAAATGGGTAGAAACCAGAGCAGCAGTTCTGACTTTCAAATACCCCAGAGGTCTAATTCCCTCAGCCAGGCTTGAAAACCCTGAAAGCAGTGCCACAAACAGCTTAAAACGTAAACCCCTGAGAGTCAGTTCCAGACATCAACCATCCCATATCCCTTTCCAAGATTGCCTGCCCTCAGGATGGTGGTGGGTCACCATTAGCTTCTCCTTTGCTGGCATTTTCAAGGCCATTGCTTCTCAGCTCAGAGGAACAGGAAGGAATGCAGAGGGTACAGAGTGAGAGTGAGTACTGGAGAGGGTGTCAGAATTCCAGTCCCTAGAATTATTTGTCTAAGCACAAATGGTAAACAGTATGTACATCCCTATGCAATCAAGATGTTATCACAGTTGCAGATAACATAACTCGCAAGCTCAGCATTTTGCTTGGCATGACATCATAGCCAATGTTACCTGTTATTATTAGCAAGATAAAGTCATTTTCTAAGAACAAAGAGAGGAAACAAGTAGAACCAGTTGCTCAGCTCCAGATCATATCATCGGCTGACTGACCTAAGGGTTGTTCTTGCATGCTTGATTCTGCTCCAGCTCCTCACTTCCTAGCAAAGCACTTCTTTCTTCTGGATAGTATGCTCATGTTCAACGCTACATCCACAGAGGCTAGGCCTACACCAAAGAGAAACCAGACAAACATCCTCCTTCCAAGATCAAGACATAACACAGATGAGTGAAGACGAGGCCGTAAGACATACAGTCATAAGGTCAGGAAGGCCTTGTTGAAGCTTCAGACACCATCCATGGTCTTGGTGCACCAGCTCTGGCAGGGGTGTCTTCCCTTTGTGGTGACACTTCTGCTCTTAGTAGTAGCAATACCTCAGTGACTGTAGCATCACTCTGAGGTCACATGAATGAGGTAACAAGAGTAGATGACTAAGGGGAGCACCTCATATGTGCACTATCAACTAACACTTGTAAATGCTGGTTACAGCCAAAGTGGCAATGGCACTTCTCTTGGGCCCTTCAGCCCTAGAACCCAAGGACAATATCAGGGCTCTTCTTCCTTCTCCCTTCCAACCATGCTAAATGTCTTAATTTAGGTGAACAGGTCCTATTCCCAAGTTTAAATCCTCCCCCTCCCAAGGAATGTAGGACATTCTGCCTCCTTCCTGCCTTTTCTTGGAGGACCTTATTTCCAAACTTGCTTCTAGTGCCCAACATTACCACTGTCCAGCCCATCTCTGCTGAAACACAATGAACAGAGCACACCAAGGAGCAGGCACAGGTCAAACAAGTAAGCAAGCTTCTTCTCTATTCTTCCTGCCTAGTGTTTTTCTTGCTGATCCTTTGGCAGGTGTGGTGAGTTGAATAGGAATGGCCCCCACAGTCATGTGTTTGAATGCTTGTCTCAAAAGAAATAGCACTATTAGGAGGTGTGGACTTGGAGGAAATGTGTCACTGTGAGGGCAAGCTTTGAAGTCTCCTACACTTAAGCTATGCCCAGTGTGGAAGTCCTGTGGATCAAGATGTAGAACTCTCAACTCCTGGGCTCAAAGGTTAGGAACAATTGGGTGTTCTTCTGGAGATCCTGAGTTCAATTCCCAGGATCCAAATGGTCTCTCATAATGAGATCTGGTAACCTCTTCTGGCATGTAGGCATATAGGTAGGCAGAACATTATATACATAATATATAATTTTAAAATAAACAAAAAAACCCTCTCAACTCCTTCTCTAGCACCATGTCTACCTACATGCCATCATGTTTCCTGCAATGATGAACAACAAAAGACTACACCTCTGAAACTCTAAGCCAGCCCCAATTAAATGTTGTTGTGGTCATGGTGGCTCTTCACAGCAAGAAAACCTTAAGATGGGGATTTTGCTAATGTGTAAACTTAAAAGATTTATGTGTATGTATGTATTCCAGCATTTATGTATGTGTACCACATGTATGCCTGGTGCCTGTGGAAACCAGAAAACAGTGTTCCATCTCCTGGAATTATAGCTACAGCTGGATCTGAGAAGCCAGGTGTGGGTGCTGGGAACACCTCTGCAAGAACAACCTCTGCAGCTTGACATGGACATGTGTACCACCCCACATCAGCTTTTTTCTGTTGACCTATAGGTATATCTGAAGTATTCCTCTACCAACTTCTGGAGCAGGGAGCTTTGCAGATTGTACCTTAAGAGCAATAAGAACAGGGCCCCTTGAAGCCCTTCCTATTTAGTAACCAGTGTCTTCTCCCAAGTCAGTTGTGGTTGGAAAATAAAGGGGGAATATTAAGATCTGCGATTGCTACTTGGGAAGCAGAGGCAGGCAGATCTCTAAGTGTGAGGGCAGCCTGGACTACAGAGTGAGTTCCAGGACAGCCCGAGGACAGCTTAAGTATGTTAGTAAATGTGTTCAAAAGCAAAGTACTACCAGGTATACAGAACTTGAGTTATATACAGTGGTGTTCACCTCTGAAATCTAGTCCCTCCTGAGGTCAAGAGAGGCTGGAGCACATAGCAAGGAGTGTGGCACTTATACCCCTGAGCACTGCTTCCTGGAGTGGCTGGCACATAGAGGGTGCTTGGCAGAAGTAATGGGGGATATTTGACATGGTGCTGGTAGGAATCCTAGTTTAACCACCCTGATCTCAAAGAGCAGAAGGTAAGGTGTAAACTAAGATAAAATGATCACATGTGCACAGAAACAAGGTCATAACCAACAAGGAAAGATGTGGCAGGGACGTTAACAGCTGGCAGCAAGAAAGCACCCAATTTGTGCACAAAGTACTGGCTTCAATCCACATTCTTTATGCCATCTTCATTAAGTGGGTAGGACAGTGCCCTTAGAATCTAAGCCGTTCTTACATTCAATTCTCAGCACTCCTAATGCTGTGGCCCTTTAACATAGTTCCTCACATTGTAGGGACCCCAACCATAACATTTTGTTGCTACTTCATAATTGTAATTTTGCTGTTATTAATCATAAGTATCTGATATGCATGTCTCATATCTTGACCCAGAGGTCGAGAACCACTACCTTAGATGAAGACTTTGGGTGGGAGATTTAAAACACTGAGCAACAGATTTCCCTCAGAAAATTATATTTGGGGAATAAAAGAAGTAATTCACTAAACAATCTAAAATGGTAACTCCACTCTTGAGCAGATGCTCCTGGGAAATGGACTGCGTGTGCTAGGATTTGGCCTCAGTGCCTTGTGGAAATCTCCCTCCTACCCAGACACCCCAAAGAGAAAGTTTTTGTGTCTGGGTAAGATGAAATGGCCTTTTAAAAGAATTAGTTTCAGGAAACTGCTAGCGTTCTTCTGCCTCCATTCCCACTTGAGATACAGTGGGTTTCCAAAGTGTAACCAATTCTCAAAGGGAGAAGTGAAGGCCAAATGGAAACTTTCACAGGCCTTTTGCCTCTGTGGCCCCATCATATCCATCCACCCTCCAGGGTGTGTGGGGACAGGGACAATAAGCCAGGGCCCAGCAAGTTCCTGAATGCAGAACAACCTTTGCCTAGTGCTTTCTGCTGACCAGTAAACCTTGACTGCTAGATCTGAAAGATACCACAAGCAAGATAGCCTCCGACTGCTCACCTCAGAAGCCCCAAGCACTGTGGCAAACTTGACATTGGGGAAGTCTCAAAATAACTATGACTCTGGAGCAGTGTGAACACTACCACAGCCATGTCCAGTTGTTTGCATATTACCAAGGATGGCTTTTGTTCTGTAAGGGAAGACAGCCTTCCTTGGTCTATAGTATTTACCATTATCCCTTGTTCTTTTTCATGAAACATTTGCCTCTTGTGCAGGTCTTAAGGCTATAAAACATGAAACGTGTCACCATTCACCACTCCTACTCATTCTTCATTTGTTATGGCTTCCAAAGCCAAGACACACACACACACACACACACACACACACACACACACACACACACGCTTTGCAAGATCCCTATTAGGCATGTTTGGACAGGAAAAACACCGGCTAGTCACAAGACTTGATTTAAAAGCATTTAATGACATAGCATATATTTAACAGATAGGGCAAAAGTTGAGAGGTACAGGTGGTATGATGGAGCACCAGGCCTGAGCGCCCACTCTCTGTCCAAGCTCAGACTCTGGAGGTCATTACTATAGATGCCATTTTGATTGTGCAGTAAGATGAAAATTTGTCATTATAATAGTTACAGTGACAGAGAAATGCACACTATGTATCAAATAGCAAGGTAATGAAGCAAATTATAAGAGTGTGGCCACGCACAAGCAAGTAACCATTAGAGTAACATTACTTTGTCCAGTAAATGCTTCAGTTCCACTTATACACTTAGCAATGATTTAAAGGGTTTATTATACATCTAGTTTATTATACTTTGTACTAGAATTATCTCAAACATACAATATAATGTATTTCAGAAAAAAAGAGACTGAAATTACAGATTATTTAAAACCTTATCAATTTCCTATTCTTTCTTGTATACCGACATTCTGAACTGTCACAGCAATTGATGCAGAAAAGCCACATGTCGTGTGTTAGTAAGTGATGCCGGATACAAATGGTTTGGCCTGTAGGTTTACATGGAGCTGCACTGTGGTTGCAGCAAGAGATCAGAATACACGATCTGTTTAATAAAGGCTGCACCCATCATGGGCATTTATAAGTCAAGACTCAGGGTAATCACGGAAGTGAAGGGAGAGTAGTGTCAGGAAATCAGTCCATCGTCTCTGGAGAGCACAGGAAATAATTGTGTAAGCACCACTGCCTTGCATACCAACAGCATCAGAGGCGGGTTATTTCCAACACAGCCTCACAAAATTGAGGAACAGTTTAAATACTGAGATCTAATCTATATAATTTCATTTAAAAAATCTGGCCTTCCTTCTGTAGCTCAAACATTTTTAACTTGGAGATAAAGTGTTTAGGTATGTTTCCCCCACCCCTCAGAAATACTCTATAAATTAAAAAATTTATTTCAAAAAAAAAAAAAAAAAGGAAAGAAAAATATCAACTACATGGAGGAACATTAGGCACAGAGTAATGTGTTGGTCGGAACTTGCATGCTGGACTCTTACTAAAGGTAAGAGAAGGGTGGGACAACAGGGAAGTTCACTTCTTCTTGCCGAAAAGGCTGAACCTCTTCTCTTTGTCTTTCTCTTTATCCTTCTCCCTCTTTCCAGGACTGGACTCGCTGGTGATGGTGACAACGCTGGTGGGTAAGGTCTGCGCCCGACTGGATGCTGGCGTACTCTGGGTGCTGGCAGATGTGTCGTGTTTGTCAGAGGAGATGGCAGAGGAGATAGCCTGGATCCATGTGTTCATTTCCTCCTGGATAGAGGAAGAGACACGGGTTAAGACTTGGTCAAGAGGGGTGGGCATGAGTTTGGTCTTACCTCCATGACGTTCCAAGCCTGATAGCTGGAAGGCTTGGCAGCAGTGCCTCTAGGGTCACTGTCCTTAAATGCCTGTCTACGTTCTCAATACCAGAGAGGATATGGCCTATCCCCTCAGATGGGCCCACTGTGCTGCACCTGCAGGCCATTGGGGACGCAGTCCTACAAGAGCTAGAAGACTAGTCTAAGGCTGTGAGGTATCACGCTCATTCTAGAAAGTGCTCTTCCTCAAATAAAAAAAATGTTTTCGTGTGTGTGTGTGTGTGTGTGTGTGTGTGTGTGTGTGTGTGTAGACACATAAGTTCATGCTCATTAGAAGACAATTTTTCAGAGTTGATTTTCTCTTTATATAAAGTATGTCCTGGGGATCAAACTCAAGTCATCAGATTGATGGCAGGTCCTTTACCAACTAAGCCATCTCATACGTCCCCACACCCTTTTCCAGAGTTACCTCTCTTGGTGGAAGGGGTCTTTTAAAATTTAAATTGCTGCCCATGTTATGATCACCAAGGTGACCTTCTCTTCTCCAAGAAAGAGAGGTTAATGGTAATGGAGTACAGCGTAGAGGCGTTGGACTGGGCATCAGGACATATACTCAGACTCTGGCTACCTCCCTGTGCCTTGCTGTAAGGAGTAGCAGGCAAGGGCCTTCCTTGCTCCTAGTTTTAAGTCAATCTAGTGGATGTTGCTCTAGTTTCCCTCCTTTAATGAGGGACAAGATGATATTTGCTTCTTTTAGCCTAGTGTTGGTGGCTATGAAGACTGTCTAGTTGAACACCTCACAAATACTTCCACGAACTTTGATATCTGAGAAAAAAAAAAAAAAAAAAAAAAAACAGTAGTAACTTACATCATCTTTGGCTTGGAAGAGGTACTCGTTTCCATCACTTAGTCTGTAATTTCAAGAAAATTACATTTTATAATTATGTAGGTAACAATTTCATATTAGAAAGATAAAAATTTAATTAAAAAATACAGGCCAGGTGTGGTGGTGTACATCTTGTAATTCCAGTACTCGGGAGGCAGAGGTAGATGGGATCTCTGTGAGTTTGAGGCAAGCCTGGACTATAGCTTGATTTCCAAAATAGCCAGGCACAGAGGAACTTTGTCTCAAAAAACAAAACAGATCAAACAAAACAAAACAAACCCAACCCAACCAACCAACCAAAATCCCATAATCCCCTTATCCAAGGTGGATCACAAGCAGTCCATGGGTGAGCTCTCTATGGGCTGATGACCAGGCCTGGAGATGTGCACTGACCCGACAATGGCCCCTGGTCATTATGAAGTCACACATTCACCAGATAAATCTAATATACACAGGCAATCTGGTGCTTTAATCCAACAGAAGGATCAAAAAAAAAAAAAAATCAACCTCTGGAAGGTTTGGCTTTATTATGGCCAATACCACTTGGATTCTTAATTTCTGAATTAAGAAATGAATTCAAGAGAAACTTCAAAAAAGGTGAGTACTCTTGAAATTCTAGCTTCTGAGTTTGTGTCTCCCACATCTGCAAATTCTAGAGTTACCCAACTGACAACAAAAAAATGGCCTCTAGATTTTTCTTATGGAAATGAAAGCAGCCACACCCAGGAGGCCGTGTGGCACTGTGATGTCTGGTACTATGGGTGCAGAAGTAGGACTGACTCTGAGGCCCATGGAGGGGGCGTGAAGATGGAACAGTTAAGAGGTCAACTTGTCTGGGACTCTCATGACAAAATGTATTTTGAAAATATATGTATGCATGCACACTCGGGAATGTCAAAAAGACAACCTGCAAGAGGGCCTTTCCTTTCCTCCTTTCCCTTCCCTTTCCACCATGTGGGTTCTGAGAAGGAAGGCTGTAAACCAGGCTTGGCAGCAAGAGCTGTGACCACTGAGCACCTTCTCACCCCCTTGCCTTATCTTTTTACACTTTTAGAAATGAGATGGTTTGCCTATATCCCAACACAAAGAGCATGCCTGTGGACGTGGTGTGAGGGGGTGTCTTCCACAAGGAGGAGTCATTTGGATGCAGAAGTGTGGGAAGAGCTGGGGAGGATGGCCTGTCCCAACCAAGTACTTCCTGTTTGTCTCCTCAGGCTCTAGGATGACTCACAGTAAGCAAACATGGTAATTCCTTAATCTGTATAAGCCAGAAGGACTCAAAATGGGACTTTAAAGCTCCCATTATACACTGCGACATTAATGGCCCACAGCAGTGTCAGGGAACGGTGTGTTCCAGGTCATAAAATGAAGGCTCCTTTTCCTCTGGGTCCAGGCGCACAACCAGGCCCAGAGAAGAGTGGCGTTGGTTCCACAGAATTAATCCAGCAAGTCTCAGTAGGCTGTATGTAGACTGGATATTGACTTTCTTAGGGACTGAGGACCGTAGGAGGTGGCATGGCCATCACAGTACCTTGGTGGGAAAGCCAACCTCAGTGAGATGAACACACCCAGACAGCCATGAGCTTGAAAACTCTCACCTTAGCTTGAACACGTGCTTCTTCTTCTTGTAATCAAGGGCCACTTCGCAGATGGCCTCTTTCAAACTCACAGGGACCTCGCTGTGGTAGGGGATGCCAGAAGCAGCACCCTTGGCATCTTTATAGAAGCCCATTTCTTGGTTATTTATGACACAATATACATTGTGCCAGGACCTGAGCGGGTACAGCAGAGAAAAAAGTATCAAGGCTCTGAGCTCACCTTTGCTGAAAGATCTTCACAAACAGGCTACCCCTTATTCAAAGCCTCTCTAAACTGAACCTATACCAAATATTAGCCCTGGCCCCAACCTCTTAGGAACAGCGCATATGCCTGAGGAGCAGCAGGGGAGGGATACAGCTCTGTATCAGAGAACATGTGAGCTGCTGTCCCTTCTATCACATGTCGCCTTTGAAGCTTTTCACTGATGTTCAGGAACACAGACAAGGCTCCTTATTCTCAAGCACAATCTCCCCCAGACTTAAGTGACATTCTTTCTGTGGTTCAGCTACTGATAAAAGGGTAGATCCAGGGCCATTAGTATTTATGGTATCCCTTCGGGGAGCTACACTCAGGTGTGTGCCAACAATACGCAAGGGGCAAACCATCAGTACACTATAACTTAATGAGAACATCAGACTGTATCCTTATCCAACACAGACACAAGTCCTTTGTACAGTAGACATATGGTAGACCAGCTAAGTGTATGAGCTTTGGAATTAGATGTCACTTTCATCTCAGTTTTACTATTTACTAGATGTCTAAAAAAGTATGCTTTTTTACAACCTCTCAGAGCTTCTACTATTTCATCAGCTAAATAATAAACTTAGAGACTGGTGGGAGACGGTCATCTGAAGACTCATATGGAGAAGTGAGTACCTGTGAATGCTGTATCCTACCTACTAGGAACCCTACAATGAAGTCACTTCACTTCAGGAGACTGTTCAACTTTGCTATGGTGAGCTCCTCCTCAGGCAAAGCCTCAGGCCACTCCTGCGATTCCTGCCCACTACATCTCCTGAACTGAGTGTCACTCTCACTCCGATTCTCAACACACTGGTCACACAAGAATGACAAGCTCTGACCTTCAGAATGCCAGTCCTGTGAGACCCTGGGTCACCTTCCCACGGGTGATTTCACTCCCCACTTTCCTCATGTGCTGCCTTTACCTGCTCGAGGCTTTCTTATTATGGGCCTCCCACTCATGCTTCCGATTGAGGAAGCCTTCCATCTGGGCAGCGGGCGTCTCCAGGGTCCTGGCTGGCAGGGTGGCAGCACTCTGGGCCGGAAGTGCAGATTTGGCCTTTCGGTCCGAGGTGGGAGAGGGAACAGGACTGGACTCTTTGGAGCTTGTCCTCTGCTCAGCAGCACCATTGACCATTTCACTTGTTTCCATGGTTCCTGCCATCTAGGGACAGCAGAGAGGCCATTCAGAGAACCCAAGAGCAAGGGAGGACCACATACGCTCTGACTCGCACACATGGCTGTGTATAAATGCCTGGCACAGATGGAGGCAGTGCAGTAAAACCAGTGCACACCCTGCAAAGCCAGCTGGACACCAAGGACATTAGAAGGTGGGAATGGATTAATGCCCACCCACTTGCGGGGAAATGAGAAAAGCGAAATGCCAGTATGAGTTTTACTGCACTCTACTCCTCTGATTACTCCATTCTCACTAACATACTCAGATCATCTCCTCTCATGGTTACTTTAAAACACAAAGACAACGGAAACAATCAGACATATTAAGTATGAGAGTGGACGTTATACAGCAGCCACCTTACATCCAAGGGCATCATCAGAAGGGCTGAAGTTGAAGCGAAAGGGCATTCACAAACAGATGGAGAGACAATCCTATCAGAACTATACAGCATTCCCCCAGATGCAACAAGTAAACACCTTTGGCTTCTGAAAGAGGCTCCCTAGTTCTTCTCCCACACCCCTCCTCTCCAGATCACCATAAACACATGCAGAAATTAGGACAACACTCATGCATGTCACATCTACCATCCCCGTTAGACTTTGGAACTTAAGAGCTGGAAGAAAATGAGGCAAGTCCACAAACATCAACTGAACCACATCTGCCCAAGTTGATTGTGAGTGGGTTGTAGTTTGTGTTAAAGGAGCTGAAGAAAAAGCCAATCACAGTCACTCAATACCACACAGCTATTTACCCCCAAACAAAGACTGAACCAGGGCCTTCCCCATCACGGGTGGTTGATCACGGTGCCTTGCTGCACTGAGAAGGGAGCCCAGAGACAGCCAGGCTTCCAGCGGCTTTGACCCTTCAGTCTGGAGACGTCTTCAGGAGCGTTCCTTCCCAAGCTCACTTAAATTGTAACCCACACGGTTTTTCGGCTTTGGAAATGTAGTAGGGTCTTGATTCATTATCGTTTTCGGCCTGTGTACCATTAACTGTAGCAGCCCCTGGCTGGTATACCCAGGGCATGGATTAGCAAGTTACTAAAGCTGGGTGTGGCCGATGCTTTAGTAGATTACAGACAACCTGCACCCCTCATACACAGACAAGACATGGACGTATCAATGGCACAGTCATTAGCTACAGTCCCCACCACTGCTGCCCAGAGTCAGAGTGACACCCAGCTAGCAGCAACCTTGACAGTGTAAGCGGTAGACTGGCCACCCCCACTTCAAAACTCAGATCTGTCAGCTCTCTTGCTTAGGTATTATCTAGATTGATGGAGCCTGCTTATTTTAAATAAAGCTAATTTTCTGGAAAAATAGTAATGAGAACTTGGTAGAAGCGTATGAAATTATAAACTTAGGTAAACTAGCATAATTAGCATCAAGGTTTAGGGTTTGACTGGAGACTATGCAATCTTAAGGTTGTTTTTGATTTAAATTCTCTATTCTCATGACAATATGGTAAATGGATTATCAGGGCAGAAGGACACTGGGTGGGGGACAGAGTGCTTAGCTGGCCTGGCTGTGAAAGCAGCAGCCTGCAGGCATGGGAGCAACCACTCTTTCCCCTCCTCTCTTGTCTTTGCCTTGCTTTGTTGCCCAGGATGGGCTCGAACTCCCAATCCTCCGGCCAGTGGCGAGGATTGCCAGGTATCCCCTCTCCACCTGGATTCCCCTTTCACTGTTTTGGAGGAGGAAAAATAATCAAAGCCCAAGTCAAAAGAATGTTGAGGGGTCTTACAGTTGACAAATCTCCTCTAGTGGAATCTCAGGAAACTCATGTAAGGAGCACATGTGAGTTGGTGTGGAAGGCTGAGCCGGTGTGAGTGGGGAGAAACAGGGTTAGTACATACAGACACCAGGTAAAAAAAAATTTAGTGCTGCAGCTTTGACGCGGAAAACACTAGTGGCTGGGTGGGCCGAAGTTTATCTAGAAATGGCTATAATTTATCAGAGCTGGTTACACTTCAAGGTAGTTGAAGACAAGAAGTCTCTTCTGTTGGAAATTCTGCAGCAAAAATTTTTTTCTCTGGAGTTAGAAGGAAAGAGAAAACCCCACACCAGTATGCAGAGATAATTAATGTTTATGCAAATGAAATCACTAACCAAGAAAACAATGAAAATAAAAGGACAAAATGAACTTTAATGGACATGTGTTGTAAGCATGCCAACAAATAAAGAAACAAAATGACCTTTACTGGACATGTGCTGCAAGCATGCCAGCAGACAACACACATCACTAGGACAGACGTCAAAAGCAAATCACAGTACTACGATCACACGATGGTACATGTATGTGATCAACCCCCCCCCCACATATTGTTGCTTCTCTTTAGCAATTAGTTCAGAGTGCTTTTGTGGCCAGGCACATCTGAGGCAGTGAAATCAGGATGTCAACATGAACGCAACATGACAAGTAGTAGCGCAGGAAACACCTGATTGGTTTTCAAAGTACAGGAAGCAACACCATTTCCGAGTTCATTAACATGAGTCTCTGCATCATCATCCAAAACAACGAAACTGCCTTTCTTCTTCCAATACAATCCAATTGCTAATTAAACACAGAGAAAAATAGGCAGCAGAGCAAATGCTAAACAGTATCATAACACTCCCGTTTTGTGTGCTTATGTGTGTTTTGTCTTTGTTAAAAAAAAAAAAAGCCCTAAAAATTTGGTATCAGTCTGGATGATACAAAAACACACAGCACATATATGGAAACATCATCTATAAGTAAGTATGATCATGTATGTATGGATATATATATATATACACACACACACACACACACATACATATGATCAGTGACACAGTACGATTTGTGGCCATAAAGACATGGTCAGGGGATCCTAGTGACCAAAGAAAAAGATACAGTTTTTTTTCTAATATAAATTTGGATGTGTTTTAAGGCAGAGACCCAATAAGGATGCGTACTAGCCCAGAGCTTAAGAAGCTTGCTATCTATCTAGATACCTATCTACGGTTACAGGTAGATAGATATGTACATAGAGATTAGGAAAAACAAACAAGATGCTATATGATGTTATCCTGACAAAAGAGAAAAAAAAATGCATCATGAAATGAAAAGACAATTTAGACTTAGCTCATGAAAAACACATACCAAACAGGGCTCTGACTCCACTAAGACATCTAAATATGGCAAATGAACAAGGGAGTGTCTTGCAAGGCTTTGCTGCAATGAGGGTTTGGTCTGGTTTTGATCAGAACCAGGAAATCACCCCTTTTATCAGCTTTTACTCCTAAGAAAAAGGATTTCTGTTAAAATGTTTTCAATCCCTGCTAGTGGCCCAATATATGCCATCCTGAGAACTCCTTACTAGAGAACTTCGAGACTCACTTGAGACCCAGGAGTTTCTGTCAGTAGAGACACTGAAGTAGCCCTCTAAGGACAGGACAGCTCTACAAGTGCTCCCTGCCACACACAGGGCATTGAGTCTACCATTCAAGTGATTAGGATGAACCAAAATGGCTTTTGTTCTATTTGCCTAAAAAAATCAGAACAGCTTGATACCCTGAAGACTCTGACTGATAAGAGCTGCTGGCATCTGCCACATCCCAAGTTGGCAGTGGTGACATTGACCAAGACAGAGCTGGTGGCAGCAATCAGTGGGCTGTGCCATGTGGCGCACAGAAGCCTACATTTCTGGGTTGAGGACTTGGCAGAAAAGAGGATTATTGGGCTTGTACAAAGTAATAAATGGCCCAAAGGTCTCAGAACATTTGGGGTCCTGCACCTAAAACTTAAACAGCTTCCCAACAAAATTTAGCTTCTTTTGGGCTGTTTGATGAACGCATTCTCCATGGAATGTTACAGAACATCTGCAGGCCTAACCTTTCCTTACAAACCGGTCTTCATAGTTACTAAACTACTATACGATGGAAGCCAATAGGTTAATAATACTTGTAAGTAATACAGCACCTATAGCAGAGTACTGTGTAACTTGTGTGTGCCGTACCTGTTAAGAGTCTAATTTCATTATCTTATAATTTAATTTTGATTACCCATGTAAAATCTTAAAGTAAAAAGCTCACAATAAATAAACAAAAATTAAGTATGCTGCTTTGACGCAATGAGGATCCAAATGAACATAAATTAGATGCAAACAAATATGAAATCAAGGAAAGCTGTGGATTAAGTAAAAATCTTAACACTCTGGGTGACGTGGAAGCCAAAAGGTCAAAGGATGTGGACAGAGTGGTTCTTGACAAATGGTAGTGAACTTCACAGTCCAGACCACGAATGGTCACTGGCTGTCCGTCTGCTATTAAAGTTTTTGTAGTTTTGGTACGTTTGAGAGCGGTAACTAACCCGTGGAGATCCCTGCTCAGCCGGCAAACCATTCTGGGAAACTTGGCCTCCTTTTGAAGCATCCCTGTTAGGGTGAGATTAGAAAAGAGAAGGGGAAGGTAGAGGGGAAGAGAAAGAAGGGAAGAGAGAAGGAAAAACCAAGTGTAAACACCTTCTTCCACACAATGTCATGTTGTTACATCTGGTACTTCTAAGTGTTTTAGACAGTCCCTAAAATAGAGTTAAGCCTTCAGAAACACTCTGTCACCACCCCCACCTTATAAATCCACTTTAGACATTTTCATGGAGCTTACAACCTTCTGCAAATAGGAAATCAGTTCTTCCCTATCACAGAATCACTGGCTTGAAATCTCAGTGGTGCCTCTATACAATGAGTCACCCAGAGAAATGTGTCTGTGTGTTCTGGTGGTCCTCCTCCTCTACATTTCACTCTGTCATGTGACTGTTCTTAACTGTCACTTGGCAATGGCTACATAATTCTCAATAGTATAGATGAGACACTGAACAGGAAGTATATGTTCCTGGCTCTACAAGACTTAAGACAGATGCCCCATAATCTCACTTGCCACCACAACCAAAGTTTTAGCCTCTTATGCTTCCAGTGCCTCACCATTGCTGGGACTCAGCCTCCTCTGAAACCTTCGTGTTTGGGTCCGGAGAAGGTGGCCGCCTCTTTTTTTCTTCTTCCTCTTGCTGTCTTCGCACTTCCAGTAGCTCCAACTACAGAAGAACAGCCTGCTGTTTATCAGGGCTAAGACCTTTGCTGCTTTAGAAAAACATTCTAGAAACCCAGGAGACTTTTTCTACAATGGTTCATACTGGACAACCTCAAAGGTCAACACTCCAAATACAATGGCATTATGTCCATGAACACCATAGCTACAAGCTAAAACTGCAGGGAATGGAGGGCTGTCTACCCCTTGCTGGAAAACTCCTTTGGATGGTTCATTTCCCTCTGGGAATAGAGATTTCAAAATTAACTCTGCATCTTCTTAACTTTGTTGAGAGGGAAAAGTTGCTGGGGAGGTGTGGGGTTTAAGTCAGACTTTCCATGAAGTCTCAATAAAAACCTACCATGGACCCACAAAAGTGTTCAAGGAAGCCATCTGTATTGTAGTAGAGAAACAGGGAAAAGGAATTAAAGCCACAGAATAGTCTTCCTGAAACGAATCCAGTCTACGAGCAATTCATGTATTGTGTTAGAATTGTTTTAATACATATGCATACACACACACCCTGGAAGTACTGACAGCAAGAGTCCATATGCTATGAGAATAAAAGTTTCAGAAGAAGAAAGACCAGTGCTCAACCTCTGCAGTAAAGTTTTGGCTGGCAGAGACATTATCTGGAATGGAGATGATTTAATAGTAGTCCAAGATCAAGACATGATCTGATGTCCATGTGATTCCTAAAATTCACAAAAATAGGCGAAGTACTGTGCCAGACATGCTTGGACACTTACTGTTGTCAGCCTTTCCAGAGCAGAGAATCTCTCATCCCAGGTCGCTGCAGACTTTTCAAACGCCTCATGGCGCTTAATAAGCTTCTCCACTTCGTCTACACTCTGGCCAATTTCACGGCTGGATAGGTATGGTTCCTGTCCGAGCAGCCAAGCCTCTGCCACACTGGCATCCCTTGAGAACTGATGGACCTCCAAAACTGCACAGGGTATCAAGCGTGAGTGTCTGTCATGGGCCATACAATGGCACCGCCCTAAGCATAGCCATTTTATCATTTATGACACCAAATGCCATCAATTGTAAACACAGTGAGCCATACAGGCAAGAACATTGCAAGAATAGGGGTAATTACTTTAACTAGATTTTGATTTAACTTAATATACTAAAAGAATAGTATTTTAACACAATACCTTTATCTGTTTACCAAATATGAATACAAGTTAAATTTTATAAGTAAGCACATACTACAAAAATTTAAGATGATTTCTATTTTCCAAGACTCGTATGTGGACAGTGGCTCTCAGGTAGACTATACAGGCCTAGAATTTACTCTGGTCATATGTCCCTAATTCAAAAAGATCAGATCTCAGAGCCCTCACAGAACAAACAACCTATTCATGCCAGACTATGCAGGTGAGGCAGGAACCCACATAGAAGCTTGTATTAGGCTGAAATCCAGTTTTCTCTTGGATTGAGAGGGTAGGAATACTAACAAAGGGGAAAGACAGGAAAAGCTCTTCTCCTGATGCAGTTATGAGGAAGTGGACTAGAACCTGGCTTAACTAGACTGCCAGTGCACATTAAGCATCTCACTCAGCAGTGTCTGGGGCCAGTTGGATAAGAACCTACTGTGTGGAACATCACTGAGCCAGGAAAAGGCCAGCCATCTCACTTTGACATTATGATGGACCCCATAACTTATTAATTGACAATAAACTAGGGAACTGTCAATTCTTCAAGGTAGGTAGCAGGTAAGTCATTACTGTAAACCCAGATTGTACCCTGTTATCCAGTTCATAGCAGGTATGACACAGGTTTTGCTACACAGAATGAAACTGACCCAGAGTTTTCAAAGTCTGCAAATGAAGTCCTCAATAACACAATGGCCCCAAATAGAACATTAGAGGGCTCTGGGCCCAATTGGGTTTTTTTTTTACACAACTTTAGTTTTTACTAAGAGTCTACAATATATAGGAATGAGGCTAGAACACAAGACAGAGCCTAAGTATCAACACAGTATGTTAGAATATAGTTTTTTGTTGTTTTTTTTTTTTTTAAAAAGCTTGAATTGAACTACTTTTAATGTTCAAATCCATGAAGTACTATTCTTAAATACATTTTGAGTCCAGTGAAGGCTCATAGTTCCAGGTAAACTGGGATTATACAGAGAAGGGAGGGAGAGGAAGAGGGAAAGAGAAGAAGATGGAGAGAGGGAGAAAGGGGGAAAGAGGGAAGAAAGGGGAGAGAGGCAGAGAGGGAGGGGAAAATAGAGGGAGAGAGGAAGTGGGAGAGGGGGAGAGAGGGAGATGGAGAGGAAAGTAGAGAGAGGTAAAGAAAAGAAGGGAGAGAGAGGGGAAGGGAGAGGGAAAAAGGAAGGGGAAAGAGATTACTTGTATTATTTTATTTTTGTTTTTTAGAGACACTCTCTTCATATTCCTATCTGTTCTTATATCTTGCTATGTAAATTATGCTAGCCTTGATCTCACAGAGAACCGCATTTCTCCGACTCTTGAGTGATTAAAGGAGTACACCACTACACCCTGCATACTTTATTTTGTGTGTGTGTGTGTGTGTGTGTGTGTGTGTGTGCACATACACTCATCTGAGTACAGGTGCACACAGAAATTAGAGATGTTGAGATGCTCTGGAGCTGGAGATGGACAGGAGGTGAGCCTCTGACTTGGGTGCTGGGAACCAAACTCAGGGCCTCTGGAAGAGCAGTGGGTGCTCATAACTGCTGAGCCATCTCTTCAGCCAGCCCCAAGAACTTCTTAAAAACAATATTCAGGGTGAATACACTGAGAAAGAAACATTTAAAACTTCAGAATCATTAAGTAATAATATAACATTAATTAAAGCAGAATGATTGGCTTGTATACACATGTATTTCCATGGATACACAGAAAGAACAGAAAAGCAAATGAAGAACACATGTCCTTACTCAGTCTTAACCACTCCCACCGGTCTTCCCACTTGTCAATCATTTCTTTTCTTTTCTCAGTCAACTGCAGTAACTTTTCCTTGATCTGCACAAAAACAAAGGCCTTAATAAAACACTGCAACCTTTTGTCTGTCCCAGATGAGCACTTTGTACAAGAAAATTTATTTTCCCCTAAGCTACTAAGTATCAGCTTAAATGTTTTATTTCATGTCTTGAGTATGGAGAGAAAATATAGCTATTTTTCTAGAAGGGGTGGGAGTTCTATTCAAAGCTGCCTGTGCTGAGGTAGCAAAAACCCCTGGGGCTTCCTGAAACAGTAACGCTGATGAGGAGGAGAACAGTGATGCCGACAAAGCCTTGGCTTTTCTGAGAGACATCCATTCCTGTGAAGGATGCTACAGAAGGGACATAAGTGCCGCTGTTCTGACCAGAGCTGCAGTCACCAGCCAAATGCAATGTAGAGTTGAGTGATAGCCCGAGCCATCCCACCGATGAACTCACAGGCTGTTTTTACACCCGGACCCCTCAAAAATTATCTCTGCACAAACAATTACCAGTTTTGGGTCTACAGTTTTATGTAACAGTTATTCTAGGCAGACAGAATAAGCTTCAAAATGATGCACATGTATTGTAGGCCCTGTTGAAGTAGGTCCTGTGCTCAAGCACACAACTACACAGAATGAAAATATTAGAAAAACTGCAACTACACTGAACACACAGACTTGGCTTTTGTCATCCCTTACTATAGTACAGCAGCGATTTACCCTGTGTTAGGTATTACACAGGGTCCAGAGATGTTGTAAAGTTATGAATAAGTCCTATGTCATTTTACATACGGTATCTAACCATCTGTGGATTCTAGTGTTCACAGAAGTCCTGGAATCAGTCCCTGTAGATTGTGGGAGACTTCAAAGACACAGGTGCAAAATAAAATCCTTTTACATGCCAACACTGGCTGAGTTCACATCAGGTCCCAAAGCAAAGCAGCATCCTACCTCCTCAGAAGCATAGTGTTTCCGTGCCAGCAGGGATTTCCCAAGTTCAATGCAGGCTGTAAAGCTGTCATTACGAGCATCAATTTCAGCTTTGATACCTTGATGATTATTCATTAACAGTTCAACAGATGACACATCCCTGTAAGAAAGTAACATCACCTTTGAAAGATGAAGCTTTTCAAATAAACATGTAGGTTTTAAAACTCATAATTTGAAGGAAACTGACAGCCTAATTGTCTTTTTTAGGGCTGATTTGCAGCCCAAACTCAGGCCAAATCACTAAAGCTCAGTAACGCTTAACTCAGGACTGGCTAACTCGATAACTTTCAAAGAAAGGCATCTTTAAGTGCATACAAGATACAATGCAGGCAGACACTCCTTTGAGAAGGCACAAAGGCAGTTCCAACAAAGAACAGCCTGATGGAACAGTTGAGACATAAAGAAATACAAAGCCAGATGTGGAGAAAAGCACTCAGGAAGCTGATACCTCTAGTCATCTATTAAAATGTTCACTGCTTTGAAAGAAACCAAACTAAAGGAAAGACGCTAATCAGTTCCGGACACTTGAAACAAATGTCAAGGGTGAATATCACCTTTGTGATATGCATGGACACAGAGACTTCTAATATAACAAAGATACAGAAAAATAACTCCAGAATGCCTGAGTGGGAAGGTGTGGGTGAGTGTGCCACGTGGGCGTGTGGGAGTAAGAATCTAGAGGAAATGAGCACCACCGTGGCTCCTTCTTCCCATGGCAGCGGTGTGTGGTAGAGAACAGAAGCAGTGGAGCTCTTCTCTGAATACCCACACCTCTGTGGCCCGGAGGGAGCCTTACCGTGGTTTCTCCTGGGCCTCGATCTGCCGGATGACATCTTCCATCCAGAGCATGAGGTCACGCACCATGCTGAAGAAGCGGAACTTGTCTCCTGTGTCTACCAGCCGCACCCTGCGACCCTCACAAGCATCCAGCAGGGACTTCCAGGCTTCCAGGACCTCATTCTCACGCTTCTGGATGTCATCAGCCTTGTCCCCTGCATAGGCTGCCTGGAGGCGGGCTGCATCTTCCTGCAGCTGCCTCACCTGTGAAGCCACAGGGGAGAAAAGCAAGGTTTCACTACTGTGGCCTTGCCACAATCACCCCTTCCCTTCCTTACCTACTGTGTCACCATAAACAGCAAGGGGAAGGAGCCATAGGTTGCTGGGTCTGTGCCTCTTAATAAGTTCTTTTTTCACTTGGTAGAGCCAAGTCACAAAACCCTAAACCTACTGAATGCCATTATTAAGTACTGTTTGAACAATGAAAGAAATAAAATGCTACAGGAACAAAGGGAAGTCCTGTAGCCTGGGATGTGAAGACAGAGCTGAGTGGGACACATTCCAAGATAAGAAATACCTTGACTGGCTGGGTGTGCGGGCACACACCTATATTCCCACCATTACCATCCTCAGCTATTCAGTGAACTCCAGGCCAGCCTTAACGTTTAAAAATAAGTGGGAGTGGGTGGGCTGACAAATAGGTAAAGGCACTTAACATATAAGCCTGATGACTTCAGGTGAAAACTGGAACACACAATGACAGGAGGGAACTACTACAGAGCTTGTCATCTGACCTACAAATGTACTGCTGAGGCATGCATGCCCCACGACACACCAAATATTGTTTTAGAAGTATAGACAGTATGCTGAACACACTTTCTGTGTCGAAGGGTGAAAAACAGGTTCTCGCTTTAGGCAATGATGGAGGCTCGTCATCACAGGAAAAAGTGACTACTTTATACTCTCCAGTCTCTCCTCCTCCTTCCCGCCCCCCTCTTTTTTGAGACAGGGTCTCAGTATCTAGCCCTGGCTGTCCCGGAACTATGTAACCAGGCTGGCCTCAAACTCAGAGATTTATCTGCCTCTGCCTCCCGAGAATAAGGACTAAATGTGTCCACCACTATACCCGACTACCTACCTTATCCTTGGGTGTCCATTTTCATTGTGTTGTACTTGAAACACTTAACCCACTTGAAGTGCTATACATCAAGACTCATGTCTGACATTATCTGGTAATAAAACTATGTGACCAAAGTCTACAGTCCTGGATGAGCCTTTCATGACTGTAAGGGAGGTTATTTGGAAAAATGCTAGGTGAGGTTCTTCCAGGGACAATGGGACAGGTTCACCCAATGCTATGATTTTGGGAGAAGGTGGATTATTGACCCTTAATTGTACAAAAGGTCTTAAAATGGTGGCAAGAACATGGAGTTTCTAAAAAAGTTTCACAGAAAAAAAAAATCAATGGGATTTGGTTTGCATGGTGATTTGATTTCCATGTTCTATGTTTCTTTGGGAAATAGTCTCTAATTCTGAATTACAGTTAAGGTATGTAAATCAGATTATCATGAGCAAGTTGTAGGGAATACTTGAAAATCAATTTCCTTGTCTTCTAAGTCGTCATTTCTTGGGCCTCTGGTTATGTTTTTTTATAGGGTCTCTCAGTGAGAAGATGGGAGAAGCTAGCACAAGGAAAGCTCACACAAGAGTTAAGGACCACCTTGGCCACACAAGACTATTGCTGCCTCTGTACGATATTGGTGGTAGGTCAGTGCCTGCAGGAGGGCCACACTTCTTTTTGTAGCTCTTAATTGCTTTACAGTGACATGGTGAGGTAGGTGGAATCCAACAGACTTGGGCTGGGTTCTTGGCTATAGGTATTAAGCCTCAACAGTCTCATGAGGTAAAAGTATTTCATGAAGAAAACAGGGAATGGCTCTATCTCTTAAGCATCCTACAGTTTTGAATGGGGAAGTCTAGTTCTTACTTGTCTCTAGACCTCTCAAAAACCTCCCTTAGCATTTGTTAAAACCAGTAACGGGATACATTCACAGATGTAACTGTTTCACAAGGATCATCTCAATCCTCAAAGCAGCAGGAAACCCAGGCATAGAGAGAAGGCAAGAACTGAGTGAGACTCCAGACCGCAGTCAAAAGATAATGGTAGTCAAGAAGATAGAATAACTCCTAAGTAGTGAAGAATGGTGAGGTTGACCCTTACCTGAGCCCGCCTGGGCCAAGTCTAGACCTTTTGTTGTGGGGAAGGGGTTAGGTATTTACTAGAATATAGCCTCTGTCCATTAAATTTTCCATTGAATTCTTTATCCTAAGACTACATATTCATATCCAATGGAAACCACACAGCCACAGAGTCAAGAATATACTCTATCTGGCCTTCTGCCGACTCTGTACTGATCATTTGCCCTCAATAAGCAAGAAGAGAGCTCCTGACCTTCTCAGGGTTGAGAAAATTAGGCAAAATCAGCTTCTTCTCTGGGAACATCAATTTGGAGGGGAAGAGATGATGATTTTTCAACTACAAGAACTAAGACTAATCAGGAAACTAGAAATTAGAAGGCAAAAGAGAGATGGAGCACACTATTACGTCTCTCTGTTCCACTGCTTTTTCAACATCCTCAAAACTGTTTTAGTGCTAAGCTACTTCATAGAGTGCTGGAGCTAGAAGATCTGGCATGTCAAAATGTGAGGATTTAGTCTCTACTAGGCAGAAGTTGGGACCACTTGAGAAAAGGAAGGGGAGTGGAGTCAGGAAGCATGAGGTAAGCAGTGGTGGACAGGGGAATGATGGAAAAAAATATAAATACATTTATTAAAATGACATGTGAGATCCCACTAAAATCTGGAACTAGGCAAGGCTGCCCACTTTCTC
>NC_034602.1:841446-859640 GCF_900095145.1 Mus pahari | reverse complement strand
CAAACACCGAAGTGGATGCTCACAGCCAGCTATTGGATGGAACACAGGGCCCCCAATGGAGGAGCTAGATAAAGTACGCAAGGAACTGAAGGGGGCTGCAACCCTGTAGGTGGAACAACAATATGAACCTGAGTGCCCAGAGCTTGGATGTCATGCTCAAAGGTGGTGTGCATTCTCTGTAAAGTTTCCACAGTGTTCTGATCTCTTCCAAGCTCCTCAGGGAGTTTCTTGTGTTTGTCCTGGATTCGGCCAAAGATCTCCTTGGCATCATGGTAAAACTTATGAAGTTCATACGAGGCAGCAAGAATCTGTGTTCTTGTGTCAATGAGCTCCAGGAGGTCAGCCCAGGCTTCATTGAGACCATCTTTCCACTCAGCAATGGTGGCAGCATCTGAATGTCCAGAGTTGATGAGGTCATCTGCCATGTTATTAACAGTATCCACACGCTCCTGCCCAATGTTTCCTGTGTCTCGAGCAAATTCTCGGAACCGTTCTTGTAACATCTGAAATGGGAGGCACACAAAGAAATCACTGAGACCATTGTGGAGCTTTTACACCCCATCACATGAATGTTGCTGGAAAGAAACTGCTAAGTGGGAGGCACGAGTTGATACTCAAGCCCTTAGAACCACAGATCACCCATGTCCAAGTTGTCTGTGGCGAGGAACGCTGACCCATGACAAAGACACCAACAAAAGCACCAAGCTGAAACCACACCCATGACCTCACAACCCAGGAATGCTCTCCACATCACCACCCACTTTCCCCGAGTACTTGCCGTGACATGCTCATAGTCCTGTCCCAACTCATGGGAGCCTGCGACCACTTCCCTCTCAGCGATCCACTGTTCCAGGTCATCTACCTCTCTGTTGAGCTGGAACAGCCTGTGCCTCTCATCAAGTTTTCCTCTCCTCTCCTCAGCAAGGTCCTTCAGGCCAGCATACAGCTTGTCGACCTTTGACTGCCGCATGCTAATACGCTCACTGGAAAAGAACCAGCAGTGAGGAAGGGACCTCAAATGTCTTCTGAAGACACACAATGGAGTGAGGATAACATAAGTGTTACACCAAAATTTCCCCAAAGAAGCTTCCATTTAACCTATTTTGTCTAAAAAATCCAGAACCCTGAATAGCCTCCATTTCAAATGATGAAGAGTGAATGGAGAAACCAAACAAAATAATTAAGGCAAAGGCCACCCTGACCCTCCTACCACCACACACTGCTAAAAGTTAATGCAAAATATTGGAACCATCTTCCATTGCCAGAAGGCACAGGCTGTCTACTAGGGCTCTTCTCTGGCCTATGCTGCTCTTTCCTGCTGGGCTGTGGCCCTTCCTTGCTACAGAGCTGGCTCTGTCTGCTCTTGTTTCCTCAGTGTGGCTAAGAGATTGAATGCCACTTCCTTGAATTTGTCACCAGAATCATATCTCACGAGAGGAGAGGGAGAAGGCTTTGTTGCAGCTTATTCTTTCTTGGGAATCTAGTTATGAACTCCTTCTTAAAGGCCTCCTCATATAGAACAGACCCACTGACCTTGCCTTTCCCAGCTTGTCTTACATTGGATAAACAAACACTCAAACCAATTCCTTTCCTTCCTGAGTCCTAAAAGGTGGCTTCCAAGAAAGCTTGATAGGAGCTCTTCTCTCGCAGTCACCACAGCAGCCTGGTGACCAGAGAGCCCGCCCTCTCATATGTCTTCCCTGTTTTCTGGATAATCACTGCGCAGGGACAACTGCTGAGTAACAATTTTACCTTCCCAGAACACCACAGGTTCTTAGGTCAATGGCCTGCTTTACCACTACTGTATGATCAACAGTACCATTTTCTTTTGGGGCAGGTAAATAAGACATCTTCACTGAGGAATCAAGAGCCTGGGTGGCCTCATTCTCAAAGTGCCACTCACCTTTCGGGATGGCTGTCAGCCACCAGCGCCCGGCTAGTCTTGGAGAGCTGGTGTACTGTCTCTGCATAGTCCTCAACAGCTTGTTCTAAAATCTGGTGCTTTTTCAACATGGAGACAGCACTCTGCTCATCCTGCAAAGAGAAAGACCATTGAAACCATAGCCAAACTCTATGCTTTCAGTGATAAACTAACTGCACTGTGGGGTGGGACAAAGGGAAGGATCATCAGAAAGAAAAAAAAAATGTATGATATAGGCATGAATATAAGACATAGCTGAGTGCATTAGCCGGGACTAACAGAGGCCTCTGCAAAGGGGAATATGTAGTGTAATCAAGGCTGCTGTAAGGTAGAGGGGAGCTTGATAAGTTTAATGTATTTCAGCTGGTTAAAAACCTCAGTCTGTTATGTGTCTACACAGCAGCATTCTATAGCCTTAAAGTACTTTTAATGGTCTTAAAACCATTTTGTTTGTTGGAGAGCCTGGGCAATTTTATGAATGATGGTAGAACATGCCTGTAATCTCAGTAATTGGGAGGCCAAGGAAGGTAGATCTCTGTGAGTTCAAGGCCAGCCCTGCCAGGGCTACATTAGCGAAGCCCTATCTCAAACAAGCAAAAAGTGTGTGCGTGTGTGCGTGCGTGCGCACATGTGTGTGTATGTATGTATGTGTGTGTGTGTATATATATATATATATATATATATATATATATATATATATATATATATATAGAGAGAGAGAGAGAGAGAGAGAGAGACATAGTACGATCTACTTGTAATCCTAGTAGGCAGCCTAAGGCAAGAAACTCATGAGTTGGAAGCCAGTCTGGGCTATATATTAAGTTCTAGGCCTGCATGTGTGTTACATACTTAGCCTTTATTTCAAGGGGGATAGCAGCCAGATTTCTGATGTCTTTCTTTACTTTTCAGCACCTACAGGCAGCAGGTAGAATAAAGACACTCTGTAGCTAGCATGGAAGAATCAGAGTAGGGCACTCATCTGAGGCATACCTCTGGCTTCCTCTCATGGAAGTTGGGAAGCATCTCTTACCTTGGCCTTTTCCTCAGACATCATGTACAGTTCCTGTTCACTCATCCATGCCTCTGCTTCAGCTGCATCAAAGTAGTACTGCTGGGCCTTGTGTGCCTCCTCGAGCCGTCTATGGCGTTTCTCAGTTTCCTCAATGAGAAGTCCCCACAGCTGCTTCAGGTCAGCAAGCCTCTGCCTGATAGCCTCAGCATTGAGGCTGCTGCTATCTGTGATGATGTTTTGACTCCTCTCAAAGATGTCATCAATACGAGGCTGGTGTCCCTGGATTTCTTTCTGGAGGGTCTGTGCAGAAGAGGCAAAAACAATTTGCTAAATGGCCATGGCCTGGTCCTTATTTTTAAATGTTGGTGCTAAGCAGAACTCACAAACCTTCGAAAGTCTCTCACTTCATCTGCATTATGATTCAGTCATTTATCAGACAGTGCTAGCCGTGGCAGAAATGCTTACCTGGTTTTTCTTTATTAACAGCTGCACAGTTTGAAGGTTATGGCCATGATCTGTGGAAGTTGCCAAAGGCATTCTCTCACCAACCCACAGCTAGAAAAAAATTGAGAATAAGAAGAGGTTAGAACCATGTGAAGAACAAAGAAATGGCCCAAGTAAGAGTGTAAGGGGGACAAGGGGAGCTCTGGGGAGGAAGATCTAGCCTTCCCTTAGAAGGGGCCAGGATATACTCTTGGACATGAGGGGTTCCAAACTTACTCCACCTTGGTGTTGGACACACTGTGAGCCCTGTGGTTAGTTTAAGTCCGATTCTAGTGGCATTACAATTCTGGTGTGTCTTTAGAATTCCAGAAAGAAGAGAGTGCATTTGCATGTGTGCATGTGAGGGGACAGAGGACCACAACATGGAAGCTGGGCTCTAAGGGCTTATGTCAATGACACAGTCCGAAGTAACACAACAGAAACACAACTATCTGCTTCAGGATACTCAAGGGCTACTCACAATTTCGTCCTCCACATCCCTGTTGAACTGGTGGATCTCCTTGGAAGCTAACAGATTATGCTTCCTCTCATTCAAGGGCTCCAGAAGCTCCATGAACTTGGTCTGCACAGTGAGGCGTTTGCTGTCCACTTCATCTGTGCTCTTCCCCTCCTGACTCAGTGCCTGGGCTTGGCTTTGCAGTTCCTCAATCTCCTTCTTCCGAACTTCCATCTGATTCTCCAGCATCTAAGGGAGTGAGAGCGCATCAGAACCAGAGGAAACACAGAGACTCTGCTTGGAACTTTGTTTTTGGCACTGGCTAAGGTGGAAGGCTAAACTGAGAAATATAAACTTACACAGCAGAGAGGCCAAGGAATGGAGTACCAGTGAGTACTCTAGCTTACCAGCTAATGTTTAAAAACATTCAGTCTCTGTCGGCTTTAAAACTTTAATCAGGAACTCAGGGAAAAGAAAGACAGGGAGACAAAAGTTACTTATGCCTACATAGAAGTCAGTTTCTCTATCAGAAAGGAGAATACTATTGAGGGTTCAGTTCTTTCTGGTGACAAACAGTATTTTTATTTCTTCAACCAGAGATCTGACTAGAATTACGGCAGATAATGAGGGAACACAACAGACACTCACTGAAGGAAACAAGCAAAGGTGGAAACAAAAGTGTTCACTGAGGAGCTACCATACTCACCACACCACATAGCACAGCCAGTCACAAACCCTGGAACCAACCAGTGTCTGAGGCTAACTGTAACCTCCCTAGGAAGAGGCAGCAGCTACAACTAAACACCACCTGTCTAGATTTATTAATGCACAGAAACTCCAAGAGCAAAGTAGCCAACCTTGTAGCAAAAGGGTGAATGTCCTTCTGGATGAAAAAAACCAAGCTTAACATTCAGCCGAGACTGTTTTGGCAGTGACTAGTTCTAAGTAAAACTGCCAGGCTTAGGAATCATAAAATACCGCCAAGTTAGGAGAGGAGCCACTGGAAAAGTGGACCACTACTACCTTTAAAGAGAAATAGTGTAGCTGGGTGTGGTGCCACCTTCAATGCTAGCACTCAGTGGCCAGAGAGAGGTAAACCTCTGAGTTTGAGGCCAGCTTGGCCTACACCCACCACACTACTGTTTCAGGAAAAGCTAGGACTATAGATCCTGTTTCAAAAACCAAACCAAACCAAAAAATCAAAATCTAAAAGAGTGTTTGTGACCATGTGGCTGTCTGTGTATACTGCATATGGAGACCAGTAGATAAGCACAGATGATATTCTTAGGAAAGCCACCCACCTTCTTTTGAACAAGGTCTCATTGGCCTGGAGCACATGGTCTGTTTCTGCCTCCCTAGCGCTGAGATTACAAGCACATCCTTAGTTTACAAGGAAAACAACTTTATTGACTGAGTCATCTTCTCAAACCATACCACTGATACATGCATGTTTGTGTGCCAAGTGTATGTGGAAGTCAGAAGGTGCTGGGTCCCCTGAAACTGAAGTTACCAACAGCTATGGATGGGTGTTGGGATTTGAACGTAGGTTCTCTAGAAAAGTGGCTATTGCTCTTCACAGCTGAGCCATCTCTCACTTCCCCTTGATATACTTTTTTAAAAAAAGATTTAGTTAATTTTACTTATATGAGTACATGGTAGCTGTCTTTAAACACCCCAGGAGAGGGCATTAGATCCCATTACAGATAGTTGTGAGCCATTATATGGTTACTGGGAATTGAACTCAGGACCTCTGGAAGAGCAGTCAGTGAGTGTTCTTAACCATTGAGCCATCTCTCCAGCCCATATCTGATAATATACTTTTAATACAACTGTTTTCTCATTAATTCAGGGTAAATTCACCTGCCCTCAGAATCACCTATCACAATATAAAAAAATGGTTATTTCCTTTACTATCCACCAAGTAGATAGTAATTCAGAGTGGAGAGCAAACAATTCAGTTCAACCATCACCCATTTAAGATATTACATAGAAAGAAGATAAATATGATTATTTTTATTCATACAGGTGAATATTTCACTCAACCACTGAATGGTAATAATACGCATCAACTAGATGTCAAATGAAAATATTCCTGTGCACAGACATTCAACAGTTTTACTAATTACAGTCTTTCTAGTTGACTCTGAGAAAGTCTACTGCTGGCAGGGCAAGCACTTACCTGGTGGCAAAATCCCTTCCCATGGAAGAGTAAAGGAAAAGACTCTTGATCTGTAAAGAGGAAGGGGAACGCCATGAAGCGGGCATAGCCCAAATAGAATACTGCCTTGCCCACTTGCCTGTTGCTTTTTCAGCAGAATATTGACGCTGGTAAGGTCTTTGCCATAGTCGTCAGATTGAATCTGGCTCTCCAGGCCATGTAGCCATTTGTCAAGATCTGCACAGCTTTGTGTGAAAAGCTCAGCCTTATTTGCATCAAAGAGCCGCTGGGCCTTGGTCTGGGTTGTGGATTCAAGGACTTCCCACATTTTATGTAAACCAGTGAGTTTTTCCTTTACCACAGCTTCTGTTTCTGGCTTTTCTGAAATAAGCTGCATTCCTTCCTGGAGAACACAAACCAATGAGGTTAAAAATAGTTTGCAAGAGAATAAATGCCACTGTGAAAAAACAAAACTCAAACTCTGAGATGTTTAATCTGTGATTGCTCCACTTGCACCCACACTCCCTACATTCATCCAGGAAGTTACTGCTCAGTAAAATAAACAATGGTCTTTGTAAGCAATTAAGTGTTACATGCTCTAACAGTTTCAATTGAGCAATTTATTGTTAATAACCTACAACTTCACGCTCTAAAGACTATATATGACACATAATTTTAATTCTCAGGAGAATGACAGTAAAGGGACAGGAACGTGAGAAACACACACTGCACAGAATCTCCCTATGTGAATACACACTGCAAGGATTAACATAGTGCCTGGTGTACAGTAGTCACACCACCACTAATAGACTTAAAGCATACAGCATTTTAAAATTTATGTAATTGTATCTGATAAAGCCGCCCATAAAGCAACACAGGTTTTTGGCCAGTGGCAATGAGGAAGGAAGGGACATGGTATACCAGTAGCGACTGATCACCTGGTAGCCACTGAAAGATAAACCAAGCCACATGTTTGGGTCTTTGCTTCTCTGCCCACAGTGAGACAGACAACAGCTCAGAAACTGTAAGTGGAAGCAGGGGATTTCTACTGGCTGTGTAACTTTTGTAAACGATGACATAGGGCTCTACCCTCGAATAAAAGGAAATCATTTTCTCTCCTCCTTACCAAGGCCACAATTTGGAAAGGAGGTGAGGGAAAGGTCTCACCAAATAATTTGACCCACCTTCTCAATTTTGTCAAGCCATTCTTTGTTGGATGCAAGTTCCGCCATAAATGCTTGATGCTTTAACCATTTACTGTGCAGATTTCTGGCTTCATCATATGACATGTCTTGAGCTGTAAGCATCTTTTCATTGATCCAGAGCGACAGCTAGGGTAGAACAGCAAGAAGTTTTTAGAAGCTGTCGTCATAGAGTTAAACCTTTTACTCCTACCCAGAAAGGATTACCCTTGTGTTGACATTTTCCATGGCAACAGACAGGCAAATATTTTACTTTGCACCTTGACCCATCTTGTAGCTAAGTTTGATATAAATGGTGGACCTAACATTAAACCCAGAAGTATAAAAACTCCAAAGCAGCTTTTAAACTCAACCGCACTCTTGGCCAGCTTTCCCTAAAAAGCTTGTGTTTGTAGTTTTGCTCTTACTAGTTCAAAACACAAGCTGCTTCCTCCTCAGACACCTGTGACAGCTATAGCAAGCTAACCATGACTGTCATTTAATTCATCTGGCAACTATGTATTCTAAAACATCTCTACAGCAGTGGTGACACATGCTTCTAGTCTCAGTGCTTGGAATGCAAAGGCAAATGGATCTCTGTGAGTTTGAGGCCACTGTGGGCTAGAGAGTGAGTTCCAGAAAAGCCAGGGCTATACAGAGAAACCTATCTCGAAAAACCGAGAACCAAACAACACACAAACCTGCTCATTTATCTACTGGGGGATGTGTGGGAATGTCAAAGAACATAAACAACTTGCTCACCGTGGAATAATGCAACGACAACAGCTGTTCTTTATTTCTGTCAGCTCTAAATCACCTTTACCTGTTTTTCTGTAGTCTCTAACTCTCTAAGGAACCTTCCATTCAGACTAAGAACACTTCACAGAACTTGACTCTGAGACCAACCATATATACTAGAAAGCCACAAAGCTTGCCACCTGCTGACAGGCTAAAATAATTTGTAAGAGGCTTGGAATGGGAGTTGGCCAAACCAAGCTCTGACCTCTTTCAAGCTTTTATCCCAAGTCAGACCATGCTTGGTCCTGCTTGCTTATAAGTGCCCAGGCCAGAGATATACAATGGAGTCCTTCAGGGACCCTCTACCATCACTTGGGTGGTGAAAGTGAGCTTACTTTTAAAGCAGTCACTACTCCCTTGAGTCTGCACCTGAGTATCTTCATGGTTTCTTGTCTCAAAGTCTACAGTGGCACAGGAGACCAAAGAAGTCTTTACAGTATCTGTGTTTCTGAAGCTTTTCGTTAATACCCTGGCACTCCTGGGAAAGGCTTCCCCATATATTTGTTTCAACATCAGTGGGTCTGTTCTTTATAAAATGTCAAGGAGGGCAAAGCAGGTCACAAGAGAACTGCTGACTTTGAGAATGGACAAAAACTCTCGGTACTAGCTCCATCTTTCCTGAAGGAGAACTGGCAGGAGCAAAGTTCAAAGCAAATCTTTTGTCATGGAAGATCACTGATTGGTCAAACAACAATAAAGATAGCACACTTTCAACTTTAAAAGAATTTAACTATTTCCCAGCAATCTAAATGGCTACAATGTGACATACTAAGGCCCGTTTGTCCAATCTGAGAAAGAGAGATGAAGAAAACCAAATGATAAAAATCGCTCTGTGTAGCACAGAGAGGTCTCCGACAATAGAGGATATTTGTTGATCGAAAGTGCCAGGGACATACACATATTTTCACTATTCATAACACACAGGATTTTTTTTTAAAGGAGAAACACTACATAAAAACTACACTTATAAACCAACGTGCTCTTTGCTGAACATACCTATCCTACAGACATCATGCAGAAGAGCACAATTCTGCAGAGCTATGAAACTAGCCAGTATTCTGGTTCTCTGTCACCATTCTGGAACTAGAGCTAAGTGATTATTTTGGGCATTCAAAAAGGTCATGTCAGATATACTCATTCTCTGCAAAAAAAAAAAAAAAAAAATCACTGTGCAGATGGAAAAAAAGAAAAAGAAAAATGCTTTAATCACTGAGCAAGGCTCAGTACAAAACTCAGTCCTGTGCCAGACATGTCTGTACTGACTTCCTGGAAAAAGAGAACAAAAACCACCAACCAACCAAAGCAATTCACCTTCAGAAAACTAGAAGTACACTCTAAGATAATAAACTAGTCAGCCACAGCTTTCAAACCATCTAATTTTTTTGGACACTCCACCAAAACCACAGTGTGAAAATTAAGATGTTCCCCACATAGGTATTTCAGGTAAGCAAGTGGGTTCCTGTTTTAACTGTATCAAGTACAATGGCTGCCCTCAGTCCTTACGGGGGCAATAAAGGCAGATCTTAAAATTCTTGCCTCCATTAGCCAAGGCACCCAGGAGAGAAGGAGTGAGTATGTATGTGTGTGGGGGCTGGGGGGAGTACTGAGGAGGCAACAAACCTGCGAATTCTCTGGACTTTGAACACAAACAGCTAGCAACAGTAACCTCTGTCTACTAGGTAAATAACTACCATCATCAAACACAGTCAAGTGTAAGGCTGGTTGGTCTATATGACCTCCACTCCCAAAAGACTCTGGCTCAGGATATTTAAATGAGGCAGAATGATGGGTGTTTGTAGTACAGGAATGTGACACTTCTTTTGGTCAATATACTTGTATTTCTACAAAGTGTCTGGAAACCAGCAAACCTAAGTTTTGTCACATGCTGACTATATGTTGTGTGGGACATCCAACATTCTCAGCAGTCACTGTGGCTGTGCCAATTTTAAGGAATCTCACAGAGCAACAGCAAAACAAGAGACATAGGACCGGGGGACTTGGCACCGTATTCACGTAGAAAGCTACATACCTTTCCTCAGATTTAGCCTGGGCTTTAACATGGTTCTCTCAATCAATTTCATTATACTAACTTGCCCTTTAAAAATGGGAACAAGAAACAAGACCAGGGCAGTGGCTAATATCTATAACTTAATTTTCACAACAGAAGTAGGTTCCAGGCTGGTTTAAACTACAGTATGACACTGTCTCACATACATACATACATACATACATACCCCAAAAAAGCAGGTATAACATAATCCATTAATTCTCTGGCTGAAGGAACACAGTCTCAGGTGATGACTGTTTCATGGCAGACATCAGGGTGACACAAGGAAAGCCAGTGTGGTGGGTGCTCCTCTCCGGTTCCCTTCAAAGCACACTTGCTCTGTGTTTGTCTTGAGGGAGTATCCTCTCTAATTTGTTATGTGTGTCCGCCTGACACTCAGAAGAAGCATTTTGTCTAACATGGTGCTTAGGGCTGACAGAATCTAAGCAACATAGTTTAAAGACTTCCTTTTTTAAGGTTTATCTGCCAGAGCATATTATAAGGTTCACGGTCTCTTTACTGGACATGAATGCCTTTTATTGCAAAAGATCTAACATGTCTGTTGTACTTCTTTGAACATATAGCTGTATGTTCATATACAAGGTGTTTGTAATGGGTTAAGACTGTATTCTGTCCTGGTCCCTGGCCCTCAGGTCCCTATACTTTCTTGTGGATGTTCCTTATCCCATTTTGGGATCTAAGGGAATTTATTCTAATACACTAGAGAGGAACGAATTCCATTATAGTTCTCTGCAGATTGAGAAATACGATGTGTTTATGAATTCAATGTTTATGAGTACAATGTCACTCTCTTCAGACACACCAGAAGAGAGCATCAGGTCTCATTCTAGATGGTTGTGAGCCACCATGTGGTTGAATTCAGGAACTCTGGAAGAGCAGTCAGTGCTCTTAACTGCTGAGCCATCTCAGTAGCCTAAGATTTATCTACTTTTACTATATGTTTATAGGTGTTTTCTCTACATATAAAGCTATGTAACATGTATTCGCAGTACATGCAGAAGTCAAGGAAGGGGTCAGATTCCCCGGAACTAGAATTTCAGGAAATTGTGAGTCTAACTGAACCTGAATCCTTTGGAAGAGCAAGCCAGTGCTCTTAACCACCAAGCATCTCTCTAGCCCCTATATCTCTGGTTTTTAGCATATAGAGAGTTTCAGTATTTAGTAAGTTGTTTCTGTCCATGGTGTTTAAATGTACTGTTTTTCAAAGAGTTAAAACATAACAGTAAATGCTTTAATGGGTATTTCTGGATGTCACTGCTCAGTAGAGTTCTTTGAAATGATGGAAAGTATGTCTGTGTGTGTCCAGCATGGTAGCCAGCAGCTGTTTTTGAGAAGTATGCTCTGAATTTTAACTTAAAATGAAATGGCCACATGTAGCTAATGTAAATATAGCCCTACTCTACAATGTATCCTAAAACGTAGATGAACGGACAATCTAAGCTGCTGGTTATATGTATGGTTCCTCCAGTGGACTGACAGGAACACGGTGCCCTAACCCATAACCACAGACACCTAATGGATCTCTAGCTTCCCTGATATCACCATTCAATTGCTTTTCCCCACTGCTGGCTAGCTACTGTGGGAAGCCACAGAGGATAACTGAAGGGGAAATTACCTCTTGACAATCTTGCAGGAATTTCTGTAGATCACGGTTGTCCTTTAACCTCATCAAAAGTTCACTGGCTGCTTCTCGATTCTTCCTGTGTCTGTCAAAAGAATTAAATAATTTAAAAATAATTAGGTATAGAATTTACAAGCTGATTTCTTCCCTGGGTTTGTGTGTATACTGAGAAGTGTTTGCTTACAGTTCTTAAGTATTTGACATAGGCAAGATGGAGAACTTTTAGCATCCTGCAAATGGGTAAGCCACAGTAGGTGCAAAAGAGACCCATATAATGATAGTCACTGCATACATTTAAATGAATCTAATTCTAGAAGAGAAGATCTGAGTGTGCACTGTGCACAAGACCCTGTTACTGACAATGTGAAAGAATTTGAAACTTATTTCTCTAGAAACTCGTACAAGGTTAAGAAATACACATAATACATTATTCTTGGGCCAGAGAAGTAGCATATTGGTTAGTAGTACTAAAATAAATAATAAAAATAAATTATGCAGTTATCTTTTGTTTTTTGTTTTTTAAGACCAGGCTGGCCTTGAACTCACAAAGGCCTGTCTCTGATTTCTGAGTGCTAGAATTAAAAGCATGCATTACCTCACCCAGTGTGACTATCCTTAAAAAATATTTTCTGATAAGTTCCAATCTTGGGAAGTCATCACACCAAATACAACAAATGGAAAAGTTCAGACCTATGGGGCCACATGCTTATTCAATTCTACTCTTGATAAGGCGGCTAAGGTTTTAAGTAAAATCCCAAAACCTTAAAACAACGAACAAACAAACTAAACGAAAAACTAAAAAACTCAAACCAAAGCCATAACTCCCAAACCTGTGAGATTTGGAACTAACACTGGTAACAGTATGAGAAGGCAGGTGCTTAGTTTGAATCTTAATTTGCTGGCAAATATCTTTCTGTGCCAAAGGCATAAGTCTCCAGAAACTGGACCAGCAGAGTGAATCCCAGCAAAGGGCTACTAATGCAGTGACAGCTGCTGCTAGTAGTAAAGATACACAAAAACAAGTACGCACAAATACAAGTCATAACGCTCCTGGTAACCCTTGCAAGACAACCTGGCTACACTGAGGGTGTGAAGTGAAGGGTTAAAGTACAAGATGTGGTTAAAGGATATAGGCAGGAGGTACAGGCCAGCTGGTGGACTACTTGCCTACCCAGCACGCAAGACACTCCATTTACTCCTTAGCAACACACAAAATGGCAAGGTGGTGCACCACTACTACTGAGCTGTAGGCAGGGAGTCAGAAGTTCAAGCTTACCCTCAGCTAACTGAGTTTAAGGCTCACAGGAAGAGCTGGGCCTCCACTGTGATTCTCAAAGCAATTCTTTGTTGTATGCGCCTGGGGGACAGGAATGTTCTCTGTTCCCGCAAGCAGTACAAGTGAGCAAGAAAAGCTCAGGAAACACAAAAATGCTGGGTGACACCTAGAGAAACTTCATCAGAAGAAAGACACCCTCAGTGCATGCTGACAATGCAATTCACAGTAGTCCCTGACATTGCAGCTATCATCCACCTAGGAGCCAGAAGAAAAAGCTCCCCATTCCAGGGCTATTAGAATATCAGAAACAGTTGGGCAGTGGTGGGCACCTTTAATCCCAGCACTTGGGAGGCAGAGTGAGTTACAAGATAGTCAGGGCCTGAGAAATCCTGCCTTCAAAAACAAAAAGAAAAAAAGAAAGAAAAAGAAAGAAAGAAAGAAAGAGAGAAAGAGAGAAAGAGAGAAAAAAGAAAGAAAGAAAGAAAGAAAGAAAGAATATCACAAATGGAAACAATATGGCCATTAAAATGTTAGATAAAGGGACTTTTTTTCTTTCTCAGTTGAAAGGATTTCTACAGGTTCCCATGGATGAAGGGATCTTAAACACTTAAGATGTGAGCATGCTACTTTGCCGTTGCTATTCTTCATTAGAAACCACAAACTAAAGCAAGACTTCAATGAACTTGGCTGAAGGAATAAATATCTGAAAATGTTTGTTAGGAAGGAATGACAAGAACACTTCTAAACAACCCTTATCCTCAAATTCCAGCTATTTACAATGGAAGTTAACGAACAAATTTTCAAGTGGAAGATCGTTTGAGTTGCACTGAGCGGCAAAATGCAGTAGCCTTGTCTTTAATCAGGGGCTTTATAAAAAGAAAAATATTTGATTCCCTTCCTCACAGCATCCCATGCAAATGCCACAGAGGCAAAGAGAATCCCACTGGCAGTGATATCATGAAGGAGGTTCAAGTCCAAAGACCCTGCTGAGTGTGGGGGTGGGGGGTGGGGGTGGGGAGTAAGTCTGGCTTTACATAGTATGCTCTCGGATTAAACGGCCATAGATAACACAGAGCATGAAGTCTTGTATAGAGGCTCTTGCCTGTGTTCCCACGACTAGGAAGGAATTGCTGTGAGTCTGAGGTCAGCTGGGGCTTAAGAGTAAGATTGTATCACAAAACAAAACAAAACAAAACAAAACAGAGACAGTTCCCATGTCCTAAAGGTTTCCTGGTGACAACATGTGGCACTCATGAAAAGGAAAACTTAGAAATGCTTTCTAACTGGGGTCGTGGGTGAAGTTAAGAGGGAAGGGACCAGGAAGAAGCTTTTCAAGTCTGACTGTTTCTGTAGTCATCAAGGTGCTCTGTGTAGTGGTGTCCTCTGCTTCATTTCCATCTCTCACCATCTGTCTCCTGGCTAACCTGATGACACTAACTCATGTGAGATGGTGAAATGGCTAGTTTCCGTGTCAACTTGACATGGGCAACAGTGATTTGGGAAGAGGGTAAAGCTGAGAGCAGTGCAGACAATGGAGGCCTGCCTAGTGAAAATTCAGAAGGAAACAAAGATTCTGTTTGGTCCATTTATGTGATATTTTAGATTAATAATCTGTAGAAATCAGTGGGATGACTCTGGGTAAAACGTTTGTTGCCAAGTGTAATGACTTAAATTCAATTCAGGGGACCTAAATGTTAGGCGAGAACAACAGGCTCCTGCAAGTTCTGTCTACATCCATAGAGTGCACCCTCAAAATGGAAAAAATATTTTAAAAGTATTTCATTAAAAAAGTCTCTGGAAATAAACCCTCTGTTTTGCTGGGACAAACAAAATCTGGGAAATGTTTTCATAGGGTCAGCACATAGAAGTTGTGATTAAGAACTGGCTGTGGCTGTCACTTAAGCTGTTGGAGGACTTGGTTCTATAAGGGTCAACCCAGGTGGTACTGGTTTTGAAGGCATGAAGCAGTCATGGACAGCAGCCTCAGCTGCTGGCACCATGAGAAGCTACTGGTGAAGGTGCAGTAGCATAGGAAACCCCATGATTGAAGGGGTCACGGAGAGGACTGAGGTCTGGCACCACATGTGAGAGTATCTGAAGAGAGCCCAGGAGAGGCTATTGGTGAAGGTTCAGCCCAGCTTCAGTGGAGACCCAATCATTCTGGAGATGTCAATAGCTAGGGAACCACCAGCATGGTCAGCAACAGTGTGAGTGGAGCTGACTTGAGCACAGGAGACAAGCTGTTGTGCAGTGGATGGCTGCAGACCTGTTGAAACCCAGCAAATCCTGAGTGGGTCTCAGAAGTCTGACACTGAGCTTCCTACGACTCTGATGTCACTGAGACTACCTCTGGTTCTTCCTTCTTTAATTAAGAAAGCATTTAAGAACTTTTGGTATCAAAGAAGCCACAGTTGAACATCTGTGGACTTTCATAGAGACTTTGAAATTAAATAAAAATGGATATTTCAAAGAGAGTATAGATATTTTAGAGAGGCTTGACCTTTTAAAGAAACTGTAGATGTTTTAAAGAAGTTGAACCTTTAAGTTTTTGAATTTTAAAGACTGTGGGATTTTGATTGTTTTATACTATCATATTAACATTAGCATGGCATTTTGAAGGCTACAAGAAAGAGAGACTATTGCTTAATAAATGGTGTGTTTGTGTGTCAAGTCCAAAGGGTATCAAGTGTGCTAGCTAGTTTTTATGTTAACTTGGCACAGGCTAGCTAAGTCATTTGGAAAGAGATAACATCAATTGAGAAAAATGCCCCATCAGATTTACTTGTGGGCAGGCTTGTAGTATACATTCTTGACTGGTGATTGATGTGGGAGAGCCCAGCTCAGTCTAGGCAGTGACACCCCTGGGTTGGTGCTCCTGGGTGCTATAGGAGAGCAGACTGAGAAGCTATGAGAAGCAAATTAGTAAGCAGCACTCCACTATGGCTTGGCTCCAGTTCCTGCTTTGACTCCTTGCCCCAACTTCTCTGGAGATGGACAACAAGCTGTAAGCTGAGAATAAACCATTTCCTCTCCAAGTTGCTTTGGTTATGGTATTTGATCACAGTGATTAAGACCCTGACTACAACAGAGGGGTTTTTGTATCAAGCTGGATAGAGGTTCATGCTGTACCATGCTGTGCCTGGACAATGCCGCAATCTTCCCTTTGGGCAGGAGCCTCCCTCCCATCTTCAGACCTTCAGGGAAGGTTTGGGGCTCTGATGTCACCTGCACCCATATTTTCTCAGCATACTTCACATTCCACAAGAAGGCTTTGAGGAAGTGCCTTTGAGCAAGAACACAGACTTGAAGGTTTAGATATTTAATTAGCTTGCGTCTCTACAGCCCCTGGAACTCCAAGATCTGTCCACAAAAATCCTTTTGCTTTGGTTTTAAATCCAGAGGCCTTTAGGGGTAATGAAGTGATACTAGACTCAAGTTTATGTCAGCTGTTAAAAAAACAGATGGATGTGGAGTCAACATGGGAGCCCTCTCCTCCCATTTTTTGTTTAGCAATAGTAAAGAATGCTCTCTCTACTTCATTTTTTTTTTTCTACTTCATTTTTAAATTGAGAAATTCTAGCTGGGTGTGGTGGTACATACCTCCTTCCCCACACAGGGTTTCTCTGTGTAGCCCTGGCTATCCTGAAACTTGTTCTGTAGACTCAGAGATAATCTCAGTACTCAGTACTCAGTACTCGAGGCAGAGGCAGAGGCAGAGGCAGAGGCAGAGGCAGAGGCAGAGGCAGAGGCAGAGGCAGAGGCAGAGGCAGATCTCTGAGTTTGAAGCTAATCTACAGAGCGAGTTCCAGGATAATGAAGGACAAACAGAAATGTTTTCCTGAAAAACAAAAACAACCCTGAGCTGTCCTAAGGAAGCCCTGAAGTCTAGCAGCTACCTGTCTCCAGAGCTACCTGTCTCCAGAGCCACTGGCTTCCAACAGCTCTGTACAGCTGCAGCACAGTGGAACATATAAATAAGCTCAGGAGGTAGAAAGCTAGCAGCATGTTTGTCCAAATGCACATGTCTAAGAGCTACTTCTGCCTTAGGGAAACCAATATCTGCACCTCATGTGGAGGAACACGGCGTATTACACTCACAAAATGAGACCTGACATTAAAAAAGAAGGAATTCTTTTTTTTTTTTTTTTCCTTAAATATTAGGAACTGGAGGGTCTTTGGTTCTCACATTCATTTAAGATTTTGACAGAATTTTTTGTTTGTTCTTAAAATCAACACATACTCAATTATAGTAAAAGTTATATTGTATCTTATAGATGTACCCTTAGAACATATACAAGCTCCAACTTAGTGCAAGAAAATTAGAACTGCTAAATCTGGGAATGAAGGCAACTCCCCTCTGTAACTAGTCTTATTTTTGAGTTGAATTCCCAGGAGACCCTTTGGGATGTGGAAAGCAAGACACTGTGGCAGTAAGCAGCAATTTGAACTAAATAAAGACAGATGAAAAGCCCTGATATCACTCTCAAAGAAGACCTTAAATTCAGTCTAAACTGCAGGCAAAAGTTAAAACAGGCTATTGACTGTCTACATGACCAGCCCACAATGACTCTCATCAGTGCAGCTCAACACTGAACTGCTCAGGCCTCCTCTTTACTTTAACCAGTATAGGGCAGGACTCAGATGCAGAATATACAGACCTTTGAAAACTAGGGAGCCAAGCTTTTAAGAAGAGAGGAGGAAGAAGAAGAGATGATGCCCAACTGTTTAATCCTGGAGAATGCCCTAGACCAGGAGAAAATGTCTTTTTCTGTCATCATGGGGTGTGCAGGTAGAGCACATGACAGCACCAGCTATGCCCATTTTCTAATAAAGGGCAGATGCTGTCTCTCCATAGCTTTCTTCGGTGCTAAGGACAAGCAAGTCTCACCTTTCTTCTTTCCTTTCTCCTTATAGGAGCCTGAAGAATGTCACATGGATGAAGGAGAATATGGCCTGGGCTAGGAAAACTCTGGCTTTCAAGGTCCCCTCAAGTGAGCCACCATGACAATTCTGCAAGAGTACGAGCTTATGGAGGATGGGCCTCCAGGTCTTCTTTTGAGGACATCTATAAACACTTCACAAGAATCACACTAAGGGATCCATGTACCAGAAACTCACGTGCTGGATGAGTTGATGCAATTCTTTTTTTTTTTAAATGTATTTTTTATTATTATTTTCTATATTTACATTACAAATGCTATCCCGAAAGTTACCTATAC
>NC_034602.1:815176-838881 GCF_900095145.1 Mus pahari | reverse complement strand
GACCAGATGGGTTTACTGCAGAATTCTATCAGACTTTCAAAGAAGACCTAATTCCAACTCTCCTCAAAGTATTCCACAAAATAGAAACAGAAGGAACTCTACCCAATTCATTCTATGAAGCCACAATTACTCTGATACCTAAACCACACAAAGATCCAACAGAGAAGGAGAACTTCAGACCAATTTCCCTTATGAATATCGATGCAAAAATACTCAATAAAATCCTTGCAAACCGAATACAAGAACACATCAAAATGATCATCCATCATGACCAAGTAGGCTTCATCCCAGGGATGCCGGGATGGTTTAATATAAGGAAATCCATCAATGCAATCTACTACATAAACAAACTCAAAGACGAAAACCACATGATCATCTCCTTAGATGCTGAGAAAGCATTTGACAAAATACGACATCCCTTTATGATAAAAGTCTTGGAAAGATGCAATTCTGATAAGTACCTATATATTGCTCTCTGGGAAGCTCAAACCCACAGTCCCAAGGACTTTGGGTTAGTGGCCAGAAGTTGAACCGTCCAGAGTATAGTTCAAGTCCAACATTCAAACACGTTGTACCTGTCATCAATAGAATCCACCTTCTCCTGGATGCGGTCCGAGTTGATGTTCCCATCGCTCACCAGTCTTCGGCCAGTCTCCACAACAGCACTGATCTTTTCCTCGTTGGCATCCATGGTGGTCATGAAGTCCTCCTGCTTTTTAATGGCTGCTTCAGCTCCTTCCAGGGTGGTGGGCATTTCAGTATGAGCCAAAACATACTCCTTGTTTTAAAAGAGGAAAAAAAAAATCCAAAATGACATTACATATCAACAAAGAAATCACAAGGACAGTTTCAGTGTATTTCCATTCCATAAAATAATTTATGAAGCAGGTAAAATTAAAAGTTTGTCAGACAAACAAAATACACACACACACACACACACACACACACACACACACACACACACAGATAAATGTCATATAATGTCATGTAGGTTTTCCTACAATAAACAAAGCTTGGTCTGTCGGCTAGAAGAGTCCTCTCAGGTCCACAAAAGCAGCAGCAGACCCTCTATACTCTCTTATGGGAGATTATAACCCTGATATTGGCAGCCATCTGCAGCTGCTTTTACTACTCTCTCTCATCTTTGCTTTGTATTCTTGGGTGAAATTCTTGATCTTTCTAGAACAAAAAATAATCCGCCAAAACTTGCTCACTGTATTCTTTAAATTGAGCCCACCCCCACCCCCAAACATTGCCTAACTAAATGAGGCGTTATAGAGACCTCAATAGTAATTACCACAGAATCATACTTTGGAAGGCAAAAGAGCTTCCTCAGAAATTTTCAATTCTAGGTCTTTACACCGTGAGGGTTTTCAATGCCATGAAGAGTTGGGGGTGGAGGGGCACCTGTTTCAAAATAACACACCTAATTTCATATAGGCATGGCTTAAGCCTGCTACTTAACCAAAAGTTTCCAGCATCAGCCAGGGCCTTTTTCAACGGGACAGATAGATGGAAGCCAGGTCATGTGGAACATTACCTGGTTATTAAGAAAAGCTTCAGCTTGTTTCGTGTCCCTAAGGAACTGCTGGTAGGCATGGGACTGGGAGAGGAGGCTTTGCCTGTTCTCCCACATTTTGTGGAGCTCATTCCAGCCAGTGTCCAAGGCCTGCAGCCGCTGCCGCAGAAACATGTACTGAGCATCGGTCTGCCCCTGCGTGACCATCTCACCCATGTCCCGCATCTTCTGGTAGTCTTCCTCATAATTGTCGATCTCATTTTTTATATTCTCGTGCTGTGTGAGAAGCTTCTCAGCCTCAGTCAGGGTGTTGGGCATGTCCTCTGAGGCGATCGCAGTCTGGGTCCTGGAGAGCCAAGACTGGAAGTCATCCAAGTCCCGCAGAAACTGCTGCAGCTTGCTGGCCTCTCCCAGTGAGGCCTCTCGGTTCTTCAGGGTTGTCTTCATTTCCTCCCACACATCACTGATCTCGGCCAGCCGAGACAGGATAGCTTGAGCCTGGTCAGGGTGCTCGGACTCCAGCTTCTCAGCTTCTTTCTGCAGGTCACTCAGCTTTGCCTCAATGGCTACCAAGTCCCGTTCCATGCCAGTCAGCTTGCGCTGCAGGGCCATGACACCTGCCAGGTCATTGCCAAGGTCTTGGGTAGACTCGATGACCTTGGTCTTCTCCCGGATCCAGGATTTGGTTTCATTGCACTCGAGGTGGTAGTTCTGGATGCTCAGGGCAGACAGAAGAGCATCCTTTTTCCTGTCTACCAGTTCTCTGAACTGACTCCACCTGTGAATGTAGACAGCACAAGAAGGGACTCAGAATATATGGTAGATTACTTTTTTCCTTTCCATCTTTCTCTGAATTTCTCTGTTTTGACTTGTGTGCTTTTAAATCATGTCATTCAGTAAATGTCAATCAGATGGCATCGTGTAATGTAGTCCCACAGGTCAAGTAATTCGTGCCTGCTGTACTCATCATACATTTCAAAACTTCTCTGGAGGAATATTTCCCCAAACCAGACTGACAGTAAGCTTTTGAACAATCTACTCAAATATGCCTGCTCCACAGAAAGACAGGAACAGGACAGGAGTCTTCCCTGATAACTGATGCTATCTTTGGCAAATCAAGCTTCATTACAGAACCCTGCTCTAGACTTCAACTTAAAGGGACAACACAGACAGGTTCTATCTTGCTGTCTGTCTTCCACCATACTGGTTATAGGTCACCAAGGCTCCAATTTTAATTTGAGGAGAAGTTAGGTACTGGGCAGCTTTGACTCATGTCCTGAATAATGTAACCTCACTTTAAAAGCTGCTTCTTGCAAAACATGGAGAATACTTGGTAAAGCAGATGCCACTGTCATGACATCCATGCTACAAGGCCAGTGAACCTGTGCAGGAAACTCCTAAGAGCAAAGCTGGGCAAGCACCATCACTCTCACCAGAGCCACATGGGGAAAGCAGGCACCCTGCTCATGCCATGCATACCTCGTGTTGAGTTTGTCTTGCTGAGCTCTGATTTCCTTTTCACTGGGGTGGCCACTGTGCATCAGCTGCCGTGCAATCTGGTTCACCACAGCAACCCGGGAAGCCTGGTTGTTCATTTCTGGTTCTAGGCTTTCAAATCTGAGAAAAGCAATTTAAAAGAGTAATGACTTTAATGGCTTATGTTTCAGTCCATAGCCTCAGGACCCAGGTAGTAACTTTACTTACCTGTGCTGGATGACTTCCAGGTCCTCCAGCTTCTCTGGGATCTGCATGTTGTTGAGCCACTGCTCCTTCTCGTCAATCCAGAGCTCACAGGCATCAGCCTCACTGAACATCTTGTACAGGGCCAAGGTGTCTTGCAGAGCCTGCTTCCTTAGCCGTGTTAACTCTGCCACTTCCTTGTAGCGCTCCTCAATTCCTGCCAGCCGGCCCTTCACATCTGGAGACTCTGCATGTGCTTGTGGAAGGGCACTGGCTTGCTCATGCAGTGTGTCAATAGTGGGCCTGTAGTTGGTGATCTCTTCTGCTACATCTTTATGCTTCTTGACCAGAGACTGTGTGGAGTACTCATCATGGCCCACATCATTGCTCGAGACAATCTTGAGTATATCTAACATCCAAGCATCAATATCATCAGCATCAGCCTGGAACTGGTGCAGTAATGAGGCCTCCTCTAGGCGCTTCTTCCTAATGGCTGAGAGCTGTTCCAGGTTGGCCCACTGCTCCCGGATATAAATGATTCTCTCACGGATCTTTTCTGATCCAAAGTGTTCCTCCGCAATCATGTCTTCACCTTCTTTAATGGCCTGCTCAAAATGGCCACTACGGCCACTCATTTCATCCTCAAATGCCCGGTGCTTGCTCAGTAGGCGCATGACACTGGTCAAGTCTTTCCCGTAATCATCAGAGGACAGGATCTTCTCCTTCTCTCGTATCCAGCCTTCCTCTTCTGCCATCTCCCAGAAGAACTTCCAGAGGCGACGGGACTCTTCCAGGCGAGCCCTACGCTCAGCTGCCAGCTGACAAAGCTCTTGATAGCAGAACTCCATGTGGGCAACACGGTCTCGAATTACCTGGGGGTCACATGGCTTGTAGCCTGTTTTAACACCAAGGAAAGAATGCTAAGTCTCCAACAGTTCCCTGTTCATTTGCAGACAGTACCTATGATCCATATTCTACTTTGGCTCCAGTCTAAGCAGTGTCATGTAAAGAGCCAACAGGTCACTTCCTGAGATACTGACTAGAACAGGAAGAAAGGGCTATGACAAGCACTGCACTTTTGCCCAACTGTAGACAAAGAAATCACTTATAAATCAAGAAAGCACATGTATCATATGGAAATAAGCAGCTGTGTTTATTTAGTTCTTAAGAAGCAGTGGTGGCGCATGCCTTTAATCCCAGGACTTGAGAGGCAGAGGCAGGACAGCTACACAGAGAAACCCTGTCCCCCCCCAAAACAAACAAACAAACAAACAAATAAATAAAATAGCAAGGCCCTGGGCTGGAGAGATGGCTCAGCAGTTAAGAGCAGTGACTGTTTTCCCCAAGATCCTGAGTTCAAATTCCAGCAACCACATGGTGGCTCACAACCATCCGTAATGAGATCTGATGCCCTCTTCTGGAGTGTCTGAAGATAGCTACAGTGTACTTACATATAATAAATAAATAAACCTTTGGGGGGGGAAAAAAGGTGTGCATTCCCTCTGCCCATCTTATTTAAAGAAGCAAGGTCCAGTCCTCTCAACATCCTCAATAGCACGTGACTAGGTGTCAAAGCTGCTCGAGCAACCACAGTAGGCCATTGGTACACATCGTTAATGAGCATGGACTGGAAACATTATCACTACCAGATGCTAAAGCTCTCAAAAACAGATAGCATTTGAGTATTTAAGAAAAATGTGTCTATTTCAGAAAAGGATAGTGCTGAAATATCAAAACTAAAAGAAAACACTGCAGTGACAAATTATGACCTGGAGGTAAACAGTCCTTCCAGAAACCCTAAAATGGTGCAGTAACTTACAAGTCCTGTTGCCACACACAATGTTTGCAGTTCATGAAGATAAATTTCCATTGCTAAGGTGATAATGCCTAGAGCAGTCCATTCTTACCTTCCCCATCTGTTGCAAACTTCTGGGCAGAGGCATTCACACCTCTTACACGCTCTGCTTGGATTGCAATGTCTGCTTCAACCAGCGCATGCTTCTGTAATAAGTCTTCAACACCAAGTAAGTGTTTGCCATAGTCTTGAGACAGCAATAGCACCTGTGTACAAAGCGCAACAGAAATGACATTGTGAATACAACTGATTTCAGTATATCAGCACAGCTGTACCGCCCCTCTGGTTTGTCACTGGCCACCTTTGGGCAAGACGATGCCAAATAAGTCACAACAAAACAAACATGAGACCTAGATCAGGAGAGACACAATGAACTAAGGACAATGTGCCTTGGCAAAAGCAAATAAAATTCACATTAAAAATACAGAATAAAAGGGAAAGTCCTCTTAAGGGACCCTCTCTCAAGAGCCTTTCTGCTAGCTATACAAGCAATAGGAGAAGCTACTTAACAGCTTGTATGCCACATCTTTAACCCAACAAGGTCAAGTGCCACGTCTTTTTTTGTTCTTTCTTTCTTTCTTTCTTTCTTTCTTTCTTTCTTTCTTTCTTTTTTTTTTTTNAGACAGGGTTTCTCTGTGTAGCCCTGGCTGTCCTGGAACTCACTTTGTAGACCAGGCTGGCCTCGAACTCAGAAATCCACTTGTTTCTGCCTCCCGAGTGCTGGGATTAATGGCATGCGCCACCATGCCCGGCTCAAGTGCCACGTCTTTAATTAGTAAGGAGACCACAGTCAGGTACCATGTCACTATTATGAATTCACTGGAATTTTCTTGTTCTTCATTTAACTTGTAATTTTTTCTCCCATCTACCATCCAACATCACCTTCAGATAAACTTTCTATTTCACTCTTAACAGTTCTCAGGAAACTATGTTAACATGAATTATTGTGTGCATATTATGATTTATAAAGTGAAAATCATATCTTTGCTATACTTTATGAAAATTTCTATTTTAAGAGGTCAAAGATCAAACCTAGTGACATTCTAAGTGTGAGGTAATAGCAGAGGGAAACTGGAGTTATCAGCTCTCCTTGTTCCTCTGTCACCACAACTTAAGACGCAAGCAGCAGGTAAAGACTGACATCTAAGGGCAGAATTCTCTTACATAAGAAACACTGTGTTCTGAGAGAAAAGAGGATGGTCTAAACACTACTCTCTTCTGTTACACGTCCCATTGCCATTAGGGATAAAAGCTTTCCAGCTCAAAAACTGTTCAATAAAGATGCTGCATCAGAAGAAACCAACAGGCACAGGGCTGTGGCACAATGGCATAACTCTAGGCTCAGAAGTGCCAGGGACAGAGGAGAAAGCACAGAAGAGCACTGCAGCCATTGTCATCCAGTCCCACAGCAACCTGTACACATCTTACCACACTCCAGCTTCTGAGAGGTCACGAGGTTTGAAGGAGAGGAAATGATACAGCATTAAGATCTGAATTCTGGCTTCCTAGCTTCTGGCCTATGCTTACCACCACCCTCCATTTGCATATATGATCCTAGCACACTATTACTAATACACAGATCACTGAACATATTAACAATGAAAAGGAAAATCACGATTCTCTACATTGGTACATACTTCAGATCAATCTAAATCACTGCCATCAGATCTGGGATATAAAGCTGGTCTCTTTTACAACTTTTCCATGGTGCTCATCTCATTTAGATAGTGAGCTAGCCAGCTTATTAGCACTGTGGCCTCAGTCTGGCTTTGCAGAAGAGTGCACGGGACAAAGGGCACTAGTGCATGACTCCCTCCCACAAAGAAAAGGTCTGTCTGACTGAGTCAGCTCTGGCCTCCCCTGCCTTCCTTTGGTCAAATGTTACCTTCATTTCATCCATCCAGTCCATAATATAAAGCATTTCCTGAAATATCTTTTGCAATCCCAGGTTCATCTCAAGACGCTGCCTCCTGGCCCTGAGCAGTTCCAGCAAGTATTCCCAGAGCCGGATGACATTGTCCTTCCTCGCTGTGATACGCTTGATGTCATGGTAGTTCTCTGCTTCAAGCTCCCTGGCCACGGCCACCACGGCCTGAACTCGTTCTTCATATGCAGCGATGTCTGTCTCAATGGCCTCATGTTTTTTGGTGGCAGCCTCAACTGCGGGAAGGTCAAATCCAAAGTTGTCCTACAGACAGACAGAACAAAAAGAAATATAAAGAAACGTAAGTCACCTGAGCGGGGTGGGGGAGGGAGCACAACACAGTATGTAAGCCGACTTTGCCTCTGGTTTCTCACTGCCCTCGAACCCTTCAGATGTGTTCCTAACAGTACATAAGAAACCTCTCACTTTACGGAGGGCCTACCATCTGACTTAAGATCCTGAAGTACGTTGGACTTTGTCAAGCCAAGGGAAAGAAAGTTGCTCTTGTATTTCATGACCAGTGTCACACTTTGAGAAGATGGTTGGTCAAATACTGAGGGAAAGAACCAGGGGAACTTTTAAAGCTTACATGAATGTGAACAATTCAGTCACAGGCTCTGAACAAACTGCTCGAGCTCCTTCTAAGTCTATGACAAGTTAGACAAACAGACAAGAAAGTATATCAGAAATTTTAAACATCCTTTGTGCAAATGCAAGTGATGACTGGTCAGTAACGTCACAATACTGGATGTTGTTAAGTGCTGTCCTGAGCTCCAAGGCCTCTTGGAAAGAGCTAGCATTGCTTGGCTACCTCAGAAACACTTGCAATAGTAATTTAGACAGAACCTGAGACACAAGACGTTGGTTTTCGCTCAGCCATGTCTCCCTCATAGCTGCCTTGCGATCAAATCTGCGGGCGAGTTGTTCCAGTTTTTCCTGCCGTATGAGCTCATTCCGCAGAGCCAGTTCTCTCTCATGTTCTGCTTTTTCCAGTCTTTCCCAGGCCTGTAGTAGTTTAAAAAAAAAAAAAAAGAAGCATGGTTTCCTGCAACATTCAAGGAGCTGTCCTTGACTACAACAACAGCTAGTATTGTCCAAAGGATCACAGGACTTGAAAGGGAAACAACATTTCTACCCTTGAGAAAAAGATACTTTTCTCCCTCAGCACAGTCTCATGGGAACACACCCTGTGTTCAAAGGTCCTGCCAAAGGCTTGGAAGCCAACACTTCCAGGGTAAGAGCGACACAAGGACATCTAAGCAGCTCTCATAAATACAAGAAGTAAACTGACTTTCACTCCACCCAAAAATGAACATGCCTGAATTTTTCTTTCAAAATCCTGACATTAAATTCATTCCCAAGCTGGGAGTGGTGGCGCACACCTTTGATCCCAGCACCCGGGAGGCAGAGGCAGGTGGATTTCTCAGTTCGAGGCTAGCCTGGTCTACAGAGTGAGTTCCAGGACAGCCAGCGCTACACAGAGAAACCCTGTCTCAAAAAACCAAAAAAACCCAAATAAGTAAATAAGTAAGTAAGTAATGAAATAAATAAATTTCATTCCTGAAAATGTCTTACTTAAAAAAAAATTTTTTTTAAATCCAATCAATGAATGCTCAAAGGATCCTGGGTACAAATGAACAGTTCTATATTTTTTTCTAGTTTTCATTTGGAAATAATACCCACAGTACAAATCTGTACTTGCAGGCATGTGAGACACAACAATGAAAACAGCCTGTATATATAACAACTCCTCTGACAGAGAGAAACAACATCTATGTTTACAACCCGCAGACATTCCAAGCACGTGGAACCAGACTTCCAGTTCCTCTCTATGCATCAGGAAAACATCTGAGTTGAGTGTTTCACAAAGATGAGGACTAAACCAAGTATCTGCGCAACAAGGTAAACTGTGAGCTAAGGCTGTTGACAAAGTCTAACACTGCCTTCAGAGCTCCAGTGGACTGACCTATTACAACTCTTTGCTGGACCTTCTGCTATTCCCTGCCATCTACAGGAGGATGCTGGGAGTGATCCTGGCATTTTCTTGCCCTCCTAAATAATCAAGCAGAGAGGAAGTCAAGCCTGTTGGATAGGGGGACCAACACATGAGCATGGAGGTCAGCTTCACCTTGTTGATATCAGAGATGAGCTTCCCTTCTCGGGGCATGTAGACCTTCTGATTATTAGCTCTCATCTTGCTCTGAATTGTGAAAAGCAGCACCTCCAAATTCCCCTTCTCGGTAAACCTGTAGAGAAAACCAGCCGTGACCATTACTGTGCCTTTTTCCTTCAAGACCAAAAGTTCATTTATTAGAGAAAAATGTACTTCACATAGTCACGGAATTTTAAAATCCTTTTCTGTAAAATCTGTACACTGGAGCAGCGGCAGGTTAGTCAATGGGTCTTTATGGACCTGGGAACTGCAGCATTGCTTTGTGGCTGCTTGTTGTTGCTAGGACTGATGTTTGAGAACATCAAGGGAATAAAGTATTCTTACTAGTAACCTCAACCAAGGTTTAGACCGTGTGCTCTAGACCAGTGGTTCTCAACCTGGGGTTCCCCCCCCCCCCCCGCCAGGAGGACTTGTCCTCAAGGGCCTCAGCACTGGGAAGGGTGAGAACTCCTGCCCTGGACAACGGACTTCATCCAGAGAGGTGGATGAACAAGTCAGCAAATGTCTGATCTACATTTTCAGTGGGCTTGAAAGACCTCCCTCACCAAAGAATTTACAACTGAATTTTCACAAGAAACGAAAGGACTTATTTGGAAGTATTGTAAACAAGAAATAAAGTCCATAATTCTTACTTAATTATATCAAAATACTAAACTCAAAAATTATCTGCAGGGGGTTGGAGATGGTTTAACATGTCCAGGCATTGGCTGTGCGAGTGTAAGGAATACAGAGAGATCTCTACACGAGCATTAAAAGCTGCCGCAACTATGCTAGTGATAGCGGGAGGGTCACTCTAGCTTCTTCAGGTGTGTTGAGAGAGCCTGACTCAAGTTAATAAGGACACCAGACACCTTTGGTCTCTGAGCATGAACACAGTTGTGCATTTCCAAACATATACAGGTACATACATCACATACATTTGAAGAAAAAAAATTAACTTTTTTAGGTAGCAAAACTCTATCTCGACTGATATGCAATGATTAACTGTCTTTACCTAACACAATATTAATGTCAGCACATGCTTGATTACAGGATATTTTACTGGATCTGTCCAGGGTCTTATATACTATGTATGCAATTACAGGTGTGTGCTACCACACCTGGCTTCACTGTGTTGCTGTTGTAAAATCTACAAAGCATTGCATGCAAGGGTTTGAGAAGGAACTGAGGACTTTTATTATTCTTCGGTTCACACATATCCTGAATGTCAATGGTACAGTCTACTAGGTAGGGCCCAGGGGAAACATGATGTCTAACAATTCTCAGCAACTACAAATCAGACAAGAAGGAAAACAGGCTACTAGGAGGGACACTGAGTTAACAGAGAAAATAACAAACGTTAGAAACAGGTGACTTTGGGCTGCTGCACGTCTGCTCCCATACTAATGGCAATACATTATTCTCTGCCTCTTACTTAGGTGGTTTCTCCACTGTGCGGTACGTGTTGAATGCCTGAAGCTGCTGTTGGACCCCAACCAGTGAATTAGCAAATTTGCGGTTGTTTAGGATGATGATGGTTTGTTCAATCCACTCCAGAAGGTCAGAAGCAAGTGACTCATACTTCTCAATCATTTTCTCTGTTTCTATAGCATTATCAAGCACCTGAAATGAAGGGTTAGAAAACCAATACCCAGGTGTCACCAGTGAAGGAACACATGCTACTAACATATTTCTCTCTCTCTCCCCTCCCCCTCCACACGTAATGGCCAGCTATCCTGTGGTTCTGTTCCTTGACAGAGTATTTTAACTTAAGAGTAAAAAGGCATGCAATCTAGACCTATTACCCGTGAGCAGTGGCAGCCTAACTCAACTGGAACTGGTTCTGAAGCCACCCAACCACCCAGGATTTCTGTAATTCCTACAAAAGCAAAGAGACCTCTAGATTGGGGGGCAGGGAACAAAACAAAACAAGCAAAAACAAGCCAGTGAACTCTGCCTACATGAGATGAAGTCCTAAGACTAAGGCTCTTTTAAAATCATGGTCTGTAAGATTTCCTGACCAGGGTAAAGCCAACTTAGTTAGATTTTAAACAGTGGATTTCCTGTGAAGGATGACAGGAGGTTTGTGTCTGAGATCTCTCCTCAGTTCCTTTTCCGAGATTCCCACCATCACTCTGCTTCTCAATACCTTTGGGAAGACAATGGTTCTACTACTGTCAAGTACTGCTTGCTACTGGCAAAAGTGGAGTCCACAGAAGAACAAGGGCTCAGAAGCAGTGCAGGAGGTGTGCTCTGATGTGTGTAAGAAGCTCACCTTTCCAATGCGCTTTCCTTCGACAGCCAAGGCCTTCATCTTGGAGAAGTAGTGGTAGTAAGTCACCACGTATGTGATGATAGACTTCTCATCAGGGTGGTCCACACTGATATCTGTAACCAGAGGGCTTCACTCAGAGTGCTAGACATCATGCCACCACCAGGGCAGCAAAAGCAGCTACAACATCCAGCATCACTTAACCATCCAGCAACTTCTTAGTGTTTGAAAATTCTGCCATCACATAGTTAATTGCCCAACAGGGAAGACAGCACACCAGATTCATTTAGCACATGGATATTTACAAATGCATCTGCAGAAGGCCAGTTTGTTTCCTCACCTTATTCTCAACCCCTAACACCAAACTGGGCTGTGGTCAGACACCACATCTCAGCCCATGACACACTCATCTCTGGACAACTTTTGTCTCCTTTTACCTGAATCCAGGTAGTGACAAATTTTAACGTCACACCCTCCTGTTCACATAAACAAACTTAAAACAATGGCTTCCTCAATGGGCTTCTCTGTTGCCCCACTCAACCCAGGCTGGCCCTCAGAAGCATGAACACAAAATGCCCTTTAGTGTGAGTACAGTTCCTTCAGTTCTTTTATCAGGCTATTTCTAAGTGCCATGCATTACTCTAGATGTTTCTAATTCCATAGGAGGATATGCTTCTTCACTATGTTACATATATGCCCTGTACTTCCAATACTCCCACATTCCTTACAACCAGCCTTTGCCTGAAAGGGTCTTCTCCCACTCACATTTACTACTGGCTCAAAAGGAGCAGCTCAAGAGCTACAACCCCACTACATGTACTTCTTATTCCTGTAGTTAAATTACTTTCTTCTTCCTGCCTTGGGACTCTGTATAAATGGATACATAGTCTGCTTTCTGCAAGATATTATTTACTCATACCTTTTTGCTTGTAAGCCTTAATCCTAAAGGGTTAAGACTCTATTGTAGACTTCTTACACCACTCCACCTTCCAAATTCCTGAAGGTAGAGGGTCAGCGTGTATTCAGTGAAGCAAATAAATGAAAATGACACATCATGGGAGTGGAAATGTTCAGAGAAACACTCAACCAGGAACAGATTAAAATTAACACACACACAAGTTTCCTATCTGTCAGGTTCTTTTTTCAATACATTCCACACACAACCTTATTTCTATTCTGTAAATAGTACAGTGTGGAGGAAAACAGTTTCTTTAATTTTAAACATGAAAACTCTAGGGCACAGGGTAGAATCCTCTCAGCCCCACTTGTTATCAAGGCAGCAACGGGACCAAGAGTCAAACTGCAGCTGGTGTTGCTGGTGCACAGTCCTCAGTCTCCTCATCGCCATCAATGTCCACAAGAGGCGGTTTGAAGAGAGAGAGAGACAGACAGACAGAGTGCTGTATCTAATTTAGCAAGCATAAAATATTGATATACCTGGAGTAATAGAAGGCAAAAATTTCCAATCTATTAATATATTAATACATTTCGACTGATATCCTTTGGAATACTGGACAACTAGTGATCAAGGTTAAAACCATAGGAAGTAAGACATTAAATGCGATTTTTAGCTCCAGTCTTGTGATCTGAGAAATATCAGTCTCCCTGTTATACTCACTGAAGATCAGAAAAATTAATGAATGGTGTTAATAAAAAGCCTGTGTACTAGGAGAAGGAGAAAGAGGTTTGGTCTAGCAAAGGGCTAGACCTAAGGAACACTGCTCACAGTGAGGAAGGAGTTAATTAAACATGAAGATTGATCACAGCTCAAGGAATTTTAGCTTTTTTCTTATGTCAAGAAACCACTTAATGGGTTAGCCTAAGATAACTGTATCTTGGCTTCCTGTAATCTTATGCACCGGAGAACAGCAAAAACTAGCTTGGCAGTCACATGACCTCAAGGTGCCCTTGGGGAGATCAACTTCCTTTTCTAGATTTATAAGAACTTTAAACTTTCACACACACATTTTTATCTCTAATATTTGCTTACAGCTGAAAGGATCTCTAAGCCTGTAGTATTACAAACTAAATAATTCCTTTATGATTTAAATATTTCTCAAAATTAGAAAAAGTTCTTCTGAAATCCCACATTGCAACAGGACCTAGAAATGAGGACTTTGTATAGGCTGTTCCAGACTAGCAATCAGCTCCACGTAGATGAGATACAGTCTATTATAAGAAAACTGTGCCTCTGTTTCATCCACTCACACATTCTCTTCTTTAAGCTCCAGCATCCTAAGAATGCCCTCGTCCTCACCTCCCTCACCCTCAGCACACACATCCTCATGAATATCAGCCAACGAGCATTCACTGAGTGCTATGCTAGGTCTTCTCAGGAAGCACAGGTGCTGAGAACCTCCAGTGACACCCACTGCCTGCTAAACAGCCTCAAAAGGTTCACTTTCAGCCTACAGAGGGAAGGCGACCCTTCTCCTAGAGGTTCTTTACACCACTCCCAGAGTCCCTCAATGCTTTTCTGGCTTTTTACCTTTGCGTCCTCTCTCACACACCCATCTTCAAAGTCTGGCCAAACGTAACTCACTCTGTAAATCCTCAACTGTTGCCAGAGCTGGAATTTTAAATTATCCTTCTACCTTTGCTTTTGATAATTCTCAAGGCATGCTGTACACACAGAGCACCTTTGTACAACACGAAAAAGACTTTACATTAACTTTACATGCTAGAGATGTTCCAAGTCCCACCTTTCATATCTCGGATCCTTACCTTCAGGGTCTAACAGTTTGGTGAGGCCAAGGTGCTGCTCTGCCAGGTTAAATGCATTCTGCAGATTGTAGTGTGCATTAGATTTCTTCAGTTTATCAAAATCTATCAGGTCAGGCCTATACAGAATGACAGTGGAGCATAAGAAACATTATGCCTTGGAAACAAAGCAAGTGTCTAATGAGGCATGATAACTGCTCCAGAGAATGCTAAAATAATAACATAGTGGAGTAAAATTACAGTTTTATGTAATCATCAAACAATGATACATGGTTTTTGAATAATGAACTCACACATTCTCCCTAATACGAATGCAGGAATTTCTACTATGGCACAATATCTAACCCACAGGCAGGAGATACCACAACTCATCCAGGTCTGCGACAGAAAATGGCACTGTATCTTTCTACCTTTACCATGATTCCTTCAAACTTACCGGTGTTTATGTATCAGTGCATTGAAGGCCATGCCATCCCTCCAGCTAGTGGTGAAATTGTGAATGTTGACATTGGGGTACCTGTCAAAGACAGATCACAAAAGCAAAACAACAATTACCAAATAAAAGTTTATGCCTTTGGTAAATGTGTTCACTGTAAACTCAAGGTCATATCTCAATAATGACAATTTTATCTGAGCATGTGTCCCCTTAAGATCAGGTTGCTGTAAAATAAAAATAAAATAGATAGCTGTATTTCTTTACAACTGCTTGGTAACTCAATTCCATAAGATGTGAACTGTGTTCCCTTAACCTACTGTGCCATCTCACCAGCCCCAAGGTAAGGTAGTTTTAAGAGTAACACATTAATTAACCTGAAAAAGAACTGATTCTCATTAAGAACCAAGGACTCTGAAATAATTTCATCAGCACTTTACAGGCTTTAAAAATATGCATTTTAGGGCTGGTGAGATGGCTCAGTGGGTAAGAGTGCCCGACTGCTCTTCAGAAGGTCCGGAGTTCAAATCCCAGCAACCACATGGTGGCTAACAACCATCCGTAACAAGATCTGACACCCTCTTCTGGAGTGTCTGAAGACAGCTACAGTGTACTTAAATATAATAAATAAATAAATCTTTAAAAAAAAATATGCATTTTATTCCATTTTATTTATGTATGTGTGTGTTTTGTGTGAGTTTATGCACATCATGTGCATGAAGGGGCCCACAGAATCCTGAGGGAACAGGAGTTCCAGCAGTTGTGAGCTCCTAGCGGTGGGTGTTGGAAACAGAACCTGGGTCCTCCCGGAAAGCAGTGAGAGCTGAAAACTTCTGAGCCATTCCATGTTTATGTTGCATGTTTAGTACAGCTGAATTCACACAAGGTCAATAAGCAACAATAAGTTGCAGTGTCAAAGCATCTCCAAATTGGGTTTCAGTGAAAGAGTTCAAGGAAAACCAGGACAGGCTTACATAATAACTGCTTCTAAATTTGCTGTGTAAAGCTCACCAAATGGCAGAAATTAAAAGGAGAAAACTCCCAAATGCATTTAAAAAGTATGTGGGTTTGCTTCTTAGAAATGCTCTAAAAAGGCTGGCGAGATGGCTCAGCAGGTAAGAGCAATGACTGCTCTTCCCAAAGTCCTGAGTTCAAATCCCAGCAACCACATGGTGGCTCACAACCACCCATAGTGAGATCTGACGTCCTCTTCTGGTGCATCTGAAGTTAGCGACATTGTACTGATATATAATAATAAATAAATCTTTGGGCCAGAGTGAGCAGGGACTGAGTGAGCAGAGCCGACTGGAGCAAGTGGGGTTGACCATAGGGAGCAGAGGTCCTAAAAATTCAATACCCAACAACCACATGATGGCTCAGAACCATCTATACAGCTACAGTGTACTCACATACATAAAATAATCTTAAAAAAAAAAAAGAAAACAAAAAGGCTTATAAGGTATATATATATATATATATATATATATATATATATATATATATACACACATACACACACACACACACATATATATATATATATATATATATATATATATATAAAAGAAATGCTCCAAGAATTTTATAATTTAAAATCTAATTGTCCGTGGAGCTTTCTGATAAAGAGAATGCAACTGCTAAGGAAATAAGATACGCTCCAAGTATAAATCACATCTCTTTCCACTCTGACAGCCAGTTCTGAAATGTCACATAGCAACTGTTTATGTGGTAACAAGACATCTCAGCGGAAGCTGTGAAAAGATACTTGTCAGCACCTTCGCAGTGATGCACAGGGAACTTAATCCTGGAGGATTCCTAGTGCCCCTTGTGTTTAATCCTGGAGATGCCTGTGTCCTTCGAGTGCACACTCACCCAGCTGTCTTCATCTGGCACCAGAGCAGCAGTGCATCCTTAGCAGACTTTTTCTCTTTGTTATCTTCAGTCTCCACACTGATATCCTGGATCTAAAGTTTCAGAAGAAATATTAGGCAAACACCCAACCGCTGTACAAGCCTGAGAGCCACTGAAACACAGGTCTGCATTTATATGAAATAGATCAAAGTCTTGCCCTGCATGCTCTACATGTCAGTAAGAACTGTCAGGTTCACCTCAGATCCTCCAGAACTAGGTTTCCTATTCTACACACAAAGCCAGAGGGATGACTTGTTCCATGAGTGCCTCTGCAGCACTTATGAAGAGGCCATGTATGGCCCCTGGGGCCTACAAGCTAGTGTGGGTGGTTTCTCATAGAAACCAGAAAAGTATTTTGCTGAGGGCAAGATATGTATCATTTCCTATAAGACAGACAGAACCTGTTAAATGCTATGCTTCCATGCTCTCTATTTGTAAGTTCACAAGTTCAACATTAGACATTGTGATGGTTTGTATATGCTTGGTGTATCACTGTGGGTGTGGGTTTTAAGACCCTCATCCTAGCTGCCTGGAAGCCAGTATTCTGCTAGCAGCCTTCAGATGAAGATGTAGAATCCTTAGCTCCTTTTGCACTATGCCTGCTTGGATGCTGCCATGTTCCTGCCTTGATGATAACAGATTGAACCTCTGAACCTGTAAGCCAGCCCCAATTAAATGTCGGCCTTATAAGAGCAGTCTTGGTCATGGTGTCTGTTCACAGCAGTAAAACCCTAAACAAAAAGTCTGATCTAATGGTACCAGAGTCAAGCTAAATGAGTTTTTTTTTCTCCCTCCCTACTTTTGGTCAAACAAAACATGTTCTCTCTCTCCCTCCTCACCCCCCTCTGAATTGTGTATCTGTGCATAACAGCATGTGCATATCACACAACACTATGAAAGAGGTCAAAGGACAACATGTGGAAGTTAGTTTCTTCCTTTCACCACATGGGAAGAACCACTGGGCCCTGAAGGGGTCTCATAAGGGTTTTCCTACCTGAGCACCTCAGCTTTTCCATCTCAGCGAAGGCAACAGTGGCTACCTCACAGCACTTCTGTGGTTAGCTGGTTGTCTGTTCTAAACTTGCTGCTGTTGTTTTGAGATGGGATCTCAAGCTGGCTTCAAATTATGCACTGGAAAACTACCTTGAATGAGTAACTCCAATCCTCCTGCCTCTATTGCCTAAATGCTAGGATTACAGGAATGTTCTACCACTAAAAATGTTAGCTCTTGGGATTAGGAGATACCTATCAGTTATATGATTTTAGATAAATGTTCCTAACTGTAGTCTGTGATTTTACCCCCTTTAACTAAATTTGGAACAAGAGGTGAGAATACAAGTAATGACTCAATAAAATAAATGTAGTAAAAGAAACTGCACAATGCCAGCTATAATACCAGCAGCCTTTGCTTCTTGATTTAAGAGGAGAAAGTATGCATTAGCAGGTTTGAGGTGAAGAAAAGGCAAATCGACAGTCATGTTTATTCAACTCAGTTCACTGTAAGAAGTCTGAAAAAGACTTGTCTACTCCAGCTCCCTGACATGGGCATTCACCCTCTATCAAGGGGCCACAATCAGAATGGCTTTCCATGTTCCCATTAATGTAGGCCAAGGCAATGGATGTCATCTTCAACAGTAATTCCCCACTTAGCCTACTGACACTCTTTGGAACTGGGCCTTGGAATCTGAATTATTAAGATGCTTTCTCAATGGCAGCAGTGAAGACAGATGACAAGTCTGAGCTGTCTCCCTTTGTAACTCTCCCTCTCTACACAGAGACATCTAGAACACTGCTAATTGGAAGTTATCAATCTTAGGAAGGCAACAGAGATGGAAAAGCATTATTCACAGGCTGGTTTCAGAGTTTGAACAGGAAAACTAAGACAGTTAAAATTTAGTTTTTGATTTTTACTTATCCCCATTTGTGTGAGATTTTTTTGGACACAAGGACTCATGCAAAAGATGGGACTTCTGGGAGATGTGTGGAGAGGAATTCGACACCAGGGCAGCAAGCTTCCAGCACTTCAAATTGTAACTGAAGAGTAAGAGCACAGAGCATCCTCCTGGACCGTGAGCCAGGACTAAACAGAGGTCCTTCTCCTGGGCCCCCTGGCCCCAAGGCAGCCTAAACTGTACACAAGACTTGAGGGAGTTGCATGGATTAAGGAGCCATCTCATACACGCTTCTATACAGAGATAACTCCATCATATAGTCACCAATTCAGATTCATCAAAGGCCTTTTGGCCCTTTCCTCCTGAAAACTGATCCTTTGCACCCAAAGGGGGATGAGAAGGTGAAAACGGAGCCCCTATCCTATATGGGCCACAATTTAACAAAGTCTAGCCAGCCTAGACCTTGGCTACTGAAAGCCAAACAGCAGAGATCAAATGTTCAGAGGTACCACATTACAAAGTCCCACTAAGACAGGAAAGCCACGTGTGCCAGGGGCAGTGAAATGTACAAGAACATGGTAGCTCTGACACTCCAGCAGGGTGGCATTAGCCTGGTCCCCGTGGAACAGAAAGCTCGTATGTGGAAAGCTGGTCTACATTCTTTAGGCCACGCTCCTTACCTGGAAGCGCAGAATAATAGTCCAGATGAGGCCAAGGGTCAGCCGGTGGTTTCCATCCACAATGTCATGGGAGCCCATGTTCTCAAGATGGACTCTCTGCTCTTTCAGGAATTGAAGAGCCTTGTCGACATTCTCCAAACAGTGGATCCGCATCCGTCCCTTAGTGGGTTTAGGCTAGAAACCAGAGAACAGAATGGAGACACTTTATTCAGAAAGGCAGAGGAACTATCCTGAATCATACATGCCTGTCATGGTTTGTGCCCAAACCCAAACTAAAATTTGTGTGCACTCATTTGGCCATGGAATCTTAGTGCTATTGCTGCCACTGCAACGGTAAGTAACACTGGTCATATGACTGAGGACTGAGAATCAGTGCAAAGGTAAATAATACTGGTCGCACAACCTAAGATTGAGAGTCAGTACTAAAGTTTATAAAGCCTGGTAGCACAAGACTGAAATCCCAGCTACTTAGAAATTGAGGCAAAAGGATTCTAAGTTCGAGGCTAGAATAAGCAACTAATTGAGACTCTGTTTCAAAGTAAGCATAATAAAGCAGGCTGAGTATACTGCTGGGTAGTGCAGACACAAGGTCTCAGGTCCAGTACCCACCACCAACCCACCAATTCTCCTAAATTACAGTATGCCAAGTCTTCTAGCTTGTGTTCTATTTGCTTCAGAGAGGTCTTCTTAAATGTTTAAGGTCTAGTATGGTACTCAGACTCATTCACGAAGCAATAAACTATTCTCAAGAGATAACAATGGTTTTTCCTAATTACATGGATTCCAAAAAGAAACTAGCTGCTGTCTGCTGAACACTACGACATGTGCATCTTTCTCCTTGGTGGTTTATGGCTAATCATATTCAAGTCTCAGTAGAGCCATGACTAAGAGCAACAAGTATTCTTATCCTTTTACTGCTGAGCTCAATTAATCTATCCAGCTAGCTAGTATGTAGCTCATTATATTTATGTTACACAAGAATACAGAATATAAGAGTGGTATGCATTTCCACGTGAATGGAAGGCAAGAACGCAGTTCTCATTTAACAAGTAGTTTTAAGAGCTATTTATATATTATTATGTTTCACATTCTTGAAAGTTGTAAGAAAGAGTACCGATAAAAACTGAACATGAAGGAACCCCTGAAGTTGCCCCTCAAGAGCTGCTAGCTCTGCCAAGGAGAGGAGCTCCCATTAATTATTATCAGATTTCTAGGGTGGCATGGGCCTATTTCCATGGTAACACACACACACACACACACACACACACACACACACACACACACACGTTTCTGCCCTGTATCATCACTGACAGGATCGTTTCAACTGCCATTCAATAGAAGCAAGGATGGCCATCAGGTTAATGGGACTCAGATCCAGGGGTCTCAGTAGGTAAAGCCCTCTAAGGAAATGTCAGTTTTCACTCACCCTCCTTGAATCAATTTCACAACTCTCTCTTTCAAAGCTCACACTGTTTATTCATTTCTTTATATTTTGGGGAGGGTTCTTCCTTTTTCTCCTTGCCTGACACTCCCAGTTCCATCTTCCATCAGATACCAAAGGAGAGAGAATTATGGACCAATTTTAAGGTCTGAAAATATAATTCTAATTGTCTAATAGTCACTACTCTGAGAATCAGTGCAGTCATGGGCTAATTCTCCTTCCCTGCATGGACTTAAGGTCTTTGAGAGCAAAGAGTAGAGTGGGCAGTCCCCCCCAGGTCCTTAACAAGGAAAACTCATGCTCTTTGCACTACATCAGGATTTAAGAAAGAGCAACAGCCCCTAGGAAATACCTCATCCTACATAACCACACACACACACACACACACACACACACACACACACACACACACATATCATCTACTGAGCAAAGTATGACAGACAGTACACATCAGTGGCTGGAGGACAAAGTATGAGGTTAACCTGAGCTATATGATGAGACCCTATCTCAAAAGAGAAAAGCTCCTTTCCACTAAGTACATATATAAAGCCAAATTCTTACCTCCAGATTCTTCCCTATTAAATGCTGAGCTCATCACAAAGTTCTTAAAGTCTGAGTAAACAACAAGGGACCTAACTCATTAGCCTGTAAGAAATGAGGTATCACCCATACCAACAGTTTGTAAACCTCAAAGCTATACATTCTCCAGGGCTAGAAAGATAGTTTAGGGGTTATGAGCACTGCCTGTCGGAGTCCCAGCACCAACATGTCAGCTCAAAACCATCTTTATCTTCAATTATGATACCCTCTTCTAGCCTCCACAGGCAACACACAGACATGGTTCACATATATTCAGGCAAAAACGCCCATACCCCCCCACCAACACACACACAATTTTTTTTAAAGGAACTCCAACTAAACAGGACACTTGAACTGTGCAGTCCGTCCTCTGATAAAACCCCTAAAACCTTGACCACACGATACTGATGTGTCTGACACAGCATGAGCTTCAGAGAATGCTTTCTTCCTAGATAAGCCTGACCTCCTACCTTCTGGCTACTTATCTGAGCCACTCCCCCTCCTGGGTCCCACTGAGCCTCAACTACCTAAGGTTTCTTGAGCCCTCATCTAAAGAGCCCTTTCTCCTTTTCTGTCTAACCCCAGGGCTATGCCTCTAATTGTCTGGCACCTTAGTATATTGTTCCTCATTATTTCACTTTCTACATTTATTTAAGTATGCCCCAAATTAGTAGGGGTACCAGTTTTTCCATGGCTGATTGTTTGAAACAAAGTAAAGTTTCCCATTTACAAATAATACTTAGAAAACAAACTGGCTCTGTGATCGGTCTACAAAACTCTTGTCTCAAAAACAAACAAACAAACAAAAAAACATAAGACAGGCGTGGAGGTACAATGCCTTTAATCCCAGCTCCCAGGAGGCAAAGGCAGGCAGATCTCTGAGTGTGAGGCTAGCCTGGGCTACAGAGAAAGGCTACATAGAAAAACACTGTCTCCAACAAAAACAGAAAGAAAAAAAAATTTTTTTTTTGTTATTATCATTTAACAAAGGCCATGGAAGAAAAGAAAAGGAAAAGAAAGAGAAGAAAACAAAAACAAAGTTCATTCTAAACAATTCAATGTGGGATATAAGGCTTAAATCTCATGGGAAATTTTACCATCTCCACTTAGCTCAAGCTGTTCTGGAATTAGTATTTGCAAAACCAACAGAACAAACAAAACAAAATACTTAAATTGTGTGTGTGTGTGTGTGTGTGTGTGTATACTTTTCTTCTAAGACACTGATTAATGGAGTAAGACAACAAAAATAAAAGCAAAATCAGTAACCAGCAGGCAATCGAACTTAATGATATCTGTGATTGAAAACAGCAGGCACTGGAGAAGACCCAAGTCTCTGGAAAGATTTACCTCAGTCAGAGAGGATCACTCCTGGCAACAGCAAGGCAGAAAACTGGCTATCTTCCCTAAAATTTTTCTTTGTCACAGAAGCATAGAAAGGTTGCAACCATAGTCAAGTTCTGACCTTGGTTACGACCTTAGGCATAACTTCACCATTTAAGTGCAAGCCTGGTGACATTAAGCTAGGTCCCTCTCTCCAAATGGGGATTATATGGAAGGTAAAACTCCATACTTTGGTCCCAATTTCATGTGGCTTTGAGATCAAGTCAGTTACTACAGTGTCAGGCACAGGTTCTGTGGTCACATTTTTTCCTGGCAAGGGTAGTCAACCATCATGAAGAGTTATAGTCTGCAGTGATTTCAGAACAAGGCACTGGAATGGAATGGTTTTATTTCTCAATAACTGATTCCCAATCAACAATAGTCTGATTGCTCTATGACCACATACCTGACATGAGGGTATGGGAAGAACATTTTGGATATTGGGCCAACTCTATGGGAAGGTGTGTGTGGGGGTGTCAGGATTTCTCTTCTCAAGAACAGAATCAAGTTCCATGGCAAGGCAGATGGCTACCTGAAGCCCCTGAAACGTATCTGATTCACTCTGTTAGCCTAAATCCAGATTGTGTTCAGGATCATTAACTCATTTCCCCTTTTCAGGTTCACTCAGTAAAAACACATGCAGACAGAACTTCCCCTCTGTAAGAGAACCTGAAACTTCATTAATAAAGTAAACTTGTAAATACCAGTCCTTCAAATATTTATCTACTATTCCCTGCTGAGCTAGTGAGAAGGACTAAGGACTAACATGCTAGTAACTGAGACAGGGCTGCAGACAGACTGCAGATGTCTGTTTCTCCAGGGTTTAGAGTGAAGGAGCAGAAAAACCAGAAGAGAAGGAACTGGCTGGCTGCAGAGTAAACTGGGCCATTAACTAACATAGAAAGCTTTGGAATCTGAATATGCGGAATCCTGTTGGGGCTCCCCGAATCCTAACAAGCCTCAGGAGCCAAGGATGAGAGTGTGGTTTGTGTCTCTTCCAGAATCCCACACACCAAAGAGAGAGCATGAGCATGCCCAAGTCAGCAGGAGCTAGCTTTACCTCACTAGAACATGAACAATTAGACTGTCCATGCTATAACCAAAGATGCCTGTCAGGAATAAATCAAAGAAGAAAACAAAAGGCTCTGACAAGGACTGCCTGGAGGGTGGCGGTGCCAGGTGTCTTCCATTCTCTAGCCCTAGTCGCCTAGGTTTCTAAGTCCCTAGAAAACCTAGAGAGAGAGAGAGAGAGAGAGAGAGAGAGAG
>NC_034602.1:793045-815046 GCF_900095145.1 Mus pahari | reverse complement strand
AAGAAGAAGAAGAAGAAGAAGAAGAAGAAGAAGAAGAAGAAGAAGAAGAAGAAGAAGAAGAAGAAGAAGAAGAAGAAGAAGAAGAAGAAGGCGGCGGAGGAGGAGGAGGAGGAGGAGGCGGCGGCAGCGGCGGGGAGGGGGGGAATGAGAGAATGAGAATAAATGTGTGCGGTGCAAACAGACTTAGGCGCACACTGTACTCTCTGCTCTTGGAAACTTGAGGTAGGAAGATTGTTGTCACCTCTAAGCCAGCCTGGGCTATAATAAAAGATCCTTCTCACAAAACAAAAAAAGGGTGGTGGTGGCCATGCCTTTAGTTCCTGCACAGGGAGGCAGAGGCAGGTGGAGCTCTGAGTTTGCGTACAATCTGGTCTACAGAGTGAGTTCCTGGACAGACAAGGCTACACAGAGAAACCCTGTCCTGAAACCAACCAACCAGTGCCAACCAATCAACCAAGCAAACAACCCCCCCACCCCGGCCCCCACCCCTTCCTGCTTCTTTTGCAAATAGCACAGTGGTTTTTTTCCCTGCTAACATCTTTGTTTTCTCCACTTAGATAAAGGCAGGTGAGGCCCCAGTCATGTATTATATGGACATTGTCATCATCATCGGTCTGGGTATGAAAAGGTAAACATTTTACTTCACACAGCCTAAACGACTGGACAGTACTAGAAAAAATTAAGTGTTCAAACCAGTCCCTATCTGTGTGATCTTCTATCATTTTGTCAAAGCTACCATTTCAAAGCATAAAAAAGTAAACAAATCTACAAGGTTAAAAAAGTAAACATATCTACAAAGTTAAATAAAGGAGGAGGAAAAGGCTTGACAGATGGGAAAGAGAAAAGTCTGATTATAAAGACTACTTACTTTCTGTAAGATGCATATCACAATAACTCTAGCCTAGGTTCTAAAACAAGTTTCCCTGAAGAAGTCAATAAACAACTGTTTTGCTTCATCCCAGCATGGGACCACCGCCCCACAAAAACATCACCATCCTGAAGCCATCTGCACAGGGGCTTACTGATCTAGAAGACTGAGGCGGTGACGTCTGCACTCTGGGAATACAGGGCATGACAGAACTCCGTAAAGATAAGAAGAGGCTTGACTATCTTTTGAAGGCATAACCCTGTTCTTGACCAGAGGGACAGGGAAAGAAAATACTTACTGTCTTCATTTTTACTGTTGTTTAAAGAAGCAGTTCTGTTTACAGACCCTTAAGAGAGGGAAACAAAGCCCTGGTCTCTTACCAGCAGTCAGAGGTGTGTGCACTGATCTGCAAAAGGATTGCTGTGGCTGTCAAGGTAAATAAGAGGCTCTTCTGGCAGCCCCACCAACCACTGGCATAGTTTCCTATTGATGTCAGTACAGATTTGGGGCTCTATCCCTAGGCATCAGCTTGGCTCAGATGCACCACCACCTATGGAACTACATGTGCTCTGGGTGGAAAATAGGGCATATGGTTTCAAGCCAAGGCGAGCCAAAACCTGCTGGGTCAGTCACAGTGAGTGGCGAGCTTCTCTGGCTTAAGGTATACAAACAAAAATCACAGACATACAGTTTTCACTGTGAGCTAACAATTTCTCTGCCTAGAAGAGCAGGGTAAATTTATCAGATGCTCCATTCCCAAGGAGATGACAAAACATCAGTATGTACCATCACCCTTCCCCCCCACAAACAAAAGGAAAGAGGGAAATAAAAAGTAAAACTGGCAGAGACCCCTGGATTTGAGTCTTGCCACCTTGAGATGGCAGCTCAGATTTTCCAAAGAATCATCAGTGAGACATAAATTTAGAATTCCTTCCATGGTCTCATGTAAGCAGCAGAATCAACTCAGAGCCAGCATCCAGGCCTGGCCCTTCCATTGCTAGCACTGTGCTTTGATAGAACCATCAATTAGGGTCTTCTCTACAAAATACACAGGCATCTCAGAAAGGATGCTACATTATTATAGAACATTATTATTACACCCTCAGAGCACGGTGTTTCAATTACACCACCCAGAATCAGCATATCTACTTCACTCTGTGCTCCAGAAAACATTCTTAATTGCAGAATTCACCAAGAGACAAGTCCATACTTGTTTGTTTAAAAAATGTTTCCCCACTTGATGGTGCTTACCAGCCTCTCTCCAGAGAGGACCTCCAGTAGCTTGATGAGCATCCGTCCATCTCGAAGGTCGGTGTACAGGTCTGTGATTCGGCAGGACACTCTCGCAAGGTGGGAATTGACCCACTTGGTGAAGGTCTTCTTCTGTACGGCTTCACGCTCATCTGTAAGCAGAGAACTCATTTTACCACCAACCAAGCGCTGGCAACAGCAGGTGCAAGCCAGCAAAACCCCACAGCCCACACAGCAAGAGTGCATCAGCAAACTAACCTCCAACAAAACCCCCAATTAGCTCTCTACTGTCTGGGAATACTGGGATTTGGACAACCCTTGCACAAGTCAACTCCCTGGAATTGGCAGCCAGCAGAATCTAGCAAATGGTGGTATGGGCCTCAATCAATTTGACTACAGAGCTTCTGATAAGGTGCCCACCTACCATTCCCCCAAAAGGTGAGTGAAGTGAACCACACTGCACACAAAGGCTCTGGACAGAGGTTCTTGAGACAGCAGGAAACTGCTTCCCTTAGGTTCAAAAGCTGAGGTAACACCTGGCAAGGTAAGTTTACTTATGACCATGAATTAATGCCAGAGGTCTTCAGAGATTCTGCCACATGTACTGTGGACAACAGAGAAGACAGGCAATGGAGCAGTGAAGATACTTGTCCAGTCAATTTAGGGGACCCTCAGAGCCCGGTGTTTCAACAATGATCATCTCCAAATGTATCTCACTGAAAAGGTACCTATTAGTATACAATTCAGAGTATACTCACTGAAAATTCAAGTCATCCAGAAAACACTATTAAAAATTTCAAGCCTTAGTGATCCACATTTTATCTAACTCAAATCTTAAAACTCTCAACACTGAATCCTAGAACTGGCCACCTGAATCACACACAAATAGGCTACCAAACTTTTTGTTTCTGCAGGATGCTCTGAATGAGGTTGTTGAAGACTTCCAAGAGGCATTCAGACTATGCCTTGGAGCCACCCCATTTCCAGGCTGTTGAATACAGAACTAACCGTTAGTTATATACCCTACTGTTGGGAACTGGTTTTAACACCTTCTCTTATTTTTGGATCCCAAAAGCCTTGCTTCCAGACCTGAGGGACCTTGCCCCGAGCTGGCTTCAATTGGTAACAAAGCACTGCTGTACAGCCAATGGCATGGCAGGGAGAAGAGGCGGGACTTTTAGATTGTGCAGTCAAGGGATGGAGAGAGGAAGAGACCATGCAAGGAGAACAGACTTAAAGGCCTGCTGCCATGTAAGAATCTGGAAAAGTGGCCTTCCCCAATTTAGTCTGTAGTAGCACAGATGAACTGTAAATTTTAAAAGAGGTTAACTTAAAAATACCAGAGGTAGGGGTGTGTGCTAGAAGTGCCCACCCACTGAACTAATCAAGCCATATCAAAATTAGCTGGTGTGTGTGTCTTTCATTTGTGAATCCAGAGAGCTCTTAGGTGGGTGCAGTGCATGAATAGCTGGGAACCAAAGCAGTTTAATTAAGTCACTGGTACAGATGGCACCCACTGTGGGGCTTGAAACCATGACCCTGAGCTTAAGAGTGTCATGCTTCACTGACTGTGCTGGCTGGGCCCCTTGGAGCAGAAGCCCTACTCCTAGTACAAACTTTCCTTATGGATGTTTACAACATACAACTTGATGGAATAAGCAGAGAACCCACTGCTGTACTGAAAAAAAAAAAAAAAAAACAACCCACCAGATAGTGTGTAAAACTCACTCCTACTGATGGCTATATGGCCAGTAGGTACTGGGCTCCTAGATTGGTCAGGGGAATAGTAAACAGTCTAGTATCAGGAAGGCTGTGCTGAAGCCTCCATTCAACCTAGCACAGTAAGGCAGTGAGGCAGAGACCATACTGGGCAAGCTTTCACTGATGTACTCCAAGCCAAGCACCTGCCAAGACACCTGCGCCTCCTGCTGCAGTCAGCAGTTCTTTGAGGTCCAGTCTTCCCCCAAAGCCTATCCATCCAAAAGAGAGCCTTTCGTCATGGATAAGGACTAATCAGAAACAAAGCAACAGAAAGGCTGGGGCTGTGGGAAGGAAGAAAAGGCAGTTAAGGGCATAGCAAAAGGAGCTATGCCAGTAATACCATGAGAGGTTGAGATCACATGTATTATTCTTACAATCATCATTATGAATGGTAACTTTATCACTACAGTGGCAAGTGTAGTTCTTGTTGTTGTTTGCTTAAAGTTTGGCTGTTTTGAAAGAGTAGACCAGAGCATGTCAAGAGAATATTAAGCTAGGGATACTTTCTAGACTGTACCTAGAAGACTAATAATTCCTAATTCAAATATATTTAGGTCTAATTTCTCCAAAATTATGGTTTCTTGAATATGCTGCAAGGAGCTGAAAATGTCTTTATCCTGGTGGATATCCTAGGCTATTAATGAAGGTTTGAGGTTCAAAGTCACTACCACACCCAATCTATGAAGAGAAGATGATCAAACTAGAATAGAAATCTGCTTAGGTTAAAATATTTCTCAATAAACTGAAGTGTAAAGTATGTTGTTCCACAGTTACTAGCATCCCTTTAGGGTAACTCACACATTAAAGAAATCCTGATGACTTCTTTCAGGTTTAGAATTAGCAGAAGCCCTGCCCCAGAGTTACAGCTCAATCCCACTCCCTATCCTCCATGAAGAGACAGAGGCCAGGGGTGGAAATAGAGAAAACTGAGCTCGAATAACCACACCCAAATCTGTATAAGAGGCTCCCCAGAACTGCAGTGTACCTCAGAAGCTTTAGAAAGGGGGAGGGAAAGGAATTAAAAAGTAAAAAGAATAAGAGGTTTAATTCTTTCTGTCTGTGCCTTTCTCCAGTTTCAAGTTGAGGAAGAGTACTTTAAAAAAAAGGCTCCCACCACACTGAGAAAGGCAGAAAGATTCTGCCCAAGGACTGGACATGAACAACATCCTATACAGAAGAAGGGCACGGACAAAGCCAGGCCAGCTGATGTGTCATCCTACAACGGAGTATGTGCAGAAAAACACACACTTCTGAACCAGGAAAGGGGGTGGGGTGGGAGTCTACCTCTTGGCCCAGTAGAGGGAGGAAACTGTCTCTAGAGACCCAGTCCTTTGTTCCACCCTTCCTGGGAAGGCAAATGACATCATGCCTGTACTCTTCCTACCACATCCCAGAGAGGCTAGAGGAGATAAGCCAGACGCCTGCAGAGGAACAGAAGGCTGTTGGCAGAGACAATGGAAGACAATCCAGAGGGTTTCCAAGCTCAAGCTGTTGCAGCTGGCCAAGCTACAGGGGAAGGCAGTGGGAGGACAGGGAGCAGCATCATTACCCAGTCCTATGAACATGAGGTCATCACAGCAAGATGGGCAAGATGAATACGGAGGCCTTAAGACCAGTGGTTGACTATGGTCCCTGGAGAACATTGAGCAGTGCTTATAAACATTTTTGATAGTGGTGACTGAAGGACAGGTGCTACTAGCAGCCTGGATGCAGAGGCCAGGGACACTGCTAAATACTCTGCACAGAGTAACCTCTATAACAAAGAATCATCCAGGCCAGGACTGAGAAATTCAGTTTAAAGGTTCTGAGCTTTTATTAACTACAGCAGGAATGTATAACTACTGTATGAGCTGGAGAAGAACATTTGAATTTAGGGTGTTGTTCATGCATCTTTCTCTTTGGGTATATCAAAGCCTGACAGTTTGACAGCAGAAAGGGTTGCCTGCAGGCATGCTCGTTCCACAAGAAGCTGGAGATAGAGTGGAAAAGCAGACGAAATCGTATGTGACTTAGCATGTTGGCGGGCATTTGACTTCCCCCGCCACTTCCACTCTCCCTGTACCCTTGAAGGGCCTTGTATGGCTGTTACCAATTCTAATCATACAGATACACCAAAAGAGCTTGTCTGAAGGCACCTAGTATCAAACAGGATTGTAAAGTAGTCAATGAGGTATCCAGGCTATTTTAACTGTTCATTAAATTTGTTCCTCTGTACTCCCCACTAAAGAAGCATTCTCAACTCAAATCAGTTAAGAAATTTATCAGGAATGGTATGATCATACAATCTAAGGCTGAACAATCCTTTAGAAGCTATCTAAATGCACTTTCTTGAGTGAAATAATCTCTTCTTCAGCACTTGAGTAGTCACTTAAAAATTCTAAGCTGAGCCTGTTGGTACAAGCACAGGACCACACAGTGGGTTGATTCTAAGCCATCCTGGACCACTGTAGTAAAAGCCTGACTGAAAGTAAGTAGAAAGAGGGCACTGGGATAGCTCAGTGGTACAGTGCTTGCCTAGCATGTGCAAGGCCCATGATCCAATCAAAAATATCCTCTAAACTAAAAGGATAAATGAAATGAGTAAAGTCCCAGACGGGGTTTATAAAACCACATGTAAACATATGCGCCAGGAGGTTATACAACAGATTGTTCAAGGTAATGTCTTATTTCTAGCTTTTAATACAACCAATGGCACTTATTTAGCAGTGAATATAGCCCAGGCCCAGATCTACGCATCTATAATTCTCACAACCGCCCCATAAAGTAAGAACTGGCTCAAGCAGGCTGGCTCCAGAGTCAGGCCTCGCAGTGACTGAGCAACAGTATCTCGTGTATAAACTGGGTGAGGAGGGAAGACAACATATTCCCATTACATGAGGCAGAATCACCGTCACTTTACTGTCCTAGCCCAACTCTTGTGAGTATGCTTCATCTTTGACACTAGATCAGCCTCTGTAGCCCATGGCCTAAGAGAGCAGGTTTCTTCCTCGTTTATATCAAGATGCCCAGATTTCCTCGATATCATCCTCCACAATCAATGACTGTTTTTCAACAGCCAGCAACATCCAGAGACAGTGATCGTGGGAAATTAAAAGTAAAGAAAATGCAAAAAGAACATGCACGGTTAGAGAGTGGGGTAGGGGTGGGGGTAGAGGGGTTGGGGGGGCAGAGATGGAAAAAGGGCCAAAGCCTCTCATAATCACATACACTCCAAGAAAACTGTCTCTGTAGCTGAGTGTGAAGATCCAGCCAGGTAGGCTGTTAGCTCTACAACTCAAAAGATGAACTAGCCAACTAACTACTGGTCAGTCAGAAGTACCAAGCAGACAGGGAACTCCTGTCAAGAGATGGTAACACAATCGGCGATTCTGACCACTGAAGGAGTGAATTACAATCCTGTGACTGGACTCAAGAGGACTCTCACTGCACTGTAGCAGCAACAACACATCATAATGCATCTGCACTGTAAGCCATTTCGTCAAAGTTCCCTGAAGCCTTATTATAGCAACTACTAAGGAGACAGAATCCAAAAGACTTCTGTAGCAGAGCCCAGTGGCTCAATGGCAGCAGCCTGAGTGGTAGGTCTGGTGTCAGGAGGGGAGGGTGGCTCACACCCTAGCCATTTCCTATTTTTCATCCACACAGGAGAGAACAGCAAACTCCGCCCATCCTCTAAGTGCTTCTCCTGATTCTCTGTTTTACATTATCTGATAACTTGAAATTTCATTTCATAGGGTGACTTGGTATTTAGAACAGAACAACCGTTTTACCTGGTGACTAAACCAAAGGGCAGTGAGGAACATTCCCTCCATCACCACACCCTTTTAGAAATACCTAATGTACTTATAAGTACCTACTCAGTCTACTACAGCACATTTTCATAACTGGACAAGTTATAGGAAACAACATAGCTTTGAACACAGGGTCTTGTTATAGCATCTCTCTGCAATACTTCTCTGCACAGGATACTACAACCATATTCGCCAGATGCCAGTTCTGGTTACGGAAAGAATAGGAGTCAGGAAAGAAGGTAAAGGCATCATGCACTCTAGGAAGCAGTAAGGAGAGAAACGGTAACAGTCTGTATGTGGGTTAAGGGTTAGGGATTTTTTTTATCTTTCTGGCTGAGGCTGGCCCTAAACTGGTAGCACTCTTGTGCTCTGTCTTCAGATTACTGGGATTACAGAAAGGTTCTACTACCATTCCCTGCTAAGATTACAGCCTTATTCTTACCAGATTCTTAGTCAATTGTGCTAACACAACAGCTTGCCACCAGAGATGGTAATGGTACAATTTCCAACCAAGTTAAATGCAGACTTGGGTTCAAAGTAGTAAAAGGAGTTATAAGAACGGAAGGAGGTGACGAAGTAATCATCATGAAGACATGTCCCATGGCTAGCTAATCTGAAATTCAGAGTTAGCCAAGTTCTGTGTCTCATGTAAGTTCCTATATACTTAGTAAGTTTATCTAGGAAAACAAAAAGTTAAAAAGTGACAAAAAAAAAAAAAAAGATTATAAAGAAGGAAAGAGCAGACTACAATGTGCTTTGTACTGAAGAATTCAGAATAATTTCAAGTCTAGCCACCAACTCTTTATGCTGATCCCTTTTCTTCCCCCTGATCCAGCTTTTGCATCACTATTGACACTGGCCCACAGTGCTTTTTCAGAGATTACCTACTGCACTGACAGTCCTAGCCACAGGTCGTAGCTTGGGGGGGGGGGGGGCGGCGGCGGCAAGGAACCCCCCTGAAGGTATCATGTTGTTGGGAGACTTCTCTAGAGCTTCAGCCTGTACTCCTACCCAGCAAGTCTTGTTCATCACCTGAGCTCACACCCAAGCACCTTCCTTCCCCACCTTTGAACTGCTGCTCTCACTACAAAGGCTCCTTGCTCTAATTTTTTTCTTTAAGATGTAAGCCAAGCTGACCTGCTGAGGGAAGTCCTACTGGGTGTCAGTAATGACAATTTCATTATCTGTTCCTTTTTCAGTATGTATCCTGTCCTCTTCTCTGCCAGCCTATAACCTCCTCAGGGTAAAAGCTCCATTTGTCACCTGATTAGAGCCTTACCCACCCACTGGGCAGGGCAGCCACACAACAAGCTTCACAAGCACTTTTAGTGCCCAGGAAGGGGATTCTTTTAGGGAGGAGGGTGTTGAGACATTGTTTCCCTGTGTAACAGAGCCCTGGCTGTCTGAACTTTGTACACCAGGCTGGCCTCAAACTCACCTCCCTCTGCCTCTCGTGTGCTGCTATTAAAACCATAAGCCATCCGGCCCAGGAAAAAGGAATATTCTTAATACATCTTCTGCAGTTAGTGGTTCCCTTGAAATCACAGAGGGAAGAAATCTCTAAGCACAGAAACATATTCTAAGTAATTAAATATTACCATTGTACAATAAACCTCTCACAATTGAAATGTTTTCTAATTGTTCTTTAATGTCTAAAATGTAAATACAACTAGATAAAGATGTCTAAAAAACAAACCTACAGAGTTTGACAATTCTTGTTTTGAACTGTTACTTATACCTGTAAAGCTACAAAATATACAAATATATATACAAACTGTGCTATTTTAACACAGGAGAACATTTACATAGGAGCAGAAGAGATGGCTGCATGATTAAGAACGTTAGCTGTTCTTCCAACAGACCCAGATTCAAGTCTGAGCACCCATATGGAAACTCACAACTGTAACTCTGTTTCAGGATATTCCCTGACACCCTCTACTAGCATTACATGATGCACAAACATACATTCAGGCAAAACACTCACTTATATAAGATAATAAAATTTAAAAATTAATATAGCACTAGTCGAATGGTTCGGCAAATAAAAGCACCGCTACTTGGCCTGATATCTGAATCTAACAGCCCCCTCCCCACATGATAGGAGAGAATTGGCTTCCTCAAGTTCTTATGACCTCCACATATAGACTATGGCATCCACAAAGTCACCTGTAAGTACATGCACGTGTGTACACACACACACACACACACACACACACACACACACACATCAAATAAAAATTTTAAATGTAATCAATAAAACAACTGGTGCTGGAGAGATGATGCAGCAGTTAAGAGCACATGAGAACTAGGATTTGGTCTCCAGTACCCACATGGGGGCTCACACCCATCCATAACTCCAGTTCTAGGGGAGTCAACACCTTCTTTTGACCTCCTTGAACAACAGGCATGCATGTGATACACATAGATAAAAATACAGGGAAAACACTCATACAAATAAAAATATAAAATAAAACAAAACAGAAAACATTAACAAGATGCAAACAAGGCCAATTGTCATAAGACTAAAAATTTTAATGACTTATCATAAAAGCAAAATCTTCCCCACCTCCTCCCTTAAGGGGGTTGAGAGATCCCAATGAAAGACCAGGAGGGCTGGAGAGCTTGCTGTTCCTGGAGCAGCATGCACAACGACATAGCAGGAAACCACAAACAAGCAACTGGTCTTACTGATAACAGCACCAGCTGCTCTAAGGCAACAGGAGGAAGGAAACTCATCTTCTAACTCCAGTACTCCCTTGGACTGGTCTGGAGCCTGCAATTCATGTTTGCTGGTTGGCATATAAATAGAACCTAAGCTGTTTTCCTAACAGTCCCCCATGACAAACAAAACACACATGTAAACATCTACTCTGAAAGCACAAGCAGGACTAGGAATGTAGAACACTTGTTTAAGCATTCCTAGGGCCCTACAATTAACACAGTATCACCACAAGTCCAAAATGGCATATGCAGCAGATCTGCAGAGTATAAAACCAGCTATGAGCTCTATATAGCACCTGCACCCTGCATCAGAGGTACAACTCCATGGACAGAGGGCAGAGCCTGTCTTCTGAGCAGCACAGCAAGGACAGACACTTTGCAGCTATAAACCCAGAAAGCACACTGAACTCCTCTATGTCCCTGCCAGCTCTACTTCAAAGTGAACCCTTAAAATCATAATTTATAAGAAGCCAAGACTGTGGAGCAAGTTGGGATTATGGCCACAGCTTCCTCTGAAAATAAGTGGCGGAGAAATGGAATTACCACTGAAAACAATATCCAGGAGACAATGTGAATTAACAACAGTGTATAGTGCCCAAGTCAAAACTGCATAAACGGTGTGTAGTTACAGACACAATACTCCATGTGAAATGTTTGGAAGCATTCACGAAGATGGTTCCCTTCAAAACTGCTTCACTTGAAGAAAACTGTATTGTAAAGCTGGTAATCCACTGTTTTCTGTCTCCACAAAGCATAGCAGGCTGAAGTAGCCAGAGAAAAAAGGAAAGAGGACAAAGAAAAAAGGAAGGAGGACAGAGGAGCAGTCACTGTTCCTGTGCACCAGTGGAAGCTGTGTTAGGCTCTACCTCCACAAACTCTGTCTCAGGGTTAATTTCAGGAGGAAACTGAGACACACAGTGTTTTCTGATAATTCACCAGAACCCCAAAGAATCTCAAAAGTATGCTCACATACCACACTGCCCAAGGAAAACAGATACTACTAATTAGCTTGCCAAAGCAAGAGGAAAATAGGAACACAGCTATCTGTCTCCAGCCAGTTGATGATTTTAAGGATCAAATCCGTAGAGGGGAGGGACAAAGAAAATATACAGGACTAAGAAGATGATAGTCTGTCCTGACTTCCATCTCCAGCACCCATGTGAAGGACTGAGTATGCTGGCATGTCCTTGTAGCACTGGGGAGACACAAACAGGTCAGCTCTGGGTCTTGCTGGCCAGCCAGTCTAGCCTTAAGTAGTAAGTGCTGGGGTCAAATATAAGGTCTCAAAAATGAGGTGGATGGCACACAAAGAAGACAGCTGAGGTTGTCCCCTGGAGCCCACAATCAATGTGCACACATGTTGTAGCTATCTACATACACAAAAGAACAAATTACACATGACAACCTTAAAGTATCAAGTTAACATAGGTGTCAGTAAACTTCAGCCTATAGCCTATTTTTGTATAACCTAGGAGAAGCTAGAACATCCTGCACCCCCAACTCCATACCCACAGTAGAAGAGATTAATGCGGAGCCTCACTATATGCTAGGCAAACACTAAGCTTTCCCCGCTGCTTTTTGAGAAAAGGCATCACTTAGTGCCTTAGAGTCAGTATGTCGCCCAGGCAAGCCTTGAATTTATCAGTCCTCCCACTTCAGCCTCCTAAGTAGTTGTTATGCACCACAGACATATTTAGCTTTACGTTTATCATGGTGTAAGTAAGGTACTTTCAACAGGTGTGGGGTGTGGGTACCTGGCTATTGGTACCAGTATAGAGATGGGTGGGACAGGGTAAACCAGCCTCCTCCCAGACAGAAAAAGTGCTGTTGCTAGTTACCACTTGCTCTACCAATTTGTCCTTTAGTGGTGTTTCATTGCTTAATGAATACCTAAGCCGTTTCTCAATAGGCACTATAAAGATAGCAATCTATGATTAGTGTGGGAAGGGCTGGAGGCTCGCGCATGTTCTGTAGGCATTACAGACAGTAGAGACTCCACTGTCAGGGCAGCTGGAATCAAACCATAACTCTGCTGCTTATGCTTGGAAAATGTTTCCTTCAACAATGGGCACTGGGGGCATTAATTTTACAGTCAGTCGCTTTCTCTGAAGAAATTCTGAGTTTTACAGGATGCAGGGCAAGAGTTTCTAACAACAGCCAGTAAACAATTCAAAAGATGAGGAGCAGTAAGGCTTGGGCCAGTATCCACTCACCTGTACTCACGGCAGGCCGTTCCCATTTTGTCTCTTATTTACAGGAGTTCAATTTCATATTTCATATATAGGAAAACAAGTCCTATTCTTAGTGTTTTAATAGTTGTTGTATGCAGTGGGAGCTAAGGACTATCTAAGAATTTCGGAGCTGAATGAGAAATGCTAGCTTCAAGATCACACTGTACTGGGATGTGTGTATCAAAGCAAAGGCCAAGCAAATCACTACAGCATTAGCTGTCCTGTGGTCATGAGGCAACACCACTAGCGGTCTCTGTGGGAATGAGCCCAATAGGGCTCTGGACATGATTCCAAGGAATGGAGGAGTTAAACCATCTCCTACATTCACTCAAAAGTTGCGGTTTATTGAGTGACCACTGGGAACCAGCACTCTTGAAAACACTTTGCTAAAATGAAATTAATTCTCATAAACACTATGTGAAGAACTGTAAGGGTTAGAGAAGTTCAGTGGTTTGTGTAGTCTCAAGGGAAGCACAATCCTAGGAGTCTGACTCCAAAGCTCCTACTATTCTACATATTCTGCACCAGCAAAGTTAATGGGCTACAACTAGAATAAATAGGGTTACACCTTGGATGCCTAACAAGGTCGCCCATCTCCTGATAGGAACAAGCTGAATTCAGTCTCTTTATTTTTACTTTTTGTTTGTTTTTGAAATTGGGTCTTATGTAGCCAGTTTGAGGGTGACTTTGAGCATTTTCCTGACTTCTGAGGGCTGGGGTTACTGTTACACTAGTTTTATGTGATGCTGGAAATGGAATTCAGGATTTCATGTATGCTTAAGATACCCTGTAACTTAATGCCATGAAAATTCCTAAACTGAAAGTTTTTATACACCCTCATCTAAAAATCCTCCATTTTATTTTTTTTATTAGATATTTTCTTCATTTACATTTCAAATGCTATCCCAAAAGTCCCCTATACCCTCCCCTCCCCCTGCTCCCCCACCCACACACTCCTGCTTCCTGGCCCTGGCATTCCCCTGTACTGGGGCATATAATCTTTGCAAGACCAAGGGCCTCTCCTCCCAGTGATGGCCAACTAGGCCATCTTCTGCTACATATGCAGCTATACATGAGCTCTGGGGGGTACTGGTTAGTTCATATTGTTGTTCCACCTATAGGATTGCAGACCCCTTCAGTTCCTTGGGTACTTTCTCTAGCTCCTCCATTAGGGGCCCTGTGTTCCATCCGATAGCTGACTGTGAGCATCCACTTCTGTATTTGCCAGGCACTGGCATAGCCTCACAAGAGACAGCTATATCAGGGTCCTGTCAGCAAAATCTTGCTGGCATATGCAATAGCGTCTGGGTTTAGTGGCTGTTTATGGGATGGATCCCCAGGTGGGGCAGTCTCTAGATGGCCCTTCCTTCTACCTTAGCTCCAAACTTTGTCTCTGTAACTCCTTCCATGAGTATTTTGTTCCCTATTCTAAGGAGGGACGAAGTATCCACACTTTGGCCTTCCTTCTTGATTTTCTTGTGTTTTACAGATTGTATCTTGGGTATTCTAAGTTTCTGGGCTAATATCCACTTAACAGTGAATGCATATATGTGAGTTCTTTTGTGATTGGGTTACCTCACTCAGGAAGATATCTTCCAGATCCATCCATTTGCCTAAGAATTTCATAAATTCATTGTTTCTATAAGGCAAAAGACACTGTCAATAAGACAAAAAGGCCACCAACAGATTGGGAAAGGATCTTTACCAATCCTAAATCTGATAGGGGACTAATATCCAGTATATACAAAGAACTCAAGAANCTGAACTCCAGAAAATCAAATAACCCCATTAAAAAATGGGGTATAGAGCTAAACAAAGAAGTCTGAGGAATACCGAATGGCTGAGAAACACCTGAAAAGATAGATTTCAATGTGCTTAATCATCAGGGAAATGCAAATCAAAACAACCCTGAGATTCCACCTCACACCAGTCAGTATGGCTAAGGTCAAAAATTCAGGTGACAGCAGATGCTGGCGAGGATGTGGAGAAAGAGAGACACTCCTCCATTGCTGGTGGGATTGCAAGCTGGTACAACCACTCTGGAAATCAGTCTGGCGGTTCCTCACAAAATTGGGCATAGTACTACCAGAAGATCCAGCAATACCTCTCCTGGGCATATACCCGGAAAGTGTTCCAACTTGTAATAAGGACACATGCTCCACTATGTTCATAGCAGCCTTATTTATAATAGCCAGAAGCTGGAAAGAACCCAGATGTCCCTCAACAGAGGAATGGATACAGAAAATGTGGCACATTTACACAATGGAGTACTACTCAGCTATTAAAAACAATGAATTCATGAAATTCTTAGGCAAATGGATATATCTGGAGGATATCATCCTGAGTGAGGTAACCCAATCACAAAGGAACTCACATGATATGTACTCACTGATAAGTGGATATTAGCCCAGAAAATCCTCAATTTTCTAGTTATTCATTAGGTACGAGAAGTGTCCCTCTCCCCTGACACCTTTGAGGCTCATATATATCAACCTTGCACTATCGGGAGACCTTTCTTCAGTCATTACTAATCCAAATCCATTTTCAAGTGTCACATTGCAAAATATTTCATTCTCTCTCCCATCCAAAATAATCTAATGTGTCATATGCCTTTGATCCCAGCACTCATGGGACTGAGGGGAAGGGAGACCGATACTAGTACCCAGTCCAGCCTAAGCTACACACAGCAAGACTTAAGAAAAAGGAGGAGGAGGAAGAAGAGGAGGAAGAGGAGCAGAAGAAAGAAATATGTAATTGCACAAACATATGCTGGGCCCCAGGGTCAATGACTTAAGAAACCTAGTTTTGTAACCTTCTGCCATCATGTACTTTAAACAAACATGAAATACTTCAGCACTGTATCTGCTTAAAGGCATTATCAGTGTAGAATTAAGGCTCTGAATAAGATTACATAGGGTTTCACCTTTACCATGTTTCCAAAACTACCCTGTTTTGGGTCATGATCATTTCAGGGACCCCCACCCCCACCAAAATATGAAACCACAAAGCAGCATGTCTGTATTCAGGGAAGACATGGAAACATTCTTCAATAGGATTTGGAGGCAAGCCTACTTAATTAATAAAAACATGTAATTTGGGGCAATTAGCAGCAGCAACGAAATGTTTAGTTGAGGGTCTTTTTATCTTAAGGCCGTTCTTATGGACAGAGGCTCAGGATTAATGAAGTTTAATGAGAACAGCAGCAGCTGGTCATTAGTCTGTGAAGAGGAAGCAGTAATAAATGGGGAAAAGGACTTTACTCAGGTCTAGCAACTATGCTGTTCTTTTTAACTATGGGCCTGGCTAACCCTGAGCCACAAGTGGTTGCAGGGCAAATTAAAGGCTAGAAACCAGACAAACACACAGGAAAATCAAGTGATCAACCACAACTCCCCAGAGTTAGGAAACATGAAAGCTGGCTACAAGGTTGCCTTGCCAGTCTAGAAGGAGCCAATCAGCACCAAGGCTGCCTAGTCCCAGCCAAGACACCCTCAAAGGCAGCAACAAAGGATACCCAGGGCCCGACAAGCAGGACAGCCAACAGTGTTGGTCAACCCAAGTTTCTATGAAGCCAGTCTCTCTCCACAGCACTAACAATACTGAAGGGCTACGGATGGAGAGCAGCAGCTTTTGCTAGTAAATTTCTTGTTCAGATGAAAAATAACAGCAGATAAACCAGGAATGGAGGTATATGTCTGTAATCCCAGCTTCAAAGTTAGCATGCCTCAGTGGCTACAACTCTTGCTTGGCATGTTCAATCGTCAGTAACACACACGCACACACACACGAGAAAGGAAGGGAAACATAAGGGGAAAAATGAGAATACTAGGATTATAATGTCATTATACACAAACGCATACACTCCCCCACATACACAAATAAGCAGCAATGAAACACTGTGATCTTTTCAGATCCTAAAGCCTGAGTTTAACATGGTTTTCATGAGGATCAATGGTATAAAGAGCTAGCTGGAGCATACATACAAGAGGTGACTGACAAAGTAGGCTCTTGATGCTAGTTTGCTTCAAGTTTCAAATACTGTTTAGTTCTACATGTAGTTAGCTCTACCTTAAGTCCCTACCACTTGACATGCCAAAAAAGAAGAAATCTTATAAAACAGTGGCACCCCAAGTAATCTTCAAGAGATTTTCTTCAAAGAACATCTTCCCAGCCATCACTGTTCTGACAATCCAGGGTACTCTGTAACCCTTGTGGATGCTTCAATTTTCTTGGCATTGGCTCCCTTCCCCAGGGGCCCCAAGGCTGACAGAACCAGCCCATTCACCTTTCACCTTAGGCTGTAATGTAAATGAAACCATGGTTACTTATTTACACAACAGAGGAATTCAGGTTGGTCCTAGAAACAGAAAGAGCAGTTCTCAGGTGCTACTAAAGGAGAAAGTAATCGCACTGGAAAAGAGGTTTAGTTTTAGAATCCTTTTCCAAGGACAACATACAGTTAACTGCTCTGGGTTATATTTACTTGCACAGTCATACTGGATTCAGTGGAAAAGCCCCCAAAACAGCAGTCATTATGGTCTAGCTGCACTAGCTAAAACCAGTCAGTCCCTAAATTGTCATATTCTCTCTGACTCACCTTATGTGAACCTAAGGTGAGGAGTTTCAGAGCCTCCAGGAAGTACTGTAGAGAAGCAGCTTTGTCCAATGCTGCTCTTCGACTGCAGCCCGGAGCCAGGTGAGCATGTTAAGGGGCTAATCATGCTAATCCTACTATAGAGGGAAGCCTTGCTCCTTGAGTGCTACAGCCAGTGTCACAAAGTTTGAGTTTACTCATGTGAGGGCTGACTAGGTGTCACACCCACAGGCTCAATCTGGAAGAAAATGTCAAGATGTAGCCCAATACTGCATGTCTTCCCTCCCACACCTACAGAGGCCACAAGACAAAAGTAAATTGTTTTAACTGTCTTTGACCATGTACCTGTTATAACTCCTTCTACATTTCAAACGCACTACAGCTTAAAGTAAAGGGGAATATCCCACGACTTATATAAATCAGCAATCAGCTTTATGTTTATGAGAGAAGACAACAGAATACACACATTCACACAAGCAAGTTGCTCAGAAGACACATCTTGGGGGGAAAGACCCATTATCAGGCACATGACATCTTTCAGAACTTCCTAAGAAAGAGAGTCACATTTTCTTTAGGCAGAGAAGCCAAAGTAAAGAGTCCATCAATCCTATGATGAATCTTGTGATTCTGGACTGAGTACAATTATCACATACACACAGAAATAGTCACCACCAAAAGACACTGGCTCAGATCAAATTAAATTATAAATATATTAAAACCCTTACTTCCCTGGTGCCAGAATTAAAGCATTAACAGCTAGTAAAGAAAACCAAGTTTTGTAGTTTTAAGATACTAACAAGCGTGGATAAACTGCTCTAAAAATTATTTTTACATGACATGGGGAAATTTAAAAAGTGGCCTGATAAATGACAGCGGAAGCTAGGAGTATTCATTTATGCCAGGAGATAGCCACACCCAAATATGGAGTGCCTACTTTATTCCAATGTGGACATTTGATATCAAAGGGCCAGTTGGGCCTAAACTTAACAATGAATAGGAGAGAAGCTGAAAAAATTTTAAAATCAAGAAAATTCAGCAGCTGGGATGGGGGTGGGGGACACATCTTTGATCCTAGCACTCCACTTGGGAGGCAGAGGCAGGTAAATTTCTGGGTGTGACTGTCTGCTCTGTGGAGTTCCAGGACAGCAAGGCTACACAGTGAAACCCTGTCTGGAAAAAATGAAACAAAACAAACAAACAAACAAACAAACAAGAATCATCAAGCTGGGGGACTGGAGAGCTGGCTCAGTGGTTAAGAGCACTGACTGCTCTTCCAGAGGTCCTGAGTTCAAATTCCAGCAACCACATGGTGGCTCACAACCATCTGTTATGGGATATGATGCCCTCTTCTAGATTTGTCTGAAGAGGGCTACAGTGTATTCATAGCAAATAAATAAATAAATCTTTAAAAAAAAAAAATTCATCAAGCTGAGGACCTGAACTTGGAGAGTTATCGTTTGTCCCATGCTGGGGATACTTGGGCAAAACTCCACATTCCTGGGTAATACGGTCAACTCAATCTGTAGACCAGGCTGGCCTCGAACTCAGAAATCTGCCTGCCTCTGCCTCCCAAGTGCTGGGACTAAAGGTGTGCGTCACCACTGCCTGGCTAATACTGTCAACTTTTGAAAATTGCTCCAGCACCAATTCCCGAGAAGGGAAGACAAGGCCATACTCTTAACTCCAAAGCCTTTACCTAAATATCAGCATTCATCACTCTAGGACCTTACAAACCACTTTTAATAATGGCAAAACAGATCAGAAAATTCTGTATTGTTCATTGAGCCTCTTTTATATCAGAATTACCAAATAGAAGGAGTCTTCTGAGGTAAGACATGTCTTGTATGCTTAACATACTTTCCCCCTGTCACCATCAATTATGAACCAGTCTGGACAAAAATCAAGAATTTTAACCTCTCATAATTCACCCTTCCAAAATCAGGGTCTCTCGAGTCCTTGCAGAATTCTAGTTTGAGATCTAGAAAATCATAGACTAAGGAAGTAGGTCTTCTCAAAAATTATTACTCAAAACACACTACAAAGCCAGCATAGCATTTTAAAACAACAACAACAACAGCAGCAACAACATACGGTCTCAAAGCAAACTGTCTGGGTTGTAATTATGACTACACTTCACTAGCTGAGCATTTCTGGCCAATAGGCCCTTTGTGCCTCACTCTGCCTATCTTCATGATGGAGATAACACCTCAATGGGATTCAGTAAGGAACATAGAAATCAAGGCTCAAATACACAGAACTCTACCTGCACAAGGTGAGTATCCCCAAGTCTTTCGTGGCTGCTCTTGAGCATACTACAACTTTCTGGCCCCAAACTTTAGGCAAGGGCCTCTCAGTGTGCTCCTGTCCAACACTGGAACTTCCCATTCCTTTATGGCCCATCATTCCCTCCACAGGACTTGATTCTTTCATCTCAGAGAACAGGACATCTAAATTGTTTAAATTTGGGTTTTGTTCTTTGTTCTCAGGGGTAAGAGTGCTTTTTTTGTTTTTAGTTTTTTGTCCCCTTTAAAACAGTGAACATCTATTAGACATAGATAGCATTCAGACAAATCAAAGTGCCCAAGGTCTAACAGTATTACAGAAGTCTTTAAAATTTGTATTAGATGATCAACAACCCTTGCTAACCTGTAAGAAAACTGAAACACCAGCTACTTGTCTAACGTTACTTTGCCAACCCTGGCTTCTAACCAGCAGATTCTGTGGACCTGTGCTAACATTAACTTACAGTTGGCTAACAAAATGGAGGCAAAAATCCCAAATAACTGTAAATAATTGAAATGGGGGGAAATAATGTATCCTAGGTAAAATTTTCCACCAGGCTCCAGTTTTGTGACTCTCTCTGTTCATAACTACCTCCATGTGACCATCATCATATGAGCTTCATTATGCTTTTGACAATTCTCCCAAAATGAAAGCAATATACCTTGCACATCTTGAAACATTTGCCATTTCTACCTAGTCTTCTCTTTTAAAATGTAATTTCAGATAGTAGCTGGTCTTTATATGCCCATGTTTCCAAAGTCCTTATGCTGCACATGCTCGTTCATCATGACATCTACTTCCTTCTTGTACACGTTGTCCCAGCAGCCAGCCTACAGCAGTGCAACAACTAGAGCACATTATAAGCAACTGGCTTTGAAGCTTTGTCTGTGGGGTTTCTGTTTTAGAAATCACAGCTAATTCATCAAAACAGCAGAAACTCTGAAGCACTTGATAGAGCCAAGAGTCTCTTTCTTGGGCCTAAATACATTCCAACATCAGCATTCTAGCTTTGAGCCAAGCCAAGGCAGTATCAGAAAATGGAAGATCTGAGCGACACAACAATTAAAGCAGAAGCCTTCTCCCTAATTCTGCTGTCCTAACTAAACCATACTAAATGAGGGTCCTATCCCCCAACTTACACCATATGTTTGTCTTATACTACATGCTAATTCCTATCTCTGTTGGAGCAAAGCCTCCTTAATGTATATAAACACATTTTCCCTCTCCTTTGGTTGAAAGGATTGCAGACTGACTCAAATGAGCTCTTAACAAGATACACCCTGAGGCAGAGCAGTCTGGAGGCCACTGAGTCACTACAGGTATTTCACCTGACAGTTCAAATCCAGAGCCCTCACCATCCTGCCCAGTGAGTCAGAATGTTCAGAAGGCTCTTGACTCACCAAATCTCAGAATCACCTAAGATAAGCCTAGCTTAAACTCCATCCTCCACACACCTTTCTTGGCTTCATGAAGACTATTTGCATGTGAGTAGATGTCAGCAATGCCCGTGTAGGTAGAAGCATCACATATCCATCCTATGCTGTATTCTTACAATGCAATGATAAGCAGATTAAATGGCTGCCTAGCTTATATGGAAGAATTTAGTCATCAGCAACAACAGCTTTATGTTTTGATATCTGAAAAAAATGACTTTTTTCCAGCTGTGTATTATTCAGCCTGTTGATAGGTTAAATGTGCCCTTTAGAATTCCCCACAAATCCGTCTAATACCTACAAAGAATGATCAAGTATACAATGGCTTAATGCAAAAACTAAAATCCTATCCACACAGGCTGACAGCTGTGTGTATTATGACTTGTTTTGTGTTGCCACCTATTAGAAAATAGGATTTTAGGGCCTGGGAAGATAGCTCAGTTAATAAATTACTTGCTCTGAATTCTTGTTTCTATCCCTAGAAACCCTGTCAAAACAACAAAGTACATATGCAAACAACTCAGGTAGTATGTACTTAGGGTGCTCACCACTGGGGAGGTTGAAACAAACAGATCTTTAGTAGTTTCTGACCAGCCAGTCCAGCCTAATTAATAAGCACCAGGCTAGTAAGACCCATCTCAAAAAACAAATTTGGCTAGGCATGGTGATACAGTTTAACTCCCAGCATTTTTGAGGCACAGGCAGAGGGAGAGGCAGATGAGTCTCTGTGAGGCAGCCTAGTCTACATAATACACGACAGCCAGGACTGCACAGAAAGACCTTGTCTCAAAAAACAAACAGTAAGAAAAAAAACCAAAAAACCCCTGACTTGAGATGGTCACTGTGACTCATGCCTGTTACCCTAGAACTTGAGACACTGAGGCAGGAGGATGAGCAATCTATACAACAAGATTCTGTGTCAAGATTTAAAAAATAAATAAATAAATAAAGCAAACAACAAAATTTTAAAAAACACAACTTGACAGATTCCTGGGAAATGACCCTGTCTCGAAAAACCAAAAAGGAAGGAAGGAAGGAAGGAAGGAAGGAAGGAAGGAAGGAAGGAAG